>NC_053164.1:113571611-113881611 GCF_016835505.1 Polypterus senegalus | reverse complement strand
TGAGGCGACTCCTGTGTGCTGTTTTGTTAGTCTTCATGACTGAGAAGAGCTTCTCACACAGATATGTGCTACCAAACATACACAAGGTTCGAGCTGCATGTAGACGGAGCTGGAGCATTTCTGAGGGAATGGAGTGAATAAACTGTGCAGGCCGTGCAGTATCATACTCTGCCTTCAGTGTGCCATTACACTGCAGCTCAATCACCTCCATCTGAATCTGCACAGGTGCAGTTTCCACATCAACGGCAAATGGGTTGCGAAACAACTCAAAATTCTTTTTGTTCTTCAAAGTCACCAAAGCGCCGTAACTCAGTGCGCAGTGCGGCAGTTTATCAGCAAAGTGCATATTTGGGAACACCGTTGTGCCGACTTGGTTCAACATTACTTGGCAACAGGGAAAGTGGGGCAAGTTGCACTGGTGCATTTGTGTCTCCCATAAAAGTAGCTTCACTTGAAATCACTTTGTGATTTTGCACGGTAAAACGTCTGCTGAAGTGTCAGATTCTTCTTTAACTCTTCTGCTTTCTGTATCTTGTGCATTGCATTCAGGTCTTTCAGGTTATCTTGATGTTTTGTCTCATAGTGCCGTCTTAGATTAAATTCTGTAATTACAGCCACATTAGCTCCACAAATGAGACACACGGGTTTACCAGCAATGTCAGTAAACATATACTCAGCCTCCCATCGGTTTTTAAAGGCTCTATGTTCAGAATCACCTTTTCTCTTCGGCATCGTGTGGGCTAGCTTCGCAATAACTTGCAGCATCATAAGCTAGACTTGATTAACGCGGTAAGTGTTCGGCAAGGCAGCTGAAGCGCTGCATTATGGGATCTGTAGTTTATTGTGTTACCAGCGCTTCATATCCCCGGCCATTAATAACAATAATATATAAAATGATTCGGGCGGATATAATTACACGGGCCGGATGTGGCCTGGGCCTTGAGTTTGACACATATGGACTAAATAGAACTTGAAAAGATATATTTTTTGAAATGTGATCGCGCAAGTCAGATCGAGTTGACGCGCACTACAGTACATCAAGCCCGCGTGCTATTGTGGTTTTGCCTGCGTGCCTCAATAAGTTACCTTCCCCTCGCTCTTACTTTTTTACCGTTCATCTAATGAATACACTGAGTATGGCTTTACCAAAACAATCATTGATCCAGAACAAAGTATCCATTATTCATAAAGCTTCAATTGGTGATCTGTCTTTCTGCGTTAACCGCATATTTTTTCATACGTCTCAAACCAAGGGGATGCGAGGCTAAAATGAATCGGGAAGCGCGCGTACATACTCAGTGCATCCCCTCTTGGGAATCGAACCTCAGACGCCGGCGCTAGAGGCGAAGCCTCTACTATTGCGCCACGGCATGTGGTTTGTCTATTTGAGCGTAGCAGTGTAATTCGGTTTTTGTTCAGCACTCTTTGGAACTGTTGCTTTTTGTCTGCGCACTCGTCAGTTCACGTGAGTCGCTGAATATGGTTTTATATGTCACTCGCTCGCTTCTAATTGTTTCGCTGCCTTGTTAATTATATAATGTATGTTTTCTTCAGCGGTTTTTGGAGCTCTTCCTGGTTTTCTATGTACTGTGTGATTACGTGGGAGGCTTGATGATGTCACACGAAACTCCGCCCCCCCATGACTTTCGAGCTCAACTCCATTACAGTAAATGGAGAAAAATAGCTTCTAGTTATGACCATTACGCGTATAATTTTGAAATGAAACCTGCCCAACTTTTGTAAGTAAGCTGTAAGGAATGAGCCTGCCAAATTTCAGCCTTCTACCTACACGGGAAGTTGGAGAATTAGTGATGAGTCAGTGAGTCAGTCAGTGAGTCAGTCAGTGAGGGCTTTGCCTTTTATTAGTATAGATATATACAGTATATATATATATATATATTAGAAAAGAAAATCTTGAGACGAGACTATTGCCAAGAGATTTTTTCAAGTCCCACCCTCCTCTCAACCATTTCCAGATAATGGCCCACGCCCACGGTCCTCTAACCTCTAATTTGTGTGAATGCTCTTGTCAGACACAATTCCTGCACTCTCAGCTCTTATAAATTGTATGTTTTCTCACTTTAGGTTCCCAATAAAAGACTTATGTCCAAATCTTATTGAAGAATTTCATCATAGTTGGTGATGATGTTGCGGAAGATGAAAACATCAACTTACAATATCCCATAAAATATCTACAACTGTTAACTCCGCCCGGTCTTCCACTGGCCGAATTACTGGTGAAAGATGGATGTATCATAATGTTATTTCGTAATTTATGTCTGAGTGATGGGCTATGCAATAGGATAAGGTTAGTTGTATTTAAAATTGGTTGAACAATTCTGACATGTAAAATATTTTAACAGGTGACAAGAAAGGTAGCACATCATCCGTGGATAACATTAGACACCAAAGAAGATCTTGATATGCCTTTCATATTAAAACAGTTTCCTGTGAGAATAGCTTTTGCTATGACAATTAACAAATCACAGGGACAAACATTCGAAAAATTTGGTTTATTTATTAGAAAGAATAAAATGATATTCACTCACATGCAGTTATATTTTGTGTTGTCACGATGTAAGTCCAAACACAGAATCAAAATTCAATGCAATATTGACGAAAAGTTAATTCAAAAAATTGTTTTTACTGAAGTTTTACAGTAAAAGTGTAAGTTTAAAAAGTATTTGCGTGTTAATTTTAAAGCCAAACAGAACGAAAATGTATAATGCAGTGAATACCTCTAACGCAACATGAAACTTTATTTTCTTTCAATTTGTTATGTTTAACTATTTTTTACTATGGTTAATTACTTGCTGTAATGTAAAATAGTTAGTTCTATTATGCATATGTAACAATTCCCATGAAAATAATAATCTGTTTAAATTGTAAATCCGCTTCCCCATACGCTAGCAACAGAACCGCGAGGTAGCTAGCATGTAGCGCCCACCCAGGGGTTGGCGAGTGAAGCAAGCGGGGGACAGAGCCCCCTTGTATGTATTTATATATATATATATATATATATATATATATATATATATATATATATATATATATATATATATATATTTACACACACACACACACAATAATTTTAACAGTTTTAAACACTTTAGTATTTGTCACTTTTCTGCATCACTATTAATGAATTAATTATATAAATTATTATAATATTCTTACAACATGCCAAGTGGTCAAAATAAAACCTCAAGAATAGTAGAGACCCTACATTTTTTGTAACTTACTCTTTGTTTTTTGTATAATGATAACAGGTTGATATCTTTTTCTTTTTTAATAAATCCTCCTCTGTTTTAACGCATTCAACAATATTATTCATCCATCCATTATCCAACCCGCTATATCCTAACTACAGGGTCATGGGAGTCTGCTGGAGCCAATCCCAGCCAATACAGGGCGCAAGGCAGGAAACAAACCCCAGGCAGGGTGCCAGCCCACCACACCAACAATATTCTACTGTTTGTTAATACACGTGACAAAAGAGGCAAAATCCAGTTTGCTCTGAACCACACTGACCATCAAAGAAACTTTTAATTTTTCATCACAAGGAAAAATGGATATTTGTGATCACAAAAAAAGAAACATGTACCTACATCCCAATTCAGGAGAACAAACAATATGGTTCATTATCAAAAAAATGTTATTTTCTTCGTCCATGACAGCCTAGGAGGCATCAGCTTACAACAGCCTACTATAGCACTATTGCGTCACAACCTCAGTCACCCAGAAAAAAATCAGTGTCCATTATTACATAATTTTTGCCTGCTACTGTTTAATTTCCTGTCCAGACATGACAATCTGCAAGTTCACTGATGCATAATGATATTTGCCCTCATTGTGCTTCTTGCATGACCTATGCACCAAAATGACCCAGCAGAGGGCAGAACGTAGCAGAATTTTGTGATTTGCAGAAGAGTTATAAGAATTACATTTATTGGATTAGCTTTGAGTAGGTTTCAGAATATTGTATTATGTTAAATCATAACACACATCTGCATTAATATCCATATTAATGTGAAGTAAAAGGAATATCTTTTCTGAAACACTATCATCGGGTCATTGTCTTCCTTGATTTTGGCCAAAGTAAATGCCATAATCCAAATTGCATAGAGTTCCCCTGGAGAACAAAAATACAACTGAATGGCTCCCTGGCAGACTAGCATCTTGTTATCCTCCTTCCTGCTTTTAATAAACTGAATGGTTTTGCCATATTAAATTCATTTACTGTATATGCACAAGGAGGATTTACACATTCACCAAACCAGTGGACTGAAAAGTACTAATGTGATGGTTTAGTTGTTCAGAGATCTGAGTCGAAACTCCAGATAAGTCCTTAGCTGTATGGAGCTTGCATGTCCTGCCTGTGTCTATGTGAGTTTTCAGTGAGTGCTAGGGTTTACTCCCACATCCCAGCAGTGCGCAGGCCATTTTGATTAGTGATTCTGAATTTGCCTCATATGAGTGGGCGGCTTATTCATGTCTTGGGCTTGATGCTGTAAGATTACCCTATGGCTCCTTTCAGCCTGACATATTGTATATAATTGTGTTTATATGTTGCCCTGCTAACTTTATTTACTTATTTATTTTTGTATTGTATTTTTGTCAACTGTTCTGAGGAGACATGTGACTATGAATTTAATTATACTATGTACACATGATAATAAACTTGATTTGACTTGATTAAAAATGAATAGATTTTAGTTGTTGCTCTCTTAATTAGATATGGCCTAGTTGCAAGCAAATTGTGTATGATCAACTAAAAATGAAACATACATAATTTATAATATCATTCCACTAACAACCACGTTTGTGGCTCTTTGTGTTATTATGATGGTATAGTGAAGAGGAAAAGAGGAAGGCCTAAGCGAAGGTTTATGGATGTGGTGAGAGAGAACATGCAAGTGAAGGGTGTAACAGAACAGATGCAGTGGACAGAAAGATATGGAAGAAGATGATCTGCTGTGGCAACCCCGAATGGGAGCAGCCAGAAGAAGAAGTGGTTAGCATCACTGCCTTACTCCTCAACGTGATCCCTGATCTGGTCGCTGCCTGGGTAGAATTTTCATATTCATCCTGTGTCTCCATTTAATTTTTTTGTTTCTCTGGGCCTTTCTGTATCCTTGTGCAAGGCTAACATCATGTTCTATAATGACCCACTAGTAATGCATGTCCAGCTGTCATGAGCTGGTACTCCATCCATGGTTGTTCATAGCTAGCAACAGTGCGGCTACAATACACTCCACTGTACAACTCTGAACTGGATAAAAAGATCAGAAAATGAAAAGATGGATGGGTGCAAAATACAGGGTATCTCACAAACAAGAGTTCTGGAACCCCATTCAACAATTCAAAACCCCCTGTAAGCCTCTACATCAAAATATTTGGGATGGTTCATTAAAACAGATTTTTGTCACACATTATGGTGGTGCAAATCATAGATTGCTTTGCTTTAAAAAAAGAATGCAGACTAGAAAGATAGCAGCTGTGAGCACTCCGTGGGCTGGCCAAGGGTAGAAAGCTGCCTATGCAGCCGAGAGGATTTGAGAAAGAGGGCAGAGACTTACAGAGAAAATGTGTAAACAGGCTTCTGTTCTCTTGTATAGAAATGTATTAATATAATTAATAACAATGCAGAAAAGTGCCCAATATTAAAGTGTCATGAAAAGTGTCCATTCTGTGCAACATTGGTCAGAAGTACAAGTGTTCCAGTCAGGGTGTGCTCCCTGGCTTATGTTTATTTCAATATATTTTACTTTGGTTCATTTTGATGCGTTATTTTAATGTGTTTTTGTTAATTATGTAAATTTTGTTTTTATTGCTGTATTTATTTATTATTTACTTTCTGTGTATTGCTTCTCCAACTGTTTTCATTGTTTTTTTTTTTTTGGTAGGCTTCATAGCTGGTGTCAAGGCTAAAGGACCACCCGCTGCCTATATACTGGGAGACTGGGGAGTGGATCCTTCAGTGGTCCGATGTCATTTGTGAGTACTAATTTCCATTTATTTAATGTAATGCATATAAGTGTTTGGCTTTTAATGATTGGGTTATATTTGGGACATTTGCATTTTAGGCAGACCCTTTTTGCCTTCTTTTTTGCCCCTTTTTGCCATTTTTTCTTCTTTTTGTTGAATCACCCACTGTAAGCAGTGGACTGAGACTAGCTCAAGCTGTAACCTGCTGCACCTTTAAAAAGAAGCCTTACAAAAAAGTATAATAATTAGTCACTTTTAACAGCGTTAGAGAGAAAGTGGAAACAAGGTATGGGCAGAAAGAAGAGGTGTAGAAAAAGAGGAAATATAAGGAAATCTTGTACCATATTTTAATTCTAGCTTTTTTGGCAGCTAAATTAATTGTCTAAAGTTTTTTTTATTTGCCACAAATTCTATTTTTTTTTGATTCTTCCAAAATTCTTTCTCATCTGCCTTAATAAAAAGGTGTCTGTGTGTCCATCCAGTTACTATGTCTCTGTCATTCGAATAGATGGCACATCACAAACATTGTCAGAGACGGCTGCGAGGCGACCCGGCTGGGACATCCAGGAGGACTGGAAGAGGGCTTGCACCTTCCCCAGACCATGTGGGGGCGAACGCCCTGGTTGCTTCGGGGACCACGGGTAGGGAGCATGGAAGCTCAACTCTGTAGGGACCCGTGGTCACTGCCAGGGGGTGCCCCACTACCTTCGGAGCCCTGGACCTCAACACTTCTGAAACACCCCTAAGTGCTGGGGGGAAGAGGAACGGGGACACCCGGAGTGTTTCCGGGTGCGCAGCCGGCACTTTCGCCACACAGGGGAGTGTCGGCGGAGGAGTTTCGGGAAGCACCTGGAGCTCATCCGGGTGTGGATATAAGGGGCCGCCTCCCTCCATTCGATGGCTGGAGTCGGGTGGAAGAGGACAGACCTCGGAGGAGAGAAGTGGAGGCAGACCAGAGACTGAGAGGCATAGTGAGAAGGCCTGGACTTAAAGGGGTGATTGGTGCTGTGGCACTGGGTCTGTGCACTTCTTTTAATTGTAAATAAACGTGTGTGTGGTGGAACATCATGTCTGCCTGTCTGTGTCTGGGCTGTACCCCACAACATTAACACTGGTTTTATGACCCCATACCAAACGGCATATAACAGAGTCATATGCATTGCATGGTGCATTTCAAACAGTAATGCTGAGGTGTACGTTGATTACTTAGATTTCAACCTGTCTTAGATGTGTAGCACAACTAGTTACACATATAAATGTATATACCACAAAGTCAAAGCTTGCTCTGATCCCTCATGTTTAATGGTCATGGAGAACAGGAAGAAAATACTAAAAATGAAATGAAATCTCTAGGCTACACCACCCTATGGGTTTGGGGGTATAAAACAGGCCTTGAGTTCAATCCACTACCCTCTTGAGAAGAGGGCTTCTGAGAATCACGAAGCATCTTAAATGGCCTACAGGCACATTTCCTAGATACTCTCAGTGGGCTTTAAGAGCTTGCTGTAACTCATCTATAACTGTAGTTCATCTACTTACTGTTATGTAACACAGACAAAGCCTTTGCTGAATTCTTTGTATGTAGCAGTATGTGACTAAGAGATACATTACAGTGCCAACAAAAAGGGTATCTTCCTTAATAGGATTAATAAACTCAAATTGTATTAAACAAACCCATTTAGAGTTACATCTCTGGTTATGCTCTGGGCAACTTCCTTATAAATTATTTAATTGAACATATAGTTCATCTGTAAATGAAAAAAATAAATAAGGAACCAATAATCTTCTTATTTAAAAATTTCCCTACTTATTCCAAACCAGGGTCATGAGGGATGCTAGACCCTTCTAACTAGCAGAGGGTACAATGCAGGAACAAACCCTGGACAAGGCACCAGCTCACTGCAGGGTGAACACACCCACGCCAACACACTCTAGGGCCAATTCACCTATTCTGCATGTCTTTGGAAAGTGGGTAGGAAGCCACACAGACACGGGGTGAACATGCAAACTCCACATGGGGAGGACGTGGGACACAACCCCTGATCTCCTTACTGTGAGGCAGAAAAGCTGCCACTGCACCACCGCGCCACCCTGTTTGAACATGGTGTTAAGGAAACATGTAAAAAAAGTCAGTCTATTAATATAGCACCATTCACAGGGTTAGCAGAATTAAAAATCATTGAAAAGCAGAATTAATATTGCATTGTGAGAGTCCAACATTCCTTTTACATTGCAGCTTATTATTTTAAAAAATGTTGCCCCTAAGTACAGTGTGTTTTTATTACATGGTAGATATAAGTGAATAAATTATATCTGTCCAATCTGCATTTTCTTTGCAGACCCATCATATACAATAATAAAGAAAGGTTGCATTTAGTTTCCATACGACCAGCGACTCCTGGGGTGACTTTTATTGAGCTTCCATAACAAAAACTCTTTCAATCTCAACAGTTTGTGACCTTTTCTTTAAGCTGCACTTGATTATGAGTGAATAGCTCTTCATTATTTTTAAACTTGACAGCACCTTTGCCAGAAGCACCACATACCGCTATGAATAAGTGGACTCTCTGCGTTAATGTCATTTTTTTAAATGTCATGATCAGAAACAGAAGGAAAGAGTGCATGTTGGCAATTGGAAAGCACTAAAACAATTTCAAATTATGCTGAAAAAAGCGAGACACAAGAAAAAAACAGCAAATTTAAAATTGAAAGTAAAAGTAATACTTCAATAAGAAAATGATCAGACACATATAACTCGCACTCTAGTGCAATTATTTTGAGAATATGCATTACTGCCTCGTAGCACCAAAGTTCCAACTTTGAGACCTGGAGTACATTAACTGTTTGCATGCTCTTCTTGTGTCAATGTGAGGTTTTCATGTCCCAAAGATAGAGGTTCATTTATAATTGTATTTCCATGAGTGAGTGTATGTGTGTGAGTGTAACCGTGCTCAGTGATGAACTAGCATGCCACATAGGACTGTTTCCTCTCTGTACCCATTGCTGCAAGGACAGACATTTACTACACTAAAACTCTATGTTAGATAAGGTTATTATCTAACATAGGGTTTTAGGGTAGTAAATGTTAGATAAGAAGGTTAAGCAATGGATGGATAGATGGATGTTGTATAGTAGAGAATGAAACGGATAATATCTGAGATGGAACATTTGTATGGGCATACAGAAAAATGGAAGGACCAAATGGTTGCTCAGTTTGAGCAGCTCACACACTTTAATTTTGTATGCCTTTAAATTTAGCTGTGTGTCTTATACCTTAAATACCTTAATCATAATAAGATCATTAAACCTGATAACTTATTACTCACTGATCTTTTCCATGACATTTTCAAAAGGTACTCGCTAGACTATTAATTAATGATTTTTGTTAAATTACGAGTGCTTGGACCCAGTCTGATTGCAGAGTGGGTACCTTATATTGTATAATGTTTCCTCATTCTCCCAATTTTCAAAATTAGTCTCTTTCAGGGACTTCCCCTTCATCCCACAACACAAATACCTCTAGCTAGGTCTGTTATTGACTTGTGTGTGTTTAGGGTTTGGTGTTGCTGGTTTAGTCTTGGCTCATGATATCATTATCTGGAAAACGCCAGTGTACAACATGAGTGGATGCTACTTTGAAAAATCTTTTAAATTAAATGGTTAACAAGAAAAATTAAATAGCAAGACAAAAAAAGCTCAACAGCATAAATATTTAACTACTCTTGACAGCCAAGAGTAAGTGTGACAGCATCTGTTTACAGCTGTTATTAAACATACCCCAAAACCATACAACATTTACTGCATTTCAGGAAAACTTCAACCTGTCTTTCTCTTGATGTTAAATTTATTGATTTTTGCAAACAAATATACCTCCCAACCCTTTCTCACATCTTGTTTAGCTCAATTAAAAGTATATAATGACACATGAAATGAATAATAATATCAAAGATCCAGCTGGCATTGCCCTTTTTGTTTTGTCCTATTTCGCAAATGTTTTTCTCAATGTTTCTCAACAATTTTCTCAAATGGCATACTCATTTTAAGAAAATCTACCAGGACAGCACTAACAACTTGCGAGAGTGGATTCAGACACAGTCCATCTTTCAAGGAAGAAAAGGAAATGTGTAAATATGCAAACTGGGTATAGATCAAGTGAATGATCTATTAGGAAAGATGAAAAAAGAGCTATTCACTCATAATCAGGTGCAGCTTAAAGAAAAGGTCACAAACTGTTCAGACTGAAAAATGAGAAACCACAGTAAAACAAACCATCTACATTATTATAATAATTTCACAGTTTTTAAACATTTTAAGGAAAGTATCAAGACTCCAATAATGAGAAAGTTAGTGCTTAAATGATAAATATTCAACTAGGCAAAGTTTTAAAGCTATCTTACAGAAACATATCTTGTCTAATACATCCCTGTTTACCATGGTGCTAGAGAGTGGCGACGTATTTCATGTTGGTTGGATATACAAATAAGAGTTTCATTGTATTAGGTACATGTGACAATACTACTACAACTACTACAACTAGTGCTACTAACATAACACACTTAATGTAGAATATGGGAGGCACGGTGGCGCAGCGGTAGCGCTGCTGCCTCGCAGTTAGGAGACCCGGGTTCGCTTCCTGTGTCCTCCCTGCGTGGAGTTTGCATGTTGTCTGCGTGGGTTTCCTCCGGGCACTCCAGTTTCCTCCCACAATCCAAAGGATTGGCGATTCTAAATTGGCCTTTGTGTGTGTCCTGCGGTGGGTTGGCACCCTGCCCAGGATTGGTTCCTGCCTTGTGCCCTGGGTTTGGCTCCAGCAGACCCCTGTGACCCTGTATTCAAATTCAGTGGGTTAGAAAATGGATGGATGTAGAATATGTTCAGCTTGTAATATCTTCTTTATACCACTAGGGGTCCAAGGAACCAACTGACACATCCTTGAAAAATAAATCCATTTGTCTCATACCCCTAATGGGTTGTCACTCCATTTATGCTAAAACACAAAATCACCCAAATCTTTCTTTGTCAAATATGATGCCACAAATCAATCTGGCAGTATGTCTTTTTTATTTAACTGAAAGGCTCTGTCAAGACTGGAAAATGAAAGCATTTGACTTGAAATATCATAAACATTAACAAAGATTTCAAAGATATATGGTATGTCCCTCAACAACAGCTTAAGTAAATTATATACTAGAAGGATAAGTTATTCAAAGCAAATTTTAATAAAACCTTACACTTTCTGAAAATGTATCATAGTGATCAGGATTTTCTATCTGAGCTGGTGATTTAAATTCTTCTATATGCTCTGACTTGGAGAAATATTCACATAATTTGTTTAGTAAATATCTATGTGAGAATATTTCAAATGCTATACTCAGCAAAAAAAGAAACGTCCTCTGACTTTCAACTGTTTTTACTTTCAGTAAACTTAATGTGTAAATATTTGTATGAACACTAAAAGAGTCAACACTATAAGACATAAACTAAAAATGTTTCACAATGTGTCCCTGAATGAAGGGAGGCTCAAAATCAAAAGTACCAGTCAGTATCTGGTGTGGCCACCAGCTGCTTGAAGTACTGCAGTGCATCTCCTCCTCATAGACTGGACCAGATTTGTCAGTTCTTGCTGTGAGATGTTACCCCACTCTTCCACCAAGGCACATGCAAGTTCCTGGACATTTCTGGGGGGAAATGGCCCTAGCCCTCACCCTGCGATCCAACAGGTCCCAGACATGCTCAGTTCCTTCGACGATAAACACGAATCCGTCCATTACCCCTGGTGAGACAAAACCGTGACTCATCAGTGAAGAGCACTTTTTGCCACTCCTGTCTGGTCCAGCGAAGGTGGGTTTGTGCCCATAGGCGGCGTTGTTGCTGGTGATGTCTGGTAAGGACCTGCCTTACAACAGGCCTACAAGCCCTCAGTCCAGCCTCTCTCAGCTTATTGCGGACAATCTGAGCACCGATGGAGGGATTGTGTGTTCCTGGTGTGACTCGGGCAGTTGTTGTGGCCATCCTGTACCTGTCACGCAGGTGTGATATTCGGATGTACCGATCCTGTGCAGGTGTTGTTACACGTGGCCTTCCACTGTGAGGATGATCAGCTGTCCTTCCTGTCTCCCTGTAGCGCTGTCTTAGGCGTCTCACAGTGCGGACATGGCAATTTATTGCCCTAGCCACATCAGCAGTCCTCATGCCTCCCTGCAGCATGCCTAATGCACGTTCACGCAGATGAGCAGGGACCCAGGGCATCTTTCTTTGGGTGTTTTTCACAGTCGGTAGACAAGTCTCTTTAGTGTCCTGCGTTTTTAGAACTGTGACCTTAAATGCCTACTTTCTGTAAGCTGTTAAGGTCTTAACGACCATTCCACAGGTGCATGTTAATTAATTGATTATGGTTAATTGAACATGGATGGAAAACATTGTTTAAACCCTTTACAATGAAGATCTGTAAAGTTAGTTGGATTTTTAAAACATTATTGTTGAAATACACAGTCCTGAAAAAGGGACGTTTCATTTTTTGCTGAGTATATATATAAACATTGATTGTTGAATACTAAAATTCACCTCAATGTATGTAAAGAATTTTGGCATGGTATTTAATATGAGAGGTTCTTCAACACATTCCTTTTTGAAAATGAGTTTTTATTGGAGAAAAGGAGCTTACCCCGAAGCAGTCCATCACAGAGCACTGTTAGGCTAGCACACATGCACATTGTTTCACTCATAGTATGCCTATTTACAGCATTCATATTCCCTGAACTGTACATGTTTTGGCAATGATATGAAACCTGAGTTCAGCTGGACCCTGGTCCATAAACACAGTGATAGGATCCATAATGGAACCCTGGTCCTTGTAATTGTGAGGCACCAGGGCATACATGGAGCCAGCTTGCTGCTATTCATCTATGGATTCTTATTAATTATAGACTGATTGACAGAAATGTCTTGTGCTAATATTGTAGTAATATGTATAATATGTATCTATGTGTTAAAATGCAGATAAAGTTTGGTGTAATAATTTCCATGATAATTATATACTGTAGCTGCACACCAACTCAAGTTTTAGGAATCAATATCTGTTTTTTGCTTGCCTTAGGACTGAATAGTGTTGACTGTAAAATATGATAAGGACTGGCATTATTTCCACAGTTTAAATATTGCACACAATGCTACGGTTACATATTCCTTTTCCTTGAAGTTCTCCATTGTAAAATTCCAATTCAAGAAATAAATTGGGCAGCACAGAGGTGCAGTGCTTAGTGCTGCTATTTCATGTAACCAGCATCCCGGATTTTAATCCTATACCTGGCTGAAGCCTATGTGGAAATTTTAAGATCTCCCTTTTCTCAGTAATAGATTTTCCTCCCAGTACTTCAGGTGTTCACCCATTTAACACATTTCTGAGTTGCTTTTGATACCATGACTGTAGGAATGAAATCAGCCCTGGCAAGGGATACAGTTTATTAATTACAGTGCCCACATGCTAACAAACCTAAACAGACTCTATTGTGCAATCACCAGTTAACCCTAAACTGTCCATCTTTGAGGATGTTGGAGAAAAACTGGAGAAGCTGAAGGAAAGTCCATGCAGATACAAGGAGAATGTACATATTCCACATTGGCAATGCCCGGGTACAAGATTCAAACTCAGGGCACTGAATTCATAAGCTGGCAGTGCTACCAACTGCATCATAATATATGTCATCCACATCAGTAATCATCACAAAAGTAAAGTAAATAACTACTTGTGTTAAATATTAGAATCACTTTAAATTCACTTTATGTATAGTAAAATGCTCCTGGCAGTGAAAACTTGTTTGAGTTTTTTCCATATAGTACTTGGCATAGCCTGGGACTATTCCATAAAAATCAATTCTGAATAATGTAAAATGACAAAGTAGAAAATCTACCACAAAGAACAACTTCAAAAGTGTCAGATTTTTAATGTGTATTTCATTTTCAGGGGTGTGAATTAACTGGCAGCACAGTGCTTTCATCTGCAAGCATTGATGAAGAAAAATGTGCCATATTTCTGGATGAATCCACCCATCCATCCATCCATTATCCAACCCGTTATATCCTAACTACATGTTCATGGTGATCTGCTGGAGCAAATCCCAGCCAACAAAGGATGCAAGGCAGGAAACAAACTCCGGGCATGGCGCCAGCCCACCGCAGGGCACACAAACACACACACACATACACCCACACACCAAGCACACACTAGGTACAATTTAAAATTGCCAATGCACCTAACCTGCATTTCTTTGGACTGTAGGAGGAAACCGGAGTACCCAGAGGAAACCCACGCAGACACGGGGAGAACATGCAAACTCCATGCAGGGAGGACCCCAGGAAGCGAACCCGGGGCTCCTAACTGCAAGGCTCTGAAATGAGCAAGTAAATATATGCTTTTAAATCTCTAGATAATGATTATAAGCGGTTGTCTATAGTCTGCATTCATGTTATGATTATTTGTCCATTGAAAACATTCTAAAAATCTCAGCAGACCTGCTTGATAATATTGAGAAATTCCCTTCCCATTCCAGCAGATAGATAGATAGATAGATAGATAGATAGATAGATAGATAGATAGATAGATAGATAGATAGATAGATAGATAGATAGATAGATATGTCATATATTTGGTCTTCCTCAGGTTGGTGAGAATAACCCCCACCTACCACACACACCAGAAGAATTCCCACTGTTAAGCAAGTACTAAAATTCAAGTACTAATTTTCAACTTCCATGCTTTGCAGTAAGAAAATTACCTTTCTGATGCAATCTGCAGCATTTTCTTCATCCAAATAAACCTCTTTTCAGGGAATTCTTTGTTTTTTTTTCTTTTAATATAGCTTGGGGAAAAAGCCACCCATGTATCAAAAAGGTTTGCACATGGATATAAATACACTCACAAATTACAGAGCAGATTGATGTGCAGCTGGGTACCAGTTGCTTATTCTTGGAACAGAACCCATATTCAACAAGTGCTGAGCTGGAAATGTGAGAGATGAAGCGCAATGATGACAAATACAACTATGGTCAAGTCTCAGCATACACTGCTTGACATGGATCAATGAACTTATGGTGCCTGTATATTTTATGTCTTATTAGCACTTCATTTTAAACAATGCATTGTTATTATTATGACCGTGTAGAAAAAGACGAGACTCAAACAAACAAACTCTAACATACTTTGCCTTCACCTTGCCTTTAAACATTTATATTTTATCTTCACATTGTAATTAATTTCAAAATATTGCAAAGGTGTCCTCTTAATATTCATGTATTAATTCAATGCAATTATTGTGCAAAGCAAAATATGAAAACATGAATGTAATTGTAAAGACATATTTAAATACTTATTTGTGACAAATATTCTGCTTCAATGTTAGGCAGAAAAAATACAGCCATCATTGGCCATGCAAACAAAACCAAAACATAGTTATTTAATTACTAACTCAGTGATTAATAGCTTGATGTTACATAATTGTATGATTCAGGTGATAATTAACACCTTTATAAATACTTCTTTTTTTGAGACATTCAGGTTGGAAACAAGCACATACACATCACAAAGCAGACACAAGGAATTTAAACTGAATTCAATTTAAATAAACTTTGCAACATCAAATGCCAAGCCTGTAAAAAGATGCCACTTTTTCTAACAAAACTAGTTATTAATTAAAATGAAAACAAAAAATATACATCCTACAATAGTATCACACAGGAATTAAAGCAGGAAAATCTGATCACAAATATTACATAAATTCAAAATTTATAATTGCAGTTTGTTTTATTATTTTTTGCATCAATATGCAAATATGTAGAAACCATAAGTATTTAGTAAAATTCTGTATTCTATATGACTTGTTATATACAGATTTTATTTTTTCTCCAGCCATCTGGAGTTTTTTTGTTTTTTCTGTCCCCCCTGGCCAAAGAACCTTACTTTTATTCGATGTTAATTAATGTTGATTTATTTTGTTTTCTTATTGTGTCTTTTATTTTTCTATTCTTTATTATGTAAAGCACTTTGAGCTACTGTTTGTATGAAAGTGAGCTATATAAATAAATGTTGTTGTTGTTGTTGTTGTACAGTATAGTTACATATTTTTGAAATTTGTATACACTCCAAAATCGATCTATCTATCTTACAACCATTTACTATATTTTTCACTTTAAGTGTGATTTTATTTTTATCTAATATATTGATCTAGTTTATGAAACTATGCAGACAAGAAATATATATATAAATACAAAGGGAGATATATAAAATGGTTTATTGCCATGCTGTGAATAATGTTTGTAACTAATGTTTGCCTTGAAACTAAAAGGAATACGGCAGCTGAAAAAGCGACTACCTCAGTTGTGGGTTCCTTCTGTGTTGCCTCACCTGTTAAGTTGTGCTGCAGTGCATACTGATTTTATCATCCCTTTTTTCGATTTCATACTTTTTTCATGTTACATTACTCTGTTTTGTTGCCATTCTTTTCTGATTTTTGCTCTTATGCTACCGAAATATTTGGCTCTACTGCACCAAAGTAAGATCGGTGACGTCCTCGGAGACAGAGGCACTGTACACATACATGTATACATTAACGGTATGTACTTGGCATATAGCGAAAAAAAACACAGGAAAAACTAATAGTCATTAAACTCATTTTCGTCATAAGTGATTGCTACTCTTTTTTTATATCTTTAAACAGCTGCACACAAAATGTGTGAATGAGACGATAAAGACCCACAGGCTCAAGCGATGCCCCTACTGAGCCCGTTCTTCCGCAAGATGCTTACCAGGTCTTTGGAAGTCCCCAGTCTTTTGAGCCCGTCCAGGGGTAGCAGGTCGGCAGAGTCCTTGTGTGTGAACTGCGTTGCTTGTTTCAAACGCCGTTGCTGATGCAGAATGGCTTTGTCCCGAATGTCCATTTCACTTTTCTTGGAGTCGGTCATGGCTCTCCGTTGTTTCGCTTCCAGTCCTGTAGTGCTCTTTGCTTCGGTTAAGCAAGACCGTGTGTTCGGAGCGTGTCCTTGCTATGCTGCAGATTGAACTCAATCTCTCTCTCTCTCTCTCTCTCTCTCTATGTGTGTGTGTGTGTGTTTGCTTTATCACGCGCTCTCTTGCTTTCTGCAGTTCGGAAGATGCGATTCTTTGAATAAGATCCCGGTTCACGTCATGAACAAATTTACATAAATTACTCAACACCGGTAGAGGGAGGTAGAGGGTGGGGAATGTCGGGTTCTGGGATGGCACTGATAAGCAGTGACTAGAATAAACAAAAGCAAGTGACTACTAATATTTAACAGTTCCAGTGCCAAATGAAAGTTAAATTACATAATGGATTACATTAATTAATACATTAATAATTACATAATGGTCGGATGGATGGATGCACCGATCAATCGATTGGTTGAATAGTTTCAAATAAACCTTTAAGGAAAATATTACAATTTTGCAAAGATTTCTTTTTACTTTGCTGTTCTTGTCAAAATCAGATATACCAATTTTTCAAGTTTTGCGTCATTTGTCTTTATATATAGCGACTTTCACATTCGCATAACGCATTTAAAAAAAAATAATATTGCATTAAATAAACATTCAAAGATTGTTAAATGCAGCAAATGACTTAAAAGATACAAATACAGAAGTTGTAATTGTGCAGCCTATAATTTAGCTGGAAAAATAAATTCTGTCTTGTCTTCGCATCTTTGAACTGTTCACAGATATTCATTTTTATTTTAAATATTAAATCTTTTGATTACCTCCTTCTTATGTCAAGAGGGTGGTGATTTTAGGAATCAGTTCGTTCATGCGCTTAGAAAGCAGACGTTGGCTTAAAACTGAGAAGTGAAAGGCTTACAAGCCCCGATTTCTAAAACCACGGTCTGCTTTAATGTATCGGCGTGCCATTGGCTGAATAACTTGATAGGAAACAGACATATCCATTACTGTATATGGCACTTTTCATATTGGAGAGCGAAAGATTTAAATAACAAATGGATTAAATAAGTGCTATTTGAAGGTAGTAAACTCAGGTGCACAGTATATCAGATAAATGGAGTCTGTACAGAGGAATTGTATTTTCGTGGTATTTTAGAGTACAGTACTAGGGTGTTAGCCATGTAATGAGAAGTCAAGCAAAATGACACCTTTTATTGGCTAACTAAAAAGATTACAATATGCAAGTTTTCGAGGCAACTCAGGCTTCTTCTTCAGGCAAAATAATATATAAAGCACCTGACTGAGAGAAAATTTCCGAGAACTATAAACATTGAAAAAAACGAAAAGCTTCGAGTTATGACTCTCGAAATTACGCGTTTAATTATTCTTTCCAATGCATAAAACGGCGTATAAAGAAATTAAAAACGTGACCCTCACCAATGGTAGCTGTTTCAGGAGATGAGATGAGATTATAGAAAAAAGGAAAAAACAAGGGTTCGCCATGAGTGTGAAATATATTCTGTGACGCATATCCAACGAGTATCGTATTTTATTTTTGCATTATTTGCTAAGGTGACCCTGTAGTTAGTGCGTAACATCACAGCTCGATCCCTGGTTCGTGTCCTGTCTACGTCAAATCTGCACGCCCATCGCGTTCGCGTGGGTTTTCTCAAACTTTAAAAGAGGCGCAAGATAGACAGAGTGAACTAATTTAACCCAGTTTGGATTGTGCCCTGTGATCCTTAGAAAAACAGAATCGTGGATTTTCTATTTGATCGACTTCATTAAAGTTATATCTGACTTCAGAATCATCCTGTTAGTAGCTAATTAGCTATGCAGTACTATATCTATATAGTATTATCATTAGTTTTGTAATAGAAGTAGTATTAACAGTAGTAGAATAGATGTAGTAAAATACTCGCCAACAGTGCACGGCAAAGCAAAACGTTGATTTCATCGGTTCTTAACTGATGAAGCTGTAGTTGTGCCTATGCCGTAATGCCTTTTGACGTCTGGCTGACCTTTCTCTTCCGCTTAGTCTAGCGTTTGTTCTGTTCTTCCTAGCTGACATCGCCACCCTAGCTTTGGACTTCTGAGGTAATAATGTATGTTGGAACTTCGTCTGCATTCATTTTTGGTATTCGTGAAAAATAAATAAATAAAATAAGAGTAACAGAGCGACAGACAGACAATGCACTGTTCTTGAAATCATATTTAGCCTCCGTTTGTCCCGTCAATGGTGAGCCTAAAGTCAGGTTTTAACAATACCAATGTACGAACAATCGAAAAATACCAAATTAAGTGAATATCAAAAACATATATATTAAAGAAGAGCACCGTTTTTTTATGAACACTTCCTTGAAACCTAGATTAACATAATATTTCCCCCTAACTGAAAACTGACAAATTATACATGCGATTGAATTATGAGCTCGTGAATCCTTCAGTGTCTGCGGGATTTGTGGAGCTGTCCGTTTCAGCACCACTGCGTACCCTTGAAAAGATCTATCCACATGTTTCTATTGAATTTGCTGGTCAACAAACTGAGGCCTTGGATATGATGAGAGAACATCACATAAACTCAGACTGTTCCACCTATGATCTGCTACTCTGTCCTTCAGCCTGATGATTTTGGCATTTTCTGTCATTCTGTTTGTTTTCTGTCTCTGTTTTCTGTATAGAGACAATACACACGTCAAATTTCACATTGCTTGAGATGGGCTCTTCTTTTTCATGGGAATAAGTTTTACCAGTGCCAACTTAAGGTAAAATCAAACATTTTTTAACCAAATAATACTTTTGAAGCAGTGTACTGTACTTCACAATTTCAAAAATGTATTTTAAATATGTAACTATTAATAAGAGAAGGAGAATTTAGGCCATACACCACATACAGGGACCAGCTAACCAACAATGACAACCAAGAGTGGGAAGAGAAGCCAACTAATTGGCTTGCTTCCCTGTAATCAATTAAAGTGTTTTCTCAATATTAGTCTCAAAAATTCTTTCACTAGGTGAGGGGTTTTATTATACATGCCAGGACAGAGTCACTTGAGAGGGCTGAAGTAATGTCATGTCTAGCGGTCACTTTTAGGTAAGTCTTCCTCATGTAGTTTCCTGACAGTATTACGCCCCATTTCAATGAACATGTCAGGCTCCTATGTCTGATTCTGAATAGCCTGTCCTACATGACATTTTGCAGAGGCCTAGGGCTGCACTAACAGCAACAGTCCAAAGTACAGGAAACTTCTTTTTCATGCAGTGTGTCACCCAGTGTGATTTTCCTTCTTTAGCTTACTTCTCGGCAAGACATTACAGAGGGCGCCCAATGACATAGTATGAGAGTAGTATAATTTGTTGAACACACTTCTTTTTAAGAAATACACTGCATTTAATGAGTGTTATTTTAACATCTTCAGTCCTTTCAGGTAGGCTTTAAAATGGAAAGATAATCCCCTTAGATGTTCTTGATATTCACATCAGTATATTCTGTTATGCAAATGCTTTTAGGATAATGCTTACCATAAATGGAATTATATAAAATTAAAAATACTTTTTTTTGCACTATTAGATGATTAAACAGAACCAATAAAACAGCAAGCTGCAGACATGAAAATTTTTTATGTTTAAGTAATTTGGCTTCTGAGACAAATTATGGATATTTAATCATGACAATGCTGGTAAGTGACAGTACTATATTCCAGATTTTGTTATTGCTGTAAACTAGACAATTTAAGCAGATATTACATTTTTAAAATCTATAAATTGCCTCATCTAAAGTCAGTTAATAGTCTGCCCACAATATACTAATAGTAAAAATTGAATAAACAGTATTTACAGTAATTATTACTATAGAGCAGTATAGTAATTAACACTGCTGTCTCACTCACTTCTTTAGAGACACAAGCTCTTTTACTTAACATATAGCTAGATTACAAAATTTCTACCTGGCTCATCCTCAGGTAATACCCTTCTTCATTTAATGTTTCACCACTATCAATACAGCTTCTATAGTGTGACATTTTTGTGTTTCCTGGTCTATTTAGTAAATGTATCTGCCTGTTCTTTGCCTAGCATATCACTCAGTTATTCACTCTGTGAGAAAGAACGTAGCAGTTTGAACTGCTTTAATAATTACCTGGAGATAAATCTAAAACCTAGAACATAGCTGGGGTTGAAACCAGCAAAGTCTATAAACTTGTTGCTAAAACCAAAACATAAATCACTAATCAAAGTCTAAAGATGAAATGCAAGAGGTCAGAAGCTATAATAACACATGAATTTTATTTATACACAATCCACAATTTTGGAGGCTGCATAACACGCACTTCCAGTTTATAAAGTGTTGCAATGCAACTTCAAGAAACAATACCCTTAGTAATAAAGCGTCATGCTGTGACAATAGTGATGCCTATAGAAAACAAAATGGGGGCAAGGTAAAGCAAAACATATCATGCAAACAAAATCCAATATTGATCCAGAGACAAATATTAATAGGAATAACCTAACAAACAGAATCCCTGATATTCAAAAGTACTAAATAAAAAAAACCTGAATTGACTCATGTTAAAATATGTATTTAAATTGAAACAAACAAACAAACAAACAAACTGTAATTTCCTGATTTGTAGCACTCATTTTCACATCCTTCTTCCTCACCCACTATCCAAAATTGTTTGTTTGTTAGTCGCAAAAGATGGCTTTGACCCTTCCTTCTAACCGATTATTTGACTATAGGGAGGGTCTTGTTGTTCTGAACCCCAAACGTACAAAACTCCATATTATATACAGTTTCTGTCAGCATCACCAACATCCACACTACACCCTCTGTCAACATGTTTTCCAGCACTATGTCTATGTCAATATGAAATTGCTCCAATTAATCCCTTTCAATTGTTTTTGGCCAATGCATTTTCTCTTTCATACCCATTGTTCTGGGCTTGGTCTCCCCTTAGTTGTTACTTATTCCATCTGTGGTCAGGTAGTGCTTCTGATTACTTCCACATTCGCTGCTGTTTGCACTCACCTCCACCTCATCTTGGAGGTCCCTCATTCTGTGGTTTCCAGACATGGTCATTGTCTGTGTGAAGTCTGCGCATTTTCTGTGTTTCTAAATGGTAGTTCTTCTTACTGCACACCCCTAAGACTTGCATGTTAGGTAAATTCCCAGCATTAAAACAGCCCAGAAGTAATAAGTCTATACAATACCATAGATGGCATCCCATAGAATGTTGTTTCCCCCTAATGTCGATGCAGTCAGGATGGACTCCAGATTCCCACCTTCTACATTGGAAAAAAATGGCTTCATAAAATTGATAGATTAACTAATATAATATTTAAATTTAAATAATATTGGAAAATACCAAATAAGAAGTTAAATCATTTACATATAAATCTTTACATACCTTTTCAACACAATTGATAATTATACGATAATTGTTAAATGACATAACAAATTCTTCCATTCTGGCATATGAAATATCTTCCAATTGCCATGATGTTTGTTAATATTCCACTTTCTTTTTCTCTGTATTGTATTTTGTTCTCTTCCATGTCTCCAGATAAATATATAACTAACATTGTGAAAGGTAAATAGACTGTGACAAGTGCCGCATTGCTGCTATTGATCTTTATATGATAAGAAAGCATTGTGGAGAAAATAATCAATGATGAACTGAAACTGTATCTGAAGTATGGCCTACATGCTTAATCTTATGATGGGTCCATCACAGACGCTAGCAGAGACATTATTGATTTATTCAGTAATTCACAGAAGACTAGTATAAGGTTTGTGGTCCTGTCAGAAAAGAGCAATAGAAATCAGTAAAGCTATTGGCCAATATCAAACACAGAAAAGAGCAATGGAGTTCAGTAAAAAATAAAGCTCAGACCTATGCGTTCAAAATGTCTATTTTGCCTTCAGAGCATAAATTACATAAACAAGCGTGCCTCTGAATTCTGAGTCATAAATGAATTCTGAATGTAGAGAGGTCAAATGACTGATCAGCTTTGCAAGCCACTGTGACATGGACTGGGCAATTTTATTTTATACATGTCATAAGGCAGAGAGAGCTCAGACAAATCCAGCATAATCTCACTGTTTGGTCCATGACATGATAAGAAGTAAGATTTACAGAAAGGTGTGACATTTTTAAGTTTTGTAATGCATTTTTTGGAAATGCCAGAAAAGGCATTTTCCATGCAACTGATGAAATATGAGGAAAAGTAACAATTTAGGAAAAAGATTATAAAAATGTTTAAATGCTACCTAATAATATTCAAATGTAAAACTTGTTGATTTTCCTGTGACACTTAAAATTTGGGGGTATTTGGTTTAAAACAAGTAAATAAGGACAAGATTAGACAGAGGCAGAATGGTGGTGTTATATGTACAGTTGTTAGTGTGGCTATCATATAACTGCAGGATTCTTGGCTTAAATCCCAGGTCCAAACACAGCCTGTACAGAGTTTTTAGGGTCACTTCATGTCTGCATGAGTCTTCCACCAAGTACTCTGTTTTCCTACAACATTCTAAAGATGTGTGTTGTCTAAATGGCAGCTCTGTCTGTGGGTATGCTTGTCTGCATGCTCTACAATTTATCTGGTGCCCCCATACGGGGTTGATTCACATCTTGCCTTCAGCACTGAGTGGATAAACATCAGATATCCTTGAGACTAAACTGGATAAGTGAGTTATGAAAGAGATCGTTGGAAAATCAATTGCCGCTTGTACTGCTACACTAGATGGTATGTATGTTAACTCCATTTACAGTGAACAATATTACAGAGAATTTACTGTCTAGTCACTTATTTAGATAACAAAATCACTAAACTTAGGTTAGTGTCTAACAGTCAGAATGATAGGACTTGGCGAAAAGCCTCCCAAATATCCTTAGCAGCCTATAGGGGACCACACATACCAAGATGACCACTACATACATACAATCATGGGTTGAAAAGCAACTGGTGAAGAACCTTATATGTCACCTATCATCAAAAAGATTTCAGGGAGACTATGGGTCAGTTACGGGGCAGATGATATGTTCCATGCTCTATGTTAAGCTCATAGTAAAACTGCACATAGCATACTATGCATAGTTCTGGTAAATACACAGGAGAAAAATGAAAAGCAGGTCTGGAGGAGGCATTGAGAAAAGTAACCACGGGGTCATCAGGTTCAAGTCTTGAAAACTGTAAAGTACATTGAAAACTTAACCTGGGAGAAAGCAAAGTAAATCTAATACATGAATACACCAGTGGAAATCAAACATAGAAACCTTTTGAGGACTTCTTTATATAAAGGGCAAACTAACAACAATGTACTTGAAACTGAACATTTACAGCATTTATATCTTCTAATTTGAAGACAGCTTTGCCACCCATATTACACCCTCTAGAAATGCCAACAGTTTAGAGAAATGGTATAACTAATATGACCCTTTAAGACTACACAGACGTACAACTGGTAAAACAGTATGAACAGATGCTGTTTCTTCATCCAAACACTCAAGCCATCAAGGTGAAATTGCCATCAGATTCTGAATTTATATTCATTTCTATTTATGCAATTTTTGCATGGACCACTAGCAGCTCGTATCTCTTGTATGTTTGCTGCCCATTCAAGGCTGTTTATAATCAGTGATAACAAGGATCATAACTGAAGAATGGTGTTATGCTCTTTTTGTGCACTTCCAGCCATCACTCCAATTCTTTCACTTCATTGCTAAATGGACCACCAGCCCTAGATGAGACACCAATTCATTAAAGAGTTTGACACTCACTCTTAGCTATACTGGTTCAGCTTAGAACCATCACTCAACCTAACACTCTTGTTTTTGCCCCATATAACATCCTGCTGAATCTCTCATGACAGATTTCATGGGTGTAGAAAGGAATATTTGTCAGAGTTGCTGTCCTGATGTTGCCTTTGTTCCCATTATTTATTTTTTTCTGTCATTCTAAGTGCTGTTTGGAATTTATTATTTAAATTTTTTGACATTTGTTTATTTTTATCTTTATAATGAATACATCAACACCATCTCAATGCCATTTTGGGGAGCATTTCACTGTTCATGCTGCTATTTTGTGATTATTTCTTATGTGTGTGTCCATATTGTTTATCAGTTTCTATTCCAGATGCTATGATGTGATTGATGAAATACGATATGTGACATAATCGCCTATATAAGATGGTGAGGTGATATACTGAGTATCCAGGCTTCAGTATAAACTATAAAACTAAATCATTTATTTGCCTTGTGTTTATTTTTGCTTAAGGATCCTTCTTTGCTAGTTTGGATACAGACATATTTTGTGATTATGAATTTTGCCCTGCATTTTTGAATTAGCTGCCAGTTAAGTTTGATTTAAGGTTCTGATATTGTGTGAGTCTGGGCGGCATGGTGGCGCAGTAGGTAGCGCTGCTGCCTCGCAGTAAGGAGTCCTGGGTTCGCTTCCCGGGTCCTCCCTGCGTGGAGTTTGTATGTTCTCCCCGTGTCTGTGTGAGTTTCCTCCCACAGTCCAAAGACATGTAGGTTAGGTGCATTGGCAATACTAAATTGTCCCTAGTGTGTGTGTCCTGCGGCGAGCTGGCACCCTGCCTGGGGTTTGTTTCCTGCCCTGGGATTGGCTCCAGAAGACCCCTGTAGTTAGGATATACTGGGTTGGATAATGGATGGATGGATATTTTGTGAGTCCTTAGACCAGGGGTTCTCAGTCACAGTCCTGGAGGGCCACAGTGGCTGCAGGTTTTTGCTCCAACCCAATTGCTTAATAAGAAGCACTTATTGCTCAAGTAACACTTCTGCTTCACTTTAGTTGCCTTGCTTGTTAAGATTTTGAACCCTTATTGCTTATTTTAGTCTTAAACAGCTGTATTCTTGGTTTTTAATTGCTCCTAATTAGCAACAACATGCAAATGACAAAAGAGACCAGCATTTCTCCATTTAGCTTGTTACCATTTACACCTGTGTGTATTTATCATGCACTATTGGGTTTGATTAAATACTTGGAAGGAAAGTGAAGAGAAAAAAGTGAAGGACTGAGAATTACTAATCCATTTTAGCCTTCAAACCATTTGGATGATATCCTTAGAAAGGGGAAGAAAATATAGGATATGGGAATTAGCTGACATAGCAGAGTTAAAGCACTAACAAGCAATGAAATAAAATTATTGGCGAGAATTGCTTTCTAATTAAGCAACCGGTTTAGAACAAAAAACATCAGTCACTGTCGCCCTCCGGGACTGTTACTGAAGACCCCTGCCTTAGACAATGATCCTGCATAGCACCTAAATATCAGCTTTCGTCTCCACCCTTTATTCTGAACACAGTCTGTATCTGTTCTCAACATTTAATAAACTGTTTTGTTCTTCTGCCTTTAGTGTGTGACAAGAACACCCCAGAAATTGAGACATGACATCAGTTCTACACATTCCACCATCATGCTTCTTCTAGGTGATGAAGGATTAAAAAGCCATAAAATTTTTTTTCACTCTCTGGAGTACAGAAGTCTTGTCAGCACTCGATCTTTACTCAGACAAACTGCTTCCTTGCTTAAAGCTTTTCTGGCAATGACTGATAAATGGGATTTTCCCTCTTAGGCCCCAAATCTTTTATTGCACTTTTTCATGTGTAAAGATATTTCAGTTCTTGGAGAAAACATAGTCAGAAAAAAAGTAAACATGAAGAGGTCAAACAAGAAAGAAACAACAACTGGACAGAAAAATTAAACCACGTCCCAAGATTAGGTAGCAGAGTTCATTACTTTTCCCCACTAACCAAAGTAAATTCTAGGATTGTTGTTAAACACCATACAGGTTTCAAAAGCATCAAACTTTGATCTAGAAGAAGGGCAGGAAATTCTTTCTGCTTAAAAAATTATCTGGTACATGCAAACAGTTAACTCAGATTGGTAACTACAGTAAAAGAAAAATTAAAAGATCTTGACATGTAACAAAATATGCTTCATATTCACAACTACTTGGAAATATGCTTGTCAGCTGACAATGATCACAGTTCTGAAAAATTGCAGCCGTTGTTGAAAAATGTCAGAACATGCAAAAGTATGATACATTGTAAAACAGAAGGGTAACTATTATCCGTCTTCAGGAGCATATATCAGAAAACTGCAAATGATGTTATCAGGTAAGATGCATAAACTACCCTTTAGTTATACACGTGACTCTCGTTACACCATCACATTAAGAAATTTAAAATAGTCATAGTAACAGAAATGACGAATGACTCATGGTCAAAAGGTACACATTTTCAGAAAGAAACTACCAATTGCATTTATTCCTCAATTACAGCAGAAATTAAAAATGCAGTAAAATCATGGCAGCCTAATGTTAATGTGTCCATCTGTTTTTTAATCCATTTTATTTATCACAAGGTCATGGGGAACTGTAGCCTACCAGGGAGCACTAGGCAAGAACCAATCTTGGGTGGATATGCATTAACAAAAAAACACCCACACTCTTTCACAGTGAGTCACTTTAGGCATACCAGGCTCTCTTGAGTTACAGCTTCTCAAGCTTTGCAGAATGTTCCCATACCTATCTACAATTGAGGTACTGTACTTGTAATATAAAGTTGCAGACCTTCATTGCAACAATAGAAATTCTAAGCATGTAGAAATTCACAAATATGATGTTTTAGAGCTTATGACTTTCCTTTGAAACTGTAAATCATATTCTAGGTGAGTGCGACATAATTAAGAATAGATATTAAGTATTCTTGACACTTTCACATTAAAGAATATGTTATAATCATTTAACCATCTTCTAAAACTCACTCTCATTATAGATTTGCAGAGAGTTTGTTTACTACTGCATCAATGTTCAGAAGGCAGCAACCAAGAAATATCACATTGCACTTTCATATATATATCTATACTAAAAAAGGCAAAGCCCTCACTGACTCACTCATCACTAATTCTCCAACTTCCCGTGTAGGTAGAAGGCTGAAATTTGGCAGGCTCATTTCTTACAGGTTACTTACAAAAGTTAAGCAAGTTTCATTTCGAAATTCTACGTGTAACGGTCATAACTGAATCCTACTTACGTACATATATACGTCCATAGCCTGCAGCTCGGTCGCCGTGTGAGGCGGCGTTGCATCCCCCATCCCCACACCTCCCACGTAGTTGGCTGCCTGCCTATATTGCATCTCCCATCCCCACGCTTCCAATGTAATTGGCTGCCTGCCCATATAAGACCATCCATCGCTCTGGTCTCTTCATTCCCTTCTTTGTTTCGCCACAGTATTCATGTCTCCCTGCTGATAACTGCAGCCTTTTTATTTAATCCACGGCTTCTCCTCTGTTTTCTTGTTCGTTTATTATGATTATAGTTATTGTGTAGGTATTTCAGACTTAGTTTACTGTTCAGGTACCCATTTCTTTTACTATTCCAACCGTAACCCCATTAACATGTCTGTCAAGGTGATCACCATCGATCAAAGAACTGTCACTTACCGAGTGGTTTCCATGCCCGGAGATGCCACCTGCCTTTTCCATTCTCTGTGTTACATATTGCACAGCCATATCAGGCTCACTCTTGATATCCGGAGGAACATTGTGTCTTATGTATTGAATGACTGGGACAGGTTCAAGGTGTGGACTGATGACGGTACAGGAGATAATTATACTACACAGAGCACTATAAGAGTGAAATGCTTAAGCCCTTCACCTATGGTTCTGCATGTGAGTTGATGGCTGCCGCTGAATTGATTGGTTGTCGCTTTCAAGTGTACTGAAATGGCCAAATATTTTACACCTTTGGACAACCGCCAATGCCTCTTAAACATCCTAGATTCACAGGTGACAATTTGAGTAGTGGACACTTTGATGTTTATGAATGTTTCAACTCTCAAAAGCTGGATGCGAAGTTATCGATGAAACTGGTTGTATGCTTACAACGCTTGACAGATGCCAAATGTCACCTCGACACAACAAGTCCTGCAAATACTAACGTAATTGAAACAAACCATGAAACTCAAACCGGTTATGATAGCAGCAATCCAAGCTGTGCGAAAACAGTAAAAAGAGGCGTGTCAGAGGTCGTGGTACATTTTCTGATGCAGCTAGACGTAAACAAATTTGTGACGTTGCCCCCAAATACTCACAGTAAAATTCACAAGTTAATAGACACTCTGTTGCTAAATACTCGCAGGCAAATCCACAAGTTCATACAGACACTGTCGCTAAATACTCGCAGGTAAATCCACAAGTTCATAGAGACGCTGTCACTAAATACTCGCAGGCAGATCCACAAGTTAATAGAGACGCTGCCGCTAAATACTCACAGGCAATTCCACAAGTTCATAGACACACTGCCGCTAAATATTCACAGGCAAATCCACAAGTTAATACCGGGAATGCCTGTTAAACATCTTAGATTCACAAGTACTGATTTCGGTAGTGAACACTTCGATGAATGAAACCTGTTACCTTTACAACGGTTGACAGACATGGAATGTAACTTGAACACAACACATATGTATATATATATATACTCACTCATACTAGACCAATTTAGGACTCCCATTCAACCTAATCTGCACATTTTTGGCATGTGGGAAGAAACTAACCTCAAGCAGTTACCCCAAGCACAGAATTTGTTCTGTGTCTTGTTCACATGTGAAGGTCAAGGTAAGTGAGAAAATGTCCATCAAATTGGTGCTGGCAGTTTTGTGGACAATGAAGTGGAATGTAGTGGTAAGAGGAGACCAGTCAGTAGATAACCCTTGTCAAAGACAAGACAATAAGTCAAAAAAAGCTTTGGGGCAGCCACCCATACAGTATGGCTGCAAATGGATTGGTAAGCACACTGATGTGCACAGGGTCGCGTCCAAAACAGAACTGATTAAGTGTGGAAAAGATGGCGGTTTTATGGCAGACCAGAAGAAAAGACGCAATTGGAATCAGAACTGGAAGTGACGTCATCCGTGGGGCTGGAACTGGAAGTTATGTCATCCGTGGGGCCGGAACTGGAAGTGACGTCATCAGGGCCAGGAGGAATTTCCCGTAACTGGTCTGCAGAGAAGTGAGAGAAAGGGTCAATGCACATCACCTCCCCCTGGTTTGGCATAGTATTACTTTCATTCAAGCCCTTTAGCTGTCTCCCATGTGCACATGTGTGACACCCTATAATGTGCACAAAATATAACCAGTAATTGTATGCCACTGTAATTTATGTTTTAAATGCTAATACGGACATAGAGAATATGTTATTTTTTTGGTTATGCCATATTTTACTTATTGATTACCATGTATTTACAGGCACACACATCATTAAGTATTTTAGCTTATACAGTATTAGGAGCTAGCTGTGCTACTCATTTAAGATGGGTTGTAATCTAAATAATCAAAGTAGACCTCACTGCTAATGTTTGTAGGGCATCATCTATTGGAATTTATTTTGTAATGCATGTAGTAATAAAATGCATTACATTTGCCATTTCAGCAGATGGCTCATTATCATTTGTAGTAATAAAATAAAAGTCATCAAGCCTTCCAGCCTTTGGGCATTTTTCTGAACCATGCAACTTAGATAAACCCAAAGAGCTAGGCAGAAAACTTAGAAACCGGTGGATGTTCCCATTGCATCAGAGACTCTTGATGATATATTCTGGATTTCTACTGCTGCTTGTACAGTATGTTTCAATATTAACCAGCATTAAAAGCTAAGTGTTATTTTTTTTCACTAATGCCCGAGCATTTTGTCTTTTGATAGGTGTTTTGAGGTGAATTGGAGCGTTTTTTGGGCTAACAATAGGTTTGACATAAAATATTCCCTTTTCTATGAGCATGTGATCCCTGCAAAATACAATCCCTTCACACCTACTGTATGTCATGAACTCTTGATGTCCTGGGTACAAGCATGTGTAATGAAATTCTAGCATGGATTTACTGGGCTTATTGTCTGCAATAATGTCAAGCATTTACAAAACTGGAGGAGTTTAGAATAAAACCACTGATCCATTTCTCCAGATCCAAATAAGCCAATTTGGTTGGTGCGTTTTTTGCAGGTGTACCAAGAACAGTTCACTGGGACAAAACCCAGAGACCCATCTAGAACAGGCTGGAAAGGTTACATTAGTAGGCTAGTTTAGGAATTCAACAGGTGTGTCTTAGGGCTCATGCAATTGGTATTGTGCCTGCTTTGCCCAACTAAGTGTGTTGTCAATTCAACTTTTGTTAGGACATGCAAACCGAGAATAAAATGAAAGCAAATAGAATGTATCTTAAAAAACATCTCTTCAAGTTCAATATTTTGAACAATTATTTATATTATAGAGATAGGTTTAATGGACTCTGTTTTAATGGAAATACTAACCATTTGTTTGATACAAGTGTTCTTATACTTTTCTACACATTCATTAACTTCAGAAAGACATACTTCCTCAAAATACTCAAGGCGAAAATCAAAAAAGAACCCTCAGATGTATTCATTAGTGATTCATTGATCTTTTTTTCCTCATAGCTACTGTTATAATTATTAGGATACATCTTTTTATTTTATACTGAACATTAAAATAATTAACTCATTTTTCCAGCTGGAGCTTGAGTTACTATATAGAGCAGCAATTCAATGAACTGAATATTTTTATCCAAATTAAATAAAGAGTTGGAGAAATACAGCACCCTTGCGTTAGACGTATTGCAGGAAATTAGCATTTTAATTCTATGGGACAGATAGATGATCACAAGACCAAAGGTCAAAATATGTGTCACCTAAAATATGAGCAAAGGTGTAGGTAAAATGGGGGTCAGTCGCCAGAACCAATCATTGAAAAAAGAGGTGGGACAGAAATCACAGCTGAGAGGTCCTTGGGCAAAAAGGACAGGATAGGTACCACCTCACTGTGATCCTGAGCTAGATAAGCAGCTTGAAAAATGGATGGATGGATGGAAAAATGAGTTAAAAACTGGTTTCTCTCGTGCAAACAAACTATTATCCATGATCCATATAAAGATCAACTCACTTAACAGCTCATTTTAACTTTCATTATTTTTATTTGTGAAGCTTATATGAGGGCATAACATCCATAACACACTATTTTATAGATTTTGAGTCAGTTCATGGCCCAGCCACTGTCTTTATGGAATTTCTCCCTATGTTGGTACATATCTTCTTCACATATATTAGCCCCATGCATCATGTCAAAATACAAGCTAGTTATGTTGATTGGAGATTCTCAATTCAGGAATTAGTGACTGGGTGAGCATGCCAAATAATTCACTGGTGTCCCTTACATGGCCCCTTTACTTTAAAAAGCTTAGGTTTCCTGTGCTCCAATATGGAAATACAGGCTTATAAAATAGAAAGATGAAAATTACTTTTAATGCAGACTAGGGGGCTTTGCCCCCTGCTCACTATGCTCGCCAACCCTCCCTGACTGCGCTACATGCCCACCACTTTGCATCTGTGCCATTCACGTATGTGGATTTTACTTTCACCAAACAACAAATCTTTTAATTCTTGCAGATACGGCTCTTCATTGGGAAGAAGCACTACTTTTCCCTGATGGCAACACGAATTAGACAATCTACAAGTCTCCAAACAATATATTTGATCTCTTTTCGCTGTTCCGTTATTTCACTGAGTAATAATTTCTGTTTGTTTGCACTAATGCGATCTTTACTATCATTTTTTTGAGACTTTCGAATTTTAGTAGTTTCATTATTTCTAACTTGCTATGCATGTCTATTGCACCAACGTTTTTGAATTCTTTACGACATTTTACTTTGTCATCTACTCTTTATCTTTTATTTCCGGCCCCGGGTGTGGTTACAATTTCTTGGCACAAAGTCTTGTCTCACGGGATGTGAAAGTGTCTCTCTGAAAAAGTCACATCTCATACCAGGCTAAAAAGTCTCATCTCGTCCCAGGATTTTTTTTATTATAATAGAGAGATTTATCCCTACCCTTAAAGCAGCCCCTTGATTTCTGCAAAACCTAAAGGAAAATGCTTCATAGTAGTTTATGAATAAATACTGAAAACTTTAAGATTCTAAAATAAGTTATTTTTTTTTACACTTCCTTGTGAATCTTCCCATTTTTCTTCACATATACAAAAACTATAGCTGTTGATTTTATGGCTCACAGAATTAATTTACTAATTAGAAGTAAATAAATGAATAATTAGGAAAACAATTTTAATGGTTGCATATTCCTTTTTTACAAGGAAACAAATCAAGACAAATTTCAAAAATCAATGTTTTTCTGAAGTTTATTTGTTGGAAAGAAAGGTAATGAGGATGCACAGAAATTTAGAGTACAGCACACTTATACTCCTCATGTCAGCAGCCACACAATTCATTGTAATAAGATAAGGCAAATATCATGTTGTGATCCTCCAAGTGTGTCATTTTATCTGCCAACTATTCTCAGTAATTTATTAAGAAAAGCAACAATTTTGCTTTTATTTTACATTTATTTCTTGCAGGACAGCCAACTAATTCTGCTTTTGTTACATCTTTACCTTTTTGATGTAACCATCAAAATGCCAGTATCTTTAATTGGTGAATTTTAAGTGAATAAAGAAGACAATGTTTAACATGAATGTTTTCCAATGAATGCTTTGTTAATTTTAGCATTGATAATTAATTGGGCAGAAGGCAAAAATGGATGTTTATGTTAAAGAAAACCTGAAAAAATGTTTCTTAAAATTTGCTGGCAATTTAAAGTGTTTGTATTATCAGTTTACAAGAGGTGGATGTTTGATGTGAAAATATAAATTAATATTTTTATCAAAAAAGAAAATAATTAAATGTTTTATTACACAAAACAATTGAAACTAGCAAACTATTACTTAAATTGAAAGTGAAAGATGATTATCCAGATTAAAAAAAACAGGTAAAGGAATGCTGCAAAATGGTTACTAACGTTCAACACCTTTATCAGAACTGCAAGATCAAGTCTTCTTAGAAAAACACTCTGAACCAGATATGCCTGCCTAGTGACCCTGAGTAGAAAACAAAATGGCATTGAAAAAAATGATGATGATTTAACATCACAAACTGTGCTGCAGAGTACTGTATTTGATTATTAAGCAGCAAAGGCTGCACACCTAAATCTCATATCTTCTTTGCATACAAAGCATTACTTCGAGCATAGTGATTTTTAAATTACCAGTTAATACAAGAGCAATTCAATTTGAAAAATATTCAGAAAAATATTCAGAACAGAAGAAAATTATTTGACACATTGTATTAAATCATGTGGCAGAACTAATTATAAAGGACAGTGGCACAAAAATTGTAATAACAATATGAATAAATGAAGTGCCTATTGAAATGCTAGTGCTCATTTATTTAAGGTAAATAGACTAATTTTAGGAAGAGCATTTGCTTTCATATTTCCTTTTCAATATTATTTGTTTCATTTACTTATACTTAGGCTAGGCATTGTAAACTACAAACAAAAGTGCAAGCGAAATATATCAAAGGAATGTAGAATTTAGAAATTATTGTATTTCATACTTCTGTATAAATCTGTATGATGTATTGTATTTTTATTTCTGCAATATCAATTTTACGATTGACTGTCATAAAATTGGCATACCAGTGCTTATCAACAATCACAAACTATGACTAATAAAACTTGAAAAAGCATACTTTAAAAATTAACATATTGTATAAACTGCAGAGAACAATTCATCTGGTGGAAGGATGCTTATAAATATTTGGGAATACTTAATCAGGTACATCTTTCTATCATCACAGAGGAACAGCCCTTCTTCTTTGAGGCTTTGGTTCAGCAATTATTGGAGACATTTCTTAGGGATTCTGGCCCATACTGACTCTGCGGTATCAAGTAGTTATTGCATATTTTTCAGGCAAACATTCATGCTATGAACTTTGTTTCTATCCCATCCAAAGGTGCTCTATTATATTGAAAGACAGGTGATTATGCATACGAATGGAGAAAACTCAAGTCACCATTGTTTTTGTTAAACCAGCTTGAGATCCATTTGAAAAATGTTAGGCTGGGATCATAAAGGGATGCACATGGTCAGCTTCGGTACACTGTGGAATTCATTGACACAGGGCAGGATAGACATATGGATATGTACACTTTACTGCAAATTCTACCCTAAAATTCACATGCTGTCACAAATACAAAGATCTGAAACAACAGTCTACGTTTTTCCAACTTTCAGTCACACAGATTAGGTGATTATGTGCCAAATGTAGCTTCTTGTTCCTGTTGTTAGCTGACAGAATAGAGCCTGACATGGTCTTCTGTTGCTGCAATGATCTGCTTGAAGGTTTGACATGCTTTGGTTTCAGAGATACCCTTTGGTACACCATAGCTATACTGAACCCTCATTTAAATAATTGTTTATCATTTAAATAATTATGACTTTTTGTTAGCTTGAACAAATTTGGTTAATTTTTCTCTAAACTCAATTATTTTACCCACAGATCTGCCTCTCAATGGATGTTTTCTTGTTGATCTATTTGTATACTGTATTAGGCCTGTTGAGGGATTGTTTGTGAAATTATGTTGGAACCACATCATCTGACATCAACAACCCTATCTTAGTTAAAATCATTTAGATCACAGTTGTTTCCAATTGTAATTTTCAGCTGAATAGCAACTAAATTTCTTACTTTTATCTTGTCTACAGAATATATTATGTTGCAGAAATCTGATTCATTGTGTGGAGAAGGATGTTAATGTTAAAGAACTTATGCACCATTAAAGTTATCACTGAAACTATTATACAGTATAATGTCAATATAATATACTGTTAATTATAATAATTATAGCAATTTTAGTAATTATTAATTCTAGTATACTTTACTTATAATATACTAATACAATCTATATATATACAAAAAACTCTGGACATGGAACTGGACCATCCAAGAGCACACATATGCCAGTAATCTGGGTGAATAGAGCTCCCTAACAGAGTAGACCTATTTTAACAGTTCAATACAGTGCACAGACACTTAGTTGTTTCCTGCAGCATGATTCTTCCCACTTTAGCTATCGGCTTGCATACACTTGATCGGAGGTGGTTGGCCGATCTTAGTGATTTCAACTGGGGGTCTCCCTTGATTTAAATTGGCCTGCATACAATCAATTGTTTTATCAAATGTTCTCATCACATGGATACAATAATTTCATTGAGATGGGTGAGGTAATGACGGGGTGCAAAATGAAAACACCCCTTGTCATCAAGGCCCCCAGAGCGTGCACCCAGAATACCCTGCTTGCCAGCCAGTTTTGAGTCAGCAAGTAACCTTAACTGTATATCTTTGGGGATGTGGAAGGAAAACTATGGAATCCACAGGAAACCACAAACAGACACCTGAATGATGGGTAGCAGTAACTACCAGAATATTAAGCCAAGCTTCCAATGTAAATTTAACTGTGGACAGGACTGGTATTAGCCCAGTACTGTCTCAGCCATCCACTAGGAGGGCAGCATACTGTTGCTCCTTATAGGGAATGGGCTCAAGCCTTTCCAGTTAGTTGTCAAATTGTACCATCTGTCAGCAAGGAAAAGATACAACCTTTTATGTATATTCTATTTGTGTTGCTGTTTCTTGGAACAGACAGTCAAACACAACCTGTCAACTGCTGGATCACCTACACTCAGGGAAACATGAAATTCTTCTACCCAGGAAACATTGCTGCATTATTTGTTTCAATGCCCCTAACTTCTGGGACCTTCTGCAAGATCTCTGCTGCTGTCAATGTAGCATTTATTTTTCCTAGAAATGTCCTATGGGACTTATCACTGCCTTGCGCCATCCTGGTGGAGTCATGTCCTTAACAACCTCTTGACAACATATTTACATAAACTTTAAAAGTCTGTTCAGTTGTTAATATACAGTATCTAAATGTCTTATTTTTGTGCATGAAGTTCAAATTCTAGAGTATGAGTGTTGTCCAACCTCTAGATTGAAAAACTATTTGGATTTTATTTCCATATACACTGTATATCCATTCAGCCTAACAAGCTCACCAGTCCTCTTAAGCTACATTCTCCAAAATGACATTGAATCAAGATTTGAAAGTTCATAATGTCCTACTCTCTACCACTCTACTTGGTAATTTATTCTGTGTGTCCATGGTTAATTTGTAAGAAGAAAAACTTTCTAACATTTATTAAAATATTATCCTTAATACTGTTTTCAATTGTGTCCCTGAGTTCTTGTTGAAGAATTTATTTTAAAGTAACATTCACTGTACTAATTCCCATCATAATTTTAAACACTTCAATCACGTCACCTCTTAATATCTGTTTTCTTAAACTGAAAAGGTTCAACTCTTTCAATCTCTCCTCATACCTCATACCTCTCTCAGTCACAGAATAGCCCTAATTGTTCTCCTCTGGACTTTCTCTTGAACTACTATTAGTAGTGATTTTTAATCCTTTATTTACCATATGCAATTTTTTTGTATTAGGAATTTGTCATTTTTCACATACCCCAACTTATACTTACATAATACTGCAGATGAGGCCTCACTAATTTTTTGTTGCATTGCTTAAACATAACCTCCATTAACTTGTACTCTAAACATCATGATATACTGTATAACTAAACATTGGATATGACTTCTTGATCTCATCTGTCTGGATATAGATAGTGACTCATTCTAATTAGGCATTCTTTCAAGATTCAATCCTCCCATTGTATATTCAAACCTAATATTTTACTTCACACATGTAGTACCTTAAGTTTACTTATATTCAATTTTATCTTACACAAATCTGTCAAAGCCTATATGTATATGTTGCCTAAGCCCCTCTGTAATGTTTGAGCTGAGTCTACAGTTTCTCACCTTCTACCACTATAGTATCATCTTCAAAACTGACCAGCTTGTTGTTTATATCCAGATTATTTATGTGTATTAAAAAGAGCAGCAGCCCTTGTACTGATTCCTGAGGGATGCCACTTTTAACATCACCTTATTTTGTAAAGGTACCTCTCAACACAACCATTTGTTCTCAGTGGTTACACCAATGGTGTTCCTATCTACATCTTTTAATTTGATTACTAATCTCTCATATCGTACCTTATCAATAGCCATCTGAAAATCAAGGTAAATACTATGCACCTCTCTGAGCATACAGTATACATAAAATTGCATTCTCAAAGAATTCCAGTCTATTAGTGGAACACGAGCTCCTTAATCTGAATTGCTACAGTATTACATTTCTTGACATGTGAATCACTTTAAAGTTTTTTTAATAATTGCTTCCATTAATTCACCCATGATGCATGTTTCCGGCATATAGACACTTGGATCAGACTGATCACCTTATTTATATAATAGGATAATATTTTATAGCTTTCAGTTACAACTGTACTGAGATTTTGAAAAAAATATGTCTGAATAGTTTATGTAAAATCATTAAGAATTCTAGAAGGATTTGGATGGATTCTAATTTCCATGTATAATTCCCCTTAAGTGTTATATTATGTTATGGAAAGTCCCTTGATGGTTTGAATGTCAGTCAGTCAGTCATTATCCAACCCGCTACATCCAAACACAGGGTCACGGGGTTCTGTGGGAGCCAATCCCATTCAGCACAGGGCACACACACCCAAACAATAGGGACAATTTGGCAATGCGCCTAACCTGCATGTCTTTGGACTGTGGGAGGAAATCAGAGCAGCCAGAGGAAACCCACGCAGACACGGGGAGAACGTGCAAACTCCACGCAGGGTGGACTCGTGAAGCGAACCCAGGTCTCCTTACTGCGAGGCAACAGCGCCACCGTGGTTTGAATGTCATTAAATAAAAAGAATAAAAGTGAAATACTAATGCTAGTTTAGGCTACTACACTAAAGATATTCAGGTATTATCCCAACACTCAACTTCGGCCCATCACACAGCACTCTAACTTACTCCCGCGCATTTACTGTGCGAATTGCGTGCCCTCAATTAACCGAAGATACGCTTTATTCAGATGCGGTCTTGAAACCAGAGAACCCCGTGGGAAGTGCGGATAGTGGTGCTAATCATTGCACCATCACACAGTCTTTTATTTCAAATACATACCTGCGCCTTTAAAAACGTGATCTTCCCACAGGTTGCTAAGTCGCAGCTAAAGGTATACATCAACACAAAGAACAGACGCCCAAGTGCACATGCAGAAGAGAAGCCGCTCCTTCTTGACAGTACGTTGTTTACTTCATTTCTTCTGCAGTTCTTCAACAAAGGTCTGTTAGCGAAGTTTACCGTTTAAGTAATAAAGAAACAAAAGATCAGCATTCCTTTGTCCAGCTTATGTCCTGCCAACTGAACCACTGCGATGCTGTGATTAATGTAATTTGGACAGGTAAAGCACATTGCGCCGCACTCATATGTTACACTGATGAATTAATAGTGTTGATTGGAAGCAAGTCAGTGCCGGGTGCAAGTTAAATCGGCGAATTGGGCAGCGCAAACAGCGCGAAGGGGACAGAAGTCATCACTGTACTCACCGCGTGCTGTCTGCGTGTCGATGAGATCGTGAAGTGTGGCAGGCGGGAAGGACAGGCGTGCCGACCGTGTAGTCTGCCAGCCTGGAATGCGCTGCCAAGAAGTTTGAGTAGGGCAGCTCCAGTGTGTATCTGCGAAAAGGACAGATGAAGTAAAATTAATTATACGATGAAAAAAAAAACTAAGGATAAGGCTCAAGGTTTTAATTATCAAGCCCCGATGAGTTGTGTCATGGAGTGTGGAGAAGATGACAAAAATAAAGTCAAGAGGTTGTGGAGGAGTGAGAGTGGAACCTACCGAGGTCGGCCAGTGGAGAGGTTCAAATCTCGTTTAAAAATGAAAACAAATGAGTAACACGGGTGGGTTCCACCTGTTTTGTAACGTCTGCAACAATTTGTTCGTGATTAAATATTTGAGGTGTGTTGCGCTAGTTCAAAACGGTCCATTAATGTAAGGTAGTGTAAGGTATTGTTCCGTTTGTGTTATATTCTTATGTTCTTAGCCCAGCTTATTGCTTAGAAACATACGAATACACTATCGAGTCTGGCAGAAATTGTGTTTAAATCAGATGCTTTGTTAGTTGTTATTATTCTGGTGGATGACTTTCCAATCAGTTTATGCTGACTGAATAGAATCCAGATCACCCTTTCACATGGTAATTTGTACTGATTTTCATTAAATGTCTAATTTTGATTAAATGCAAAAAAAAAAAATCAGTTATTCATTTTGCGCATTTTGTAAACTAAAATTAAGAGTTATTAACCTGCAGAACTATTACTATATTTGTTTATTTGTAGCTGATTTATTTGAATGGCTTCCTGTTACTTTTAATTATCTCACTGAAGCATTAAAAAAAATTAATTTGTGGATTTGTAATTCGACAGGAATTTTTGCTTTGTTGAATAGCAGAGGTCTGCAACGTTTGCACCTGATTTTATTCCAACTTACATAACAAATCAGTTATTGCTGTTGAAGCGCTTACTGCTCAAGAAACATTTTTGTGTTTCTTAATTGCTTCTATACAAGGGCTTAATGTTGACAGTGATGATGTGAGTTCTAGGTCCTTATCATAAAGTTTACTTTCAAGTTTCATACCTGCCATTGCATTCTCAAATGTAACCTTTCTGCTTAAACAAATCTGCTCAATATGCAGGCCAAGTCCCTTTGTAACAATTTAGCGGATTATGCATTTTCTGCCCTTTTACCTAGTTTGCCATCATCACCAGGTTTAACTAGTTTATTGATATTATTTTTCATTGTTTGTGTATATTAAAAACAACATCAACCACAGCACTGATCCCTAAGAGACAATAGTTTCAGTCAGTCATTATCCAACCTGCTATAGGTGGAGTGGTGGCTCTGAGGCTAGAGATCTGCACTGGCAATCAGAAGGTTGCCGGTTCGAATCTCGTAAAATGCCAAAAAGGGACTCTGCTCTGTTGGGCCCTTCAGCAAGGCCCTTAACCTGCAATTGCTGAGCGCTTTGAGTAACTGATAAAAAAGCGCTATATAAATGTAATGTATTTTTTATATATCCTAACACAGGGTCACACTGGAGCCAGTCCCAGCCAACACAGGAACAAATCCCCAGGCAGGGTGCCAGCCCACCACAGGGCACACACATACTAGGGACAATTTAGGACCGCCAATGCACCTAACCTGCATGTTTTTGGACTGCGAGAGGAAACCCACACAGACACAGGGAGAACATGCAAACTTCACGCAGGGAAGACCCGGGAAGCGAACCCAGGTCTCCTTACTGTGAGGCAGAAGCGCTACCACTGTGCCACCATGCCTCCTGACACCAGTTTCAACATCACCTAATTCTGAAAATGTTCCTGTTACCATTAACCTTTGCTTCCTGTGTTTGAGCCCGTTTCTACCCATCAACACAGGTACCTTGAATTCTGACTTGACTTCCCACTTCTTTCTGGTTGAATTTGTATAGGACTTTTAGCTTTATATGAATCACTGAGTATAATAAATATTATGGGCATGCTTCATTGAGCTAAGTTATTTTTATATTAAAGCAAAAAAAAAAAAAAGTCACGAAACAAGAATTTTTGTATAGTGTAATTTCAAGATAAAATATATTTCATACCATGTCAAAAACAGAAACCCCTTTTACCAGTGTTTTTATTAAAAGTAACTTCATTATTCAAGTGGACAATATTGTGCCATTTTCTGTAATAAAATGTTAATTTTATAAATACTAATAGTAACAGTAGATGTGATAAAGAAAGGAAACTACTTAATTTTTTTTAAGCTAAGATATTAATTTTCACTGATCAAAGTAATATTTTTCTACTAACGGGAAATAATATTTGTGACTTGAATGTAGATGTCAGGTTGAAAACATGTGCAAAAAAATAAAAGCTTTCTGCATTTTAATGTTTAGTCTATAAAGGATACTGTCAAACTCATAATAACTGGATTCCGTGTTTGTAAAACAGAGATTAAGTAGTTGCTTGTAGCCACTGTGCTGACTTAGAATTAACAAAACTGCAGACTGTATCATTTACTACGTGTCTTGCTTTCTCTTTGTTACTCATTGGGTTATACTCGTAAATATTACTGATATGTAAAATTCATTATCCCAAAATGCTTTGGTCTACCTTACATGATAACAGTTTACATATTAAACATATATTTGATTTTTTCTATGTGAATATAAACATATATTACCATGGAGTACCAAATCATACCATTCTTCTTACCTTGGCTAAAATACAGAAGGCTGATAGTACCAGTTTACATGTATAAACAAATATTGAGAAGGTAAATACTTGTCTCTGAATATTAAATAAGATCAGTAACATTCTTTTATCAGAATATGATTTTAATAAGTGGACTCAAAAATGATGGGGATCTGCTATGCTTGTTTTAATTGTATATTGTTTAATAATATACAATATGTCACAGGCTGATAAACAAAGCAATTATCTAAAAGGCAAAACATTTTAATTGTGCATTTCATATACTTTAAAGCTGTCACTTCTTAATTGGTCTTGTGAGCCAATGTGCTCCATGCAAAGAATGATTTGTGAATGGCTGCTACGGGCTAGTTTCTAATTTTCATCTGCACTATTTTCCAGCTCCCTGTTGAGTTTATTCTTTGACTAAAATCCCAGTTGTAAAAGTCAGCTTGTACCACTTAGTTAACCGATTTCATCTTTTTCTTGATGCAGCAATCTTAATGCACCTTCTTTCAAAATCATCCTTTTTAGCTTTTAAGTTTGTAAAATATAGTAATATTAGTGTGAAACAGACTATTACAGCATGAGGAAGATGACCATCAAGATAAACATGTAGCTGACTTCGCTAGTAAATAAAGGAAAAAATGTTGTATGAGCAAAAATACTTTGATGCCAACTAAACAAATTGATTTTGAGTTTGTCATCATTTTTTGTTAATCCTCTTTTTGTTTGTTTTGCATTTAGATGACTGCACGAGGAATGGAAAGCCTAGATTAACTAGAATATATTCCTACTGAATACAGGAATTTTAAATAAACAAGACTAGAAAGGAAAATCTTGGGAAAAAATGTTTCAGGCATCTCAGAGCCCATATACAGAGGAAATTGAGAGTGGCAGCCATGTTAGTGGCTCTGACAGCCAGAGAGACAAGAGAGAAAACCAAAAGACTCCAGGAAATACTAAAAATAAAATGACAATTACTGTCAATTTGCAGGATGTTTTCACAGAAACTAATAGAAGATTGCCCATGGAAAGAAAAAGTGTATTAAAAGACAAGAAAAAGAAGACAAATGGAGAATCTCAGGTGCACAGGAGTTACAAAAAAAACACAAGAAAAGATGCCTACAGCTATCTAAAAAATGGAAGAACGCAGATAGGCAATACAACTGTTTCTAAAGTCAAAATAATTGATTCATTGGGAGTAAAAAAAAGTGAAGGCTTAGAACTGACAGATGCAAATGATACAAAAGTAGTCCTCATGGTGGCAAAGCCTTATGGAGTGCGGATTCTTCGTTATTCAAATTTACCCCTTGAAAATGTTTCCATGAAGTTTTTAAACCAGCACGAAAAGACAAAACAGCACAACCTGAATTGTCAGGAGAAACCAAGAAATAATAAAATGGCTACCCCATCTCGATGTGATCCTACAGACTGTAGGCTAGAAAATTCACAGAATAAGAGTCTTCAGGAGTGGCTGAAGCAAAAGAATGTAGAGATGAGAAAACAGAGAGCTGCCAAAAGAAGAGTAAAAAAGAAGGAGAAAGAAGAGAAACAAAGGAAGGTGGAAGAAAAGCAAGAGAGGCTGAAAATATCAGAGCAGCAAGTGAAAGTCTGGTTGGATAGAAAGAGGCAAGAGATTTTTGCATATAATAAAAAAGGGCATAATGCAACAAATGGAAAATCGTCCAACCTGGCTATAGATGGAAATAAGAACATCTTACTTTTGCAAAGTCATAGAAACACTCTTGCTATAACTAATTCTGCTGTTTTTGCAGAGGCAATAGAAACACCTTCTGCGAAAGATTGTCTGCCCTTAAGGAGCATGATGATAGTTGAGGGAAAACCAAGTTCTGAAGATGTTACCGATGCCTGTGTTTTAAAAAAAAACACATCACCCATAGAGAAAAGTCTTTTTCAACAAGATAATAAAAATGACCAAGACCAACAATGCACTGACCAGCCTACTGTTCTTTCAGCTTCTACAGTGAAAATGACACATCCTGCAGATTCAAGGTTCCTTGGTTCTTCTCAGAAGCAGAGAAGAAGAAAAGAATGCAACCAAAGGAAGCAGGGAAGCTTATCGTCTGTTAATCCTTGTGAATCTGCTTTTGGAGCTAATGAGATAGTTTCATTGACATCCCAGAAAAAAGAGTCTATAGATGCTAGTCTGACTTCAAACGGAAAAGCAACCCCTAAATCTAAATCTTCAGTGACACTCTCAGGAAACAAAGACAAACATGATATGAGATCAGACAAGAATGACGAGACATTCAAAAATAAGCAACCTGGTACCTCAAAAAAATCAATTCCACTTAAGGAACCAGTAAAAAAATCAATACTCCCTGGGTCTGAAGTTCAAAACAATGCAAACTTGAACCATGACAGCAAAACAGAACCTCAAAAGGAAAAACTGACACATAGTCAGTGGCTACAGAGGAAGGAGGAAGACAGAAAGAGGAGAGAAAATCAGAAAAAGAAGGAAATCTTTGTTGATCAGGATCTCCAAAAGATTGTTCCAAAGCTGGCAAGAAAAAGAATAGAGGCAATGTTTGATAGAAAGAAAAGGGTTGATACTGGAATTGCTTTTGCCCGCTCAAAAGAAACAGAAATAGTTAGAGAGCCAGCAAAAAACACTCCTAGGTGGCTATCAAAGGCCCAGCTTTCCCTTGCACTGGAGCAAAGATTCTTGCATATTTTGTCCCAGGAAGCTTTTTCAGCTGTCTATGGAAATGCTGAAGAAGAACATGTTGCTAGTCCATCTCAGTGTGATACAGATCCACAAAAAAACTGGGAGCCAACCTCTGTCAGAAATGTAGAGGCAGAAAGGAGAGAATTAACTGCCTTAAAATTTGCAGAAAGGCCAGAGCCTCAGGGTAGCGAGGAAGTGAATGAATTGACACATTACTAATGAAGATAATGGAAAATGATTCATATTTCTAACCTTATAAAAACTGGGTATAGATAACACTTAATACTGGCAGTTAGTGACAAATTTTAATCAGCTGGGAATTCTGCATTACCTTTTTAAATGTGTAATTTTTAATCATTTCACACCATAAATTTTCAAGAGTTCCATAGTGGTTTGAACAAAACAAGTGTAATTAACTGTATGTAGATCATTTGCAATGAATAATTTAACAATGCTGTTATGTTCATTCATGTAAATTCCTGGGCCTGCTTATTCCAATACAGGATTAAATGGAGTCTTAGCTTATCCTGGTAGCCTCACACTCGAAGTAGGAGCCAATCGAAAAGAGGATGCCAGTCCATCAAAGGGTATATTTTCCCACACTCTCATACTTGACCAATATTGGATTTACTTTACAGTCTAATCTGTGTGTGTTTAGAATGTAAAAGAAAATAAAAAAAAAATGTGCAGGAAGCAAGGAAAACATGAGAGTCCTTAGTTTGTGAGGCAACAGCACTAATTTAGGTGCCATCTTGAACCAGTATGTATACATTATTACAGCGTGCTTATAATTTTATGTGTGACAATGAATAAGTACTGTATATGTGAGGGTAGAACATAAAAATGTTCATACTTAACAGAAATGCTGTTATTTGAAGAAAAGCTGTAAGCAATCCATTTATCTTTGTTATATATTGAAGCTAAATGTGTTGATGCATTTGAAATATTTTTATACATTTGATGATATTATTATGAGACACTAAACCATTAAACAAGCTGGTATGTTTCTGTTTTTCTTTTTATCTTATTTTTTCTTCTTTATTTTTCAGTTTTTAAGGTAAATCAATTAATGAATGAATGAAAACGTCTGACCCCTAATGGCCAGATCCAACATTTCTTATATTTTGCTATTCACTGCTTTTCTACGGTCCAGATCTAATTATGCAGATCCAGATCGTTTGGATGACTCTGATTTATGCGGGGACGATTCTAGTTCAGCACGGACGATTCTCCATGTCGTCAGCTCGCACACTTCTCGATGGTCGGGGATTTTTCAGGTGATTTTCTATGTAATAAACTTAATAAGTTATAGCATAATGAAAATTGCATAATTAGATCTGGACCACCCTATACACTGAATAATATTTTTCAGTGAGGCCTTTTAATCTCCAGTTTGTACTAAATCTTTACTATACAAAGAAAGCCAGTTTAATTGCACATAGAAGATCAAGCCCGTATCTGCATTCTGAATACAGTATTTAATGTCCACTTTTGTACTGAAGATTTATTCATAGACTGGTGAAGGTAATAAAAAGTTTCTCAGTTCCTTGTACTTTGGCATGCAACTACTAGTTGCCATACTATAACACTCATCTCTGTGGTTTTGTTGTGTCAAAAAGCTAACTTCATTCTGCAGGCAGATGGAATAATATTTGCACCAGTTAATGTTCTGATCTTGGTTGTAACACCTTGCTTTGATATCACATAGGCACATGATGATTTGTGGGACATTTTCAATGTTTATTTAATAATTAATCAGGTTTAATTATCCACATTTTTTATGCCTAAGGGGACCTGCAATTTATTTGAAATTGTTTTTGTCAGTCCTGTAAAGCATACAACAACTCTGTGCTTAAAGATCTCAGTTTGCATTATCACTGCATGGGGGAGAACAACTTCAAATATTTTCATCTGATGTTGTTTTCTGACAAGTAAGACAGACATTTAAGTTTTATATACTCCTGTAGGCTCTAATTTCTCTACACTGCCTTGTACCATGTTAAAATTCCACTGTCCTGACTGCTTATAAGGTGTGTGACATCAATAGGAAGCAAAGATAACACAGCCAGTCGTACTTTGGATTCAAGTTAGCACCATTTAGTAAGACTACTCCACCTGAGAACAAGTACGACTTGAAATGGAAAGGAGCATATGCACATTTGGTTTTGCTTGTTTGAGTGTTGTCACTAGTAATGACAGAATATAACTAATAACAATAATAATAATAGTACATTTTATTTATTAGGCACCTTTTTTAACACTCAAGGTCACCTGACAAAGAATTAAACAAAAGTAATAAAGATAAAAGCAAATAAATCCATAGAATGAAATACCAATAACAGTACAGAAGTAGCAACAAACATAAAAGATAGCTGGCTGTACAGTGTGGTAAAATCATAGTTGCTATGCCAATTTGAAAGGATATGTTCAGAGAGAAGTTTAAAATTGTGTTATTCAGTCTGGCAGACAGTCGTGAAAAGGAAGAGAAGTCCAGAGTTGAGGGGCACTATGAGAGACGCTCGAGCTCCCATAGAAGAGAGTTTTGATGTATGGAACAGAAAGTAAAGCTGCAGATAAGGATCTGAGTGACCGAAAAGATCTAGGCCTGTAAAGTCACTTGGGAACAGACATGGAATACATTGAATTACAGAAAGAAAAAAAAAAAGATTTGCAAAGGTTAAGTTCTAATTTAAATCCAGAAAGACTAGCGCATAGCAGCACTAAATAGATCCAGTTTTAATATCCTCCTCATCTCTGCCCATTGTGTATACTGTAATCAGTTTTATAATATGATTGTATCCCAAGGTTGTGTGAAATGCACATAATATGTTGTGAGTTTTCAATTTCTGAAGCTATTGAAATTTTTAATGAAGAGCAAGATTAGGAAAAGAAAAAAATAGTCTGAATAAATCATGTGTCATCAAATAATAAAATGCCCACCACATCTTCTCAATGGAAATTATATATGTTAGTATTTTTGCATTTCAGAGTCTAAAATCTTTTCTAAGTAAATAAATTATTTTTAGAAATCTACCTGCAAAATGTAATACCGAGGTGATTAAGACATGCAAAAACGTAGCTGGCTGGCTTTGCTGAATCGCATAAAGTTACATTTTGAAGCCTGACGATACTACAACAGAGAAAGGCAGTGACTGACCTGCTACATGAAGGGGCCTCAAAGTTGAACTGAGAACACAAGTGTGTTATGCTGATGGACTTTATAGCAAACCAAGTAAACAACCAGCATCCTAAGAAGCTTCATTGATGGAAATGTACTAACAGATGAAGAATGGAACACTAAAGGGCATTACTTTTAAAAGGGTGGGCTTACTTTTTTCATGTGAACAAACCAATCTGGTTATTGATTTATCTGTTGACATACTTTGTAACCTGTTGAATTGCAGTTCGCAAAATTCAGTATACCTCAGGGGTTGCAAACGACTCATATTTGCTGTAACCTGTTGCTGCAGCTTGTCAGAGAGAAAAAGCCAGGACATCAGCCTCCCAGCAAGCTGCAAGTCAAGATCGAAAGCGGAAAATAGTTAGGAAGTGTTTAATACCACCTCCTACATTTGCACATCTGTAACCTCTTGGCTTCTGTATATCCTTTTGGGCATTACTTTAACCATTTAACTGTTCTTATTGATGAATGTTAAAATTTGTTAGAATTGTGATGCTTAATTCTATTGATGAGGTTTAACAAGATCATCCACCTTAATAAAAGGACAAGTGTTTGTGTCCAATTGCTATGTCTCTGTCATTAAGACAGATGGTGCACCACAAACATTTGTAGTAATAAAATTAATTGTGTGTTCCAATCCAACAGATGGTGCATTACAAACATTAACACTGCTTTTACGAATCCTATACCAAAAGGCATATAACTTAGACATATGCGTGGCAATTGTCATTTTAACAGATGGTGCATCACAAACATTTATAACAATGATTTTATTTCTACAGATGATTGTGATGTCCCATCAGTTTGCATGTCAAATGTAATGCATTTTAATACTACATGCATTACAAAGTACAGTCTGATAGATGGTTTGTGCAAATGTTAACACTGATTACTTAGATTTCAAAACCTCTTAGACCTGCTATGTCTCTGTCGTTCCAAAAAATCCTATCCCAAATGGCATCTAACAGAGACATATGCATTGCATGGTGCACTGCAAACACTGTTGCTTAGGTCTACATTGATTACTTAGATTTCAACTCATCTTAGACAGGTAGTTCAGCTAGTAGTTGAAAAAGAGGATATATGTTCTTGTCTGTAATTATTCCATCTTGGATACTGTGAGAGGTGCACTCATCACAAACATGCAATCATTAACAAGACTGAGGGGTCCGACTGTGTGTGTGCGTGCAGGTTAAATGTGAGGTGGAGAAGTTATTCTCAGATAAGTTTCCATCTCTGGAAAGTGGAAAACAGCTCTAAGGGGAGACAAAGAGGGCGTAAACCACTGATGTGTCTCACATTCACCCCAAATATTAAAAGAACACATTTTTAAACCATGATATATACAAACACAATCAAATTCATAGTTGTGGTATGCAAAAGAGAATAGCCCAGCAGCAGCAAGTACAGGTCAGCAACACTCCCTGTTTACAGTAATAAGGCACTCCAGACACACATACAGTGGGTATAGAAAAGAATCACCCCCTTCAAAATATACCCATTTTTTTGCTTTACAGATTTAATTGAAAACACACAAACCAATATTTTTTCCAGCTTTACTTACTCAATGCAATCTATAACATCCAAGTGAAAGATATCACAGCTACAGTTCAGAAGAATTTAAAAAAAATAAAAAACAAGAAATACTGAGATTAATAAAGGATCAAACCCCCCAAACTCAATCAGGTATAAGAAATCACCATTTCCATTGCAGACCATGGTTACTGGCTTCCACCTGTGATCAACTGTAAGCAGTGTGATTAGTGAAGAATAATAACAGATGTTCTTGGATCATTCATTCCCTTGCTTGGCAAAGGAACTAACAGCAAACAACTGACTATGGGTGGCAAGCCACTTTCAAAATATTTTAGGAATAGAGTTGTGGACAGACATAAGGCAGGAGATGGATACAAAAAAATCTCAAAGGCTTCTTCAATCCCAAGGAGCACAATAAAGTCCATAATAAAGAAGTAGCAAGTGTTTGATACTACTAGGTCCCTCCAAACTGGATGGAAGAGCAAGGAGGAAACTGGTAAGAGAGGCTACCGAGAGGCCAATGGCCACTTTGAAGGAGTTACAGGAATTTATGGCAAAGAAGTGGTCATTGTGTGCATGTGACAACAATTTCACAAGTGCTCCACAATTGTGGCTTGTCTAGGAGGGCTGCAAGGAAAAAGCCACTTCTCAATAAAGGCCACATTAACGCTTGTTTGAGCTTTGCCAGAATGCATCTTGATGATTCTGATGCCAAGTGGAATAAGGTCTTATAGTCAGATGAGACCAAAATTGAACTATTTGGCCTCGATACCAAATGGTACACCTGGTGAAAATCCAATGCAACTCACCATCCACAGCATACCATACCTATAGTAAAGCATGGAGGTGGCAGCATCCTGTTGTGGGGGTGTTTCTCTGCCGCAGGGCTCTCGTTAGGGTAGAAGGAAAAAGGGATGGGGCAAAATACCGTCAAATTCTTGAGGAAAACCTGCTACCCTCAGCCAGAAAATTAAAGATGGGCAGAATGTTCACCTTTCAAAACGACAACGACCCGAAGCACACAGCAAAATTGACCACACAATGACTGAAGGAGAAAAAAGAGAGTGTCCTCATGTGGCCCAGTCAGAGCCCAGACCTAAATCCCATTGAAAATCTGTGGAAAGATTTGAAGATAGCAGTCCACCAATGTATACTTTCCAATTTGACCGAACTTGGAACAGTTTTGTAAAAAAGAGTGGGCAAATATTGCTCAATCTAGATGTGCAAAGCGGATAGAGAAGTATCCCAACAGATTCAAGGCTGTCATTAAAGCAAAAGGTGGATCAACAACAACAACAACAACATTTATTTATATAGCACATTTTCATACAAACAGTAGCTCAAAGTGCTTTACATATTAAAGAATAGAAAAATGAAAGACACAATTATAAAACAAAATAAATCAACATTAATTAACATCGAATAAGAGTAAGGTTCAATGGCCAGGGGACAGAAAAAAAAAAACTCCAGACGGCTGGAGAAAAAATAAAATCTGTAGGGATTCCAGACCATGAGACCGTCCAGTCCCCTCTGGGCATTGAAACAGTCCTCTTTGGATTTAGGATTCTCACGGAAGGGCTTGATGATGATGATGGTCACGTAGACTTCTGCCTTTTAATCCATCCATCATTGTTGGAGCATCATGAAGCTTTGAGTAGGTGGTGGCGCAGGCCACCACCACAAAGAAACCGGAAAAAGAAACAGAAAAGAGAGTAGGGGTCAGTACCAATTTTAGAGCCACCATGAATAGTTATTTTGAGGAAATTGAACATATAGAGTATCAGGATTAAGTTAAATTAAGATTAAAATGAAGTTATAAAAAGGCCATGTTAAAGTAATATGTTTTCAGCAGTGTTTTAAAGTGCTCTACTGTATCAGCCTGGCGAATTCCTATTGGCAGGCTATTCCAGATTTTAGGTGCATAGCAGCAGAATGCCGCCACGACTTCTTTTAAGTTTTGTTCTTGGAATTCTAAGGAGACACTCATTTGAGGATCTGAGGTTACGATTTGGAATATAAGGTGTCAGACATTCCGATATATAAGATGGGGCGAGATTATTTAAGGCTTTATAAACCATAAGCAGAATTTTAAAGTCAATTCTGAATGACACAGGTAACCAGTGTAGTGACATCAAAACTGGAGAAATGTGTTTGGATTTTCTTTTCCTAGTTAGGATTCTAGCAGCTGCATTCTGCACTAGTTGCAAACGATTTATATCTTTTTTGGGTAGTCCTGAGAGGAGTGCGTTACAGTAATCTAGTCGACTGAAAACAAACACGTGAACTAATTTCTCAGCATCTTTCAGTGATATAAGAGGTCTAACTTTACTTATGTTTCTTAAGTGAAAAATGCTGTCCTAATGATCTGATTAATATGTGATTTAAAATTCAGATTACAGTCAACAATCACCCCTAAGCTTTTTACCTCCGTCTTGACTTTTAATCCTAATGTATCCAGTTTATTTCTAATAGCCTCATTGTATCCATTATTGCTGATCACTAAAATTTCAGTTTTCTCTTTTAACTTGAGAAAATTACTATTCATCCATTCTGAGATACAAGTCAGACATTCTGTTAGTGAATCAATAGAATCAGGGTCATCAGGAGCTATTGATAAGTACAGCTGTGTGTCATCAGCATAGCTGTGGTAGCTCACGTTGTGCCCTGAGATAATCTGACCTAACGGAAGCATGTAGATTGAGAATAACAGCGACCCAGGATAGAGCCTTGTGGAACACCATATCGGATATCATGTGTCTTTGAGTTGTAATTCCCACAACTAACAAAAATTTTCTCCCTGTCAGGTAGGATTCAAACCAATTTAAGACACTGCCAGAGAGGCCCACCCATTGACTAAGGCGATTTCTAAGAATATTGTGATCAATGGTGTCAAATGCAGCACTCAGATCTAAGAGGATGAGAACAGATAAATGGCCTCTGTCTGCATTTACCCGCAAGTCATTTACTACTTTAACGAGTGCAGTTTCTGTGCTGTGATTTGTTCTAAAACCTGACTGAAATTTATCAAGAATAGCATGTTTATTTAGGTGGTCATTTAACTGCATAATGACTGCCTTCTCCAGAACTTTACTTAAGAAAGGCAGGTTAGAGATGGGTCTAAAATTTTCAAGAGCCGAGGGGTCAAGATTATGTTTCTTAAGTAGGGGTTTAACTACAGCAGTCTTAAGACAGTCTGGGAAGACCCCCGTATCTAGTGACGAATTTACTATGTCCAGAACATTATCAATTAGCACGCCTGATACTTCTTTGAAAAACCTTGTTGGTATTGGGTCAAGGACGCAGGTGGAGGGTTTTAATTGAGAGATTATTTTCTTTAAATCAGGTAAATCTATCCTAGTGAAAGAGTTTAATTTGTTTATAACAGGATGCTGGGGTTTAGGAGGATCCTTAGTGTTGGAGGGATATACTATGTTATTTCTAATATCATTAATTTTTGATTGAAAAATACAGCGACAGCCTCACAGGTTTCACTGGAAGCACTTAGGAGGCATTCCTTTGAGCTACCTGGGTTTAGTAGGCGATCAATTGTAGAAAAAATGACAACAAAATGACATTGACATTGGGGGGGTGATCCTTTATTCATCTCAGTTATGTCTTGTTTTTGATTTTTTTATAATTTTTCTGAACTGTAGCTGTGATATCTTTTGTTTGGATGTTATAGGTTGCATTGAGTAAGTAAAGCTGGGAAGAAATATTTTTGTGTGTGTGTGTTTTCATTTAAGGCTGTAAAGCAAAAAAAAAAGGAATATTTGGAAGGGATTATTCTTTTCTATGCCCACTGTATTTCCATGCAGGAACAATACAATTGAGAAGCACAGGGGTGGTGAAGAGGTTAGTGCAAAAAATAAGTTGAAAATGTACGTGTAATACTCAGGTGGTTTAGTTAACTGATATGAAATTTGGAGCATTTTCACTTTTTTGGTTACTTTAAATGTCAGTTATCATATTTTGTTTATTAAATATTTTTGTAACAGTGAGCTGTATTCAAAATGTACAGAGAATATTTTTTTACAACTACTTCACAATTTTATGTATTTAAAATCCAATTACACTTTTAGTGGATCAATAGCTTTCACAGACAGCCAAATCCGATTCAAGTGATATAAAAATGGTATCAGTTGAAGTACTATTGTTAGATGTTATACTATGAATAATTGTAATACAATTTCTAAAAACATAACATTTTCCAAAACACTGAAAACATTATAGGAAAGATGTAACCAATGGAGTTAAAATCTATTGAAATCCCAAGGTAAAAGTATTGGCTGCTTTGGACCATTCATGTCTACATTAAGTGACAGTAAACAACTCCATAATTACCAAGTTCTTCTCCGTCTTAAGATAGATGAATATGCACATTCGCCTGTTTTTCAATGGGAGGATTTCAAATTTCAAAACATTTTATGGCCTACAATATTTGAGATATCTGAACAAAAACTGAACGTTTTGCACCAAATTACCTTGAAGAATAAGCATGGCAACTTTCAACAAAACCAGTCCACTGAGAGCTCAAGTTGTTGAATGCAGACAGGCATGCAGACAGACAGACAGACATGGTGATCACAGTAGGTGCTCTTCAAAATACATGTGGATGTACCTAAAAATGCATGTTATGATTACTGTTTTGCTGTAGATACCAATCCTGATAAAAAATAGTTTGATAAAACTGAGCTTGTGAGCTAAGCTGAAACCAAACAGAAATGCAGAAAAGGCATTACAAGTATACTTAACTAAAATTAACATTATATTAATTTTTACAAAATTGTACTACTAATATACTCCTAATATACTGGTTTTGCTCAGTTAATAAAACAAAACCATCACAGTACAGATGTATTTAACATTTACGGTTTGTAATTCATCAAGGGGATATTGGGGCAGAGATTTTTAAGAGCTGTGCCTTTCCTGATGTCAAGCTCCTTTAGCAGACTTTTACAATACACAAAAGGGACAGTGACATTATTTAATTTCCCATCAAAGGATTAAGAGAAATACTTGGTGTGAATTTGGAAGGTGTTGTGCTGGGGAGAAACAGAATAAGATAGTTTGGACATATGGAATAAAAGGTAGAGGACTACTGGTTGAACAAGTGTACAAAGATAGAGGTGAGGTGACAAAAGCCCAGAGGGACTCTAGGGGGTAAACAAATTGGAGGTGGTGTGAAAAGAGTGAGTCTCACTGCAAAGGATACCCACAAACAAGGAGAGTTGGGGCAGCCAGCTACCCTGAGTAAACCCAGAAAATGACCTTTAAACCAGTCATGATGTTAACTATGTATTACTTCTGAAGTTAAAACAAACACAGGATAAAAAACATGCAAACACTAAACTCATTTTCAGAAGACAAGGTAGATTTGTTATTATGTCAGCTATGTGCCTAAAGGAAAAGTCACAAACTAAAGAGCAAACGGTTTAATACCAAAAACACTTGAAGGAACAGTCATGTCATAAGAACACCATTTGCAAGTTAAAAGCTGGATTTAAATGAAAAAGTGAAAAGCTAATGCCTAATTACATTTCAAAAAATTCTCTTGCATTTTTCTCCCAAACATTTGCATATTAGATAAACTGGTGATCCTAAACTGGGCCCTCTGACTGTGTGAGACTGGCCACGGTGATGGCCTTCTACTCATTGCGGCTAGGGTTTTTTGCAGCTCACTGTGACCCTGAATTGGTCTATGTAAAAAGAGCAAAGGTTTTTGTTTTAAATGCTTATAAAAAATCTATGAGTGAATGTAAAATCAAATCATTTGTTTTGGGTCTATAGAACACAATTTGGACAGAGTAGCAAATTTATAATACCTCATCACAGCTCAGAAACACTGGTGGAACCTCAACATTGAATAGTAAAATCGATTTTTAACCACAAAAAAGGGTTTAATAATCCTGAAAAAACAAATGTGTTTTGTAATTCTGTTAATTAAAACTCAGTCTACATTATAGACTGTAGCACAACAGAAAGAAAACTAGATGTTTCTGTGCAAACCAGACCTGTTTACTAGGAAAAATAACATTATGTGACAAATAACAATAACTGCAAATACAATAAAAATAAATAATGATAACCAATTTTATGGTCAGTGAAATCTGGGAGTCATTTACAGTAAATGCGGACTGCAATGTCAATAGTATTTTATACGAAGACAAAGACATGAAGTAAACGTCCTTGAGATGTGTAAACACATTTAAATGTGCTTCCAATTGAAATAAGTTTAGTATTTTCTTTTCAGAAAAAAAATCAGGGCAGCAGACAATAACTGTGGTGTCTTGCAGATAAAGAAAATAAAGAAATGTGAGGCAACCCAGAGCAAATTGTTGACAATTATTCTGTAAAAAGAAGAATAATTTCACATTTTTACAATGTTGTATCATGGCAGATTATTATAATGAGGATTTGTGACTGATGACAGAAAAATGCACAAGAAATTTTCAAGATCATGCTTTTTATACCAGACTTCTTCTTCTTCTTTTAGCCGTTAGGTAGTTGCCACATGTGGATCATTTTCTTCCATATCTATCTGTCCTCTGCATCTTGTTCTGTTACACACATCATCTGCATGTCCTCTCTAATCACATCCGTAAACCTTCGCTTAGGCCTTCCTCTTTTCCTTTTCCCTGGCAGCTCTATGCTTAGCATCCTTCTCCCAATACTGTATACTCGGCATCTCTACTCTGCACATGTTTAGACTAAAAGTGGTGAAAAAAAGCAGTAGACAGTGGGTGTAGCAAGACGTGACTATGGATGATTTGTAGATATGGTTTTCAAGAACTGTGGTAGGAAACAAACAACTTAATTAAAGAAAGAAACATATCCTCTAACATGACAAATCTGATTAAACCTTAGTAATCAGGCAGGAGAAAAGCCATTCATTGCGCCATTTATTACTCTTCAGTAAGTACTGAACAGGGAGAACTCTTTCACAGCATATTCAGAATGGTCGGAAAAACAAAGGGTAGAGATTTTATAAACTATTGAATTTACATGCAATGTCAATCAATGCATACATTTTACTCCGATTGGTTTGTTGGTTTACACAAAAATAACTCAGAGAAAATAAAAGTGTATTTTATTATAATCTTATTCTTCTTATACCATTTGGGTTGAGCCACCACCCTTGAAATTTCTCTTTATGCAGCAACTGTTCATTTTAGTTGTCTACATGACATCTGCTGATTTCTTAGTCATCTTTCGGTACATTTTGGTGTATTATATCAACCTTTCATTCTGGTACATACTTTGTTTAATTGACCATCTCAGTAGTTTTCCAAACCCAATTCTTATATATTTCAATGCACACTGCCAACCAACATACTTAGCTATTGTTACCTCTAATTATTCTCTCACAAAAAGCAAGCATCAAACAAATAGGTAATATGTAATAAATTGATGGTACTGCACATTTATACGGTAATATAGACACACACATGCAAACTTTACAAATCATCTTTCCACACAACATATAGAACACAAACTTTCTTGCTCCTTCCATCCTGCAATAAAATAGGAGAGACTGCACAAATTTTAAAACATTCCCATGACACTTTATGTTTACCATAAGTGACATATCTCTAAGATGCACATTGAGCCTAAATTATTTGGCTACATATATGATGAGGTGCTAGAAGAGTTTTTAGAATTACCACTTTTTAAACTCACCTTCCCACTTTATTGTATTCACATGAATTTCTGGTCAGCATTTCAGGACAAAATAAAGATAATGTTTGATTGTTGTTAAATTCCCACAAAAATACAACTAAACAACAGCTTTATTTTTTTGTAATTAGAAATAAAAAGCAAACTAAATACACTAACTGGGATGTGGTTAATATTTTTTCATTTTATAGACAGTATTCGAGCGAAGTGGGAGATTAGTGTTACATCACTGCCTAGCTAATATGGTAACAAAAATATCTTTAAATTGTCCCACTGGGATCTATTACTTCAAAGGGCATTCACTGGATGCTTCCGACTGGGAGGTTCCCACCTATCCCATTGTAACGAATACCACCTAGAAAACACATTTGTTCCACCATAACAAACACACCATAAAATAGAGTCTACAATAGCAGCACACAAACAGGGCAATGTTTTGACCAACACTTTAATAATTTTAACAGATCTTATATATATATATATATATATATATATATGGTACAAATAAACTGATGCTGGTAAAGTAGTTAAAGTAGAATAATAAAAATAAACAGTACATATAAAGTACCCTCAAAAAGTACTATTACAACAATAAATGTAAAAAATGTTATAAAAGCAATGCAAAAAAATGTGTGTATTACTACAGCACTTATCTAAAATTTCAAAGACATACAATATATACAAGATGAAAACAATTTAAAGCAGATGGATTGATTCTAGCCTAGCACAGTAGTGTACTACAACAAGATAATAACATTACAAAATTATGTTAAGTAGAATTTTAGTTTTATTAATCAAACTATACAAAAAGGTGCAAAGTGAAAATTATTAAAATAAAATATTTACAATTGTAACTTAAACAATATGAGTTAGGTGCATTGCAAGAATTGTGGCATAATATTTGAATGCCTGGGAAATGTTATGAATGCTTGTATGTATTTGTAGTAAGCTAATAAAATAAAAAAGAGAAACTCACAAGCCAATTTTAAAGAGAAAACAGAACTTCAATACCAAGCAAAGGTATTTACACTAGTAAGCATGGGGTCATATATGACCCCCCATGCTAACTACAACATGCTTATTTTTTAATCTTGTTATGCAAGAACACTTTCTAATTATCCTATCCAATAACAGAAGCTTATTTTTTCTTTAACACTGCCAATGAAAGTGATTATTTAGAACATTGCAAAGTGACTTGGACATTTGTTTACAATAAAATAACATACACATTCACACAGCAAAAGTGTATTTTTAGAAAACTGATCTTTTAGACAAACATTTCAGTTACATTTCCAAATAAACCATAGAACAGTTACGTCTCTTAAATATTCAACAAGCTTGCTACAATGTGACTTCCGTTGGACTTAAGATGTAATTCACGTTAATTCTGGGATTAGCTGAGACCAACTGATATTGCCCATTTCCGATTCTTCATCCTCTAGCCAAGTGAAACTGACATCTACCAAAACCTTGCTGAGGCTGTCATTCATAGTGTCCAAAACCAACCCTTCAGTCACTGACCGATTTTTGCCAGGTGTTCCTATCTGAAGTGCACGTGAACAACGCCTGGACTTAGAAGATTCTGCCAGACAACCAGAAGGAAGGTCCAGGGAATCCATAGCAGGGCTGTTGAGCAGGTTTGTAGGAGAGTCAAAGAAGGGCACATCCTTAAATGGAGTGCTGCTAAAGCTGAAGCCAGTGGTATCCTCTGGGAAGGTCACAAACTGTTCAGTGCGAATAGGACTGAACTCCAAAAGATTTTCATCGTCTTTTTTAAGTGGGGTAATTTTCCAGGGTGCTTGCTGATGGTGAGAAAGCACTTGATCTTCTTCCGAAAACTTACTGGGTGTAGATGAGTCAGGATGACTACCCTTAATAGGTGTTTTGAAAGTGCACTTCTTAATAGGACTTTCCAGTTGTGTGTCTTGCAAAGTAGACAAATCTGATGAAACTCCAGAGTCGAACATGCTGGACTCAGGAAAAAGAATGACAGGCTCTTCTGCAATTGGAAGGATAAGCCGCTGCTTCCTGCGTGAGCTGCTCTTTGTTTTGTCTATAGATAATAAGGAAGAATTTGCCAAAGATGGCTGTGATTTAGGTGTTGCAGGCAGGTTATCTTTTTTAATTTCCTTTGGATTTTGGGATGGTATTGCTGTTACCTAAAAATATGAAATAGATAATTATGAAACCTCAAACTATTCACAAAATGACTATGGATTTGAAGAAACAGGCATTGTTGCATGTGAACAAAGTAAGATGGCTGCTTTAAAGTGCTGGTATCTTTTGAAAATGATATAAATCCCTTACTACCCAGACTGAAAACAACTTTCCCGAACAGCAATATACAGGTGCCGGTCATAAAATTAGAATATAATGACAAAGTTGGTTTATTTCAGTAATTCCATTCAAAAAGTGAAACTTGTATATTAGATTCATTCATTACACACAGACTGGTGTATTTTAAATGTTTATTTCTTTTAATTTTGATGATTATAACTGACAACTAATGAAAGTCCCAAATTTAGTATCTCGGAAAATTAGAATATAATTTATTAATATTAAGTTGTAGTACACTATATTAATATTATATTAATATATAGAAGAGGAAGATATTCTAATTTTATGACCGGCACCTGTATGCTCACATTTAATAATTTAATCTCTGTATTCAGTGTGATACCACACTTTTTTATAATCAGGAATTCAGTTTACAGATAATACTATGACTCATTCTCCTGCATTCATGCAGGCAATAGACAAACCAGTGTAATATTTCTTTTCTTTTAATACGTTTAAACGATGTTTTTTCTGTTTCAGCCACTAGATGAAATTTTTAGTTAATATGTATATCTATATATCTACTGTATCTATCTATATATCTATATGGAGAGAGAGAGAGAGAGAAAGAAACATAATAGAATGAATTAATAAACATAAGAAAAAGGACTGAAGGTACCTCAAGGGTTAACTAAATATAGCTTAAAGCTTAAACACATGAGGTCTGTCTCATCTTAGAGGAACCACCAACTGGGTTTTCCAAAGTTAGAATGAGGTAAATGAGTAATGAACAACCCCTTAGAAAGAGAAGATAAACTGATGGGAAAGACCAAACACCCCCTTATAAAGCAGTGATAAGATCAATAGAACGAGCCACAAACACCCCTCCTAAGGAAGCAGTGTTCAGAATAACGGGAGAATCGACATGAATGAGAAATTACTTGTTGCTCATTTGATTGGATAAAGGTAATAAAGTTCTGCATATTAGGAGTCAGATGACATGATTTATTAGATGAGGTAATGATAATAGAAAAGTATAAAAGACAATGCATTGATTAATTGATTGCTCACTCCATGGACTGAGACATTTGTGCATAACTCTATGCAAAGAAAGAAAAAATATATTGGTAAACAGTGAGAATGGGCCCAGATGAGGGGAGACTGTCTTTCACTAATATGCCGGAATTCTATGAGTAAGCAAATAAAGCATACGACCAGAGAAGCACACATGACATTATTTACAGCATCTGAAAGTTCTTAAAGCTTTTGATAGGTTAGACATGACACTAATAGAAGTGTAAATTCAAGGCATGTGTACAGGTGGGGCCAAATTAGCTTAAACACCAGGAATAAAACTTATGGTGTGAGAAACATTTTCAGAATTAGGAGATGTTAAAAGTGGTATCCATCAAAGATTTGTACTAATTCTGCTGTTCTTTAATATGCATTAATGATTTTAGTAAGAATATAAAAAAAAACTAAGCCAGTTAAGATTGTAGAGGATGCCAAATTAGGTGGAAGTGCAGATAATCTAGAGAAGATCAAATTATTGCAGTGGAGGCGAGAGTAGAGTTTAGGCAAATTAAATTTAATATAAATCAATTTAAGGTATTACATGTAGGGAAGAAGTAAAAATGTTAAATTTGAATAGACAATGGGAAATCTGAAACTGAAAATACAGCTAGTGGCAGGAGCCATAAAGTTGGCCAATAAGATTTTGAAATATACAGTTAGCAAATGTGTATAGTATAGCCTAAGGGAAAGCGAGTCCTCATCAGTAGTACTGTGTGCCATTTTGGTCTCCATATTTTAAAAAAAAAAAAAAAAAAGACATAGCAGCAGTAGAGAAAGTGCAGTGAAGAGTGATTAGATGATTTCCAAGACTGCAAGGTATGAGCTATGAAGAAAGATTGAAGGAGCTGAACTTTTTTAATACAGTATAAACAAATTGAGATTAAGTGGTCATATGATTGAGGTTTTAACATTTACAAAAGGACATAAATACAGTGGGTCACAGCTAATATTTTAAACTAAGTTCCTCTACAAGAACATGGGGACACAGATGGAAATTTGTGAAGGAATGATTGAAAGATTTTCTTCACAAATGAACCACAGACACATAGAATAAATCACCAAATTGTGTGTAGTGGTAATCAAGTTCAAAACTCAACTAAAAGTTATTTTAGAAACATTGGAAGAGTTTTATTGTACTGAATAGCCCATTTTTGTCAAAATTCTTTGAATATTCTTATACAGTGTAGTATAGGCAATATAATGGACAAAAGTCAAAGACAGTACTATAGTAAACCTTGTTTAATCATTGAATATTTCAGTAGTTCAAACAAACTAAGTAAGCATGTTTCTATAAGATACATCCAGTGATGTTCTGTTAATAATCACTCCTTGGGAACAATAGTATAAATAAATAAACATTTATTTACCTTGGGAGCAATGCGAACCTTTTTGTTAGTCTTTCCCAGTCCACAGACAGCATTCTGATTAGTCTGCAGAGAAAGCTGTGTGGTAGGTGACACCAGGAGAGGAGGTACAAGTAGAGGCTGAATGGGTATTAGATAGGAACCTGCACGTGGCAGTAAGGGCTTCATCCTTTTCTCTGAACAAAAAGTAAGCACACAAAATTTTCAATAAAGAGCAGAATAATCAGTCCATTTGCAGTCAACTAAAAAGTTTACAATTAAGCTGAATTTAGTAGAAATAGTGGCCAAATTCAATTTAAATATGAATCAAAACTTAGTTGCAATCAGTCAACTCTTTCTCCTGAGGAGGTTGAGGTCATTGATGTATGTAGGTACCAGTCTGTAATGACCATTTTATTTTCTATGCAGTAGTGTGCTGAGGAAATACTATAGGAGTGCTTAGGAAGCCAAAAGACTAAATAAACTGAGCAGGAGGTACACAGTAGTGTTGCGGAGCAAATTATTATTAAATGCTTGACAAATGAAGGAGTCATTCCATCTCACATTTATTCAAGCCTTAAAAAAATCAGTTTGGAGATGAGTGTTTCTCTCAGTCTAGAGTGTATGATTGGTGTAAATCATTCAGAGAGGGACATCATCTCTTCGGTCCACTTAAGAAATTTTTAGGAGTAAAGAAATTCATGTTGAATGAGGAGGTTATTGATGCTGTGAAGAACTGGTCAACAAGCAGTCAAAAGACTTCTGGAATTAAGAAGCTTCCTGAGTGCTAGGACAAGTGTATTGCAGTGGTAGGAGACGACATAGAAAAATAGTATGTTGTTTCATTGTATTCAATAAATAAAGTGTAGCTCATAAATTCCTGTTTATATTTGAATGCCCCTCGTACTTATAGATAATTATACGCATATCTGTGTCTTTTTATGTCTGATGCTGTAACTCTGCAATTTCCTTTGGGATTAATACATTTTCTATCTATCAAATAAAAGCATCAAAACAGGAAACTTTGGAATGAGATATATAAATAAAAAATAAGGTCATTTTAAAAATCACTAAAATCCAAAAATACAATAACAGGCCCAAAATATAATGTTAAAATCCATGGCAATAGTACAAAGAAAAAATTGAATACCATGTTTAACAAAAACAGCACATTTAACAGTACATTGCATGATCATATAAACTGTTCTATATATTAAATTGTACAATTCTAGGAATTATTCATACATAGAAAGATTTAGTTTGGTACTTACCAGACACTTTCAAAATAGACTGATGTTGAGGTGCAGATTTCTGATATTTTACCAGAGATTTATTAGGGAAAAAAAGTAATTTATATTAGAATTTTACATAGGAAATCTGCATGGAAAAAATTAAGCAAGACTTGCATAGATGGTCAACCCTTCATCTTACTCTAGCTGGAAGAAAATAACACTGTTAAGATGAAAATTCTTCCTAAGCTCCTTTTTGTATTTCAAAACATCCCAATATACATCAATAAATCATTTTTTAAGCAATTAGATTAACAATAACCCCATTTATTTGGAACTCAAAACATCCACATATCCAAAGAGCGATCCTACAAAGACAAAAGACAGAAGGTGGCATGGCTCTACCTGACTTCCAGTTTTATTACTGGGCAGCAAACATACAAGCTATTAAAACCTGGACACAAATAGAAGAACAAACACAGGCTTGGTCCGCAATAGAAATAAAACCCTGCAGTACTTCTTTATATTCCCTGCTCTGTGCCCCAATAAATACAAGTTATCAGCAATATACTAATAACCCAATTGTGCTTCACTCACTTAGAATATGGAACCAAAGTAGAAAGCATTTTAAGATGGAGAAGCTTTTATCTGTGGCACCTCTGCAAGAGAACCACCTCTTTCAACCTTCATGAACATATGCAGTTTTTAATATCTGGAAAAAATCTGGGATTAACTTGCTTAGAGATTTTTATATAGACAACATCTTTGGATCCTATGAACAATTACATTACAAGTTTAACATTCCAGCTACACATTTCTTTCACTATCTTCAAATTAGGAACATTTTGAAACAGAACCTTCCAGATTTTCCTCATCTTGCACCCTCATCCATGCTGGAAAAAATATTGCTCAATTTCAAGGACTCAGACACCATCTCTGCAATATATAAAATCATTTTACAGTCCCTCCCTTTCAAAGATCCAAGAGGACACTGGGAAAAAGATCTCTCAATTAATATATCAGAAAAGGAGTAGAAAGTAGCAATGCAGAGAATTCACTCGAGCTTCATATGTGCAAAGCATACAATTATTCAACTCAAAATTATATATCGAGCACATCGGTCTCGTCTAAAACTCTCCAAAATGTTTCCAGGGCAAGATCCAACCTGCGAACACTGTAATCAAGTCCCAGCCTCACTGGGTCACATGTTCTGGGCCTGCACCAAATTAACATCATTCTGGACCAAAATTTTTAATTACCTTTCAGTCAGCCTTGGTGTCACAATCCCTCCTAACCCATTAACAGCTGTGTTTGGAGTTCTTCCAGATGGGTTTAAAGTGGAGAAAGACAAACAAACTGTGATTGCATTCACTACACTTTTGGCACGCAGACTTATTCTGCTAAACTGGAAAAATCCACTCTCTTCTTTTAAGTCAGTGGGAAACCGATGTTTTATACTATTTGAAATTGGAAAAAATCAAATACAGTACTCAGTTGGAGGATCTGTACAGCTTTTTTGCAAAATATGGCAGGATCTAATCAGTAATATTTTAAAATAAGCTCTTAAAGCACAGAGGAAGCAATTATTTCTGTATTTCTTTTTCTTCTCCATTCATCTCTATTGGCTTATCAAACTTATCAATTTAGGTATGTTTACAAGCCTTAAATTTTACTCCGTTGGCCTTGCTCTCTCTCTCTCAGGGTTGGGGAACGACTTGTTCTTAATTCTACTTTTTGTAAAAATTGATTGATGTGTATGGAATGATTGCAATAAAATTAAAAAAAAAAAAAGAATATTACATAGGAAAAAGCACTAAGATATGCAAACTGTTACATACAAACTTCAAAGTCTTCTTTTACCAATACATTTTTTACACTAGAATGGCATTTTAGACAAATATCATTACTCTAAACAGGTGCTTTCTCTCACCATACAGCTCACTGCTATTAGTAGTTTTGGGATACCATAAATATGAGTGTAGATTACAACTAAAATATTATGCAGCAGACACCAAAGGAGAATGTACACGATCATCCTAGCCAACAAGAATATATCCTGCTGTCCAGAAAGAGAGTAAGGGCTGGAAATTCACAAATATATCAGCCCACTACTAGGTTGGTTTCATTTACTTCATACTAATGCATTTTATTTGGATTAGACTTTAGTACAGCTCTTATTTCAGATAAGATGTTCAACATCTTCTAGTATATACACTTGCAAGCCAGTATAGCTAATCCCTCCTGTACATAGCTTATCGTCCCAGTAGCACAACAATGTATGTTAGGACAGTAGGTAACTTCTGAGACTTGGAGAAGTGGCGTACTGAAAAGCTGGCAGCGTCACATTGTGGTCAGCACATGACTACAAACTATGATTGCTATTCACCTTGCAGGGTACAAATTACTGGCATGCATTCTTTGACATATGCATCAAAACAGAACCTCATACAATACTACTGTGCCTGGGGCTGCCGACGTAGTAGCAGCAGAAGTTACCAGGGCAGTGCTGAGAAGTGGGCTACTGGGTACTCCTGTCATGGCATCGAGTGAATACAAGCATTGGATGCTGATAAAAGGAATGTGACACAGAAGAACTACCTCATATTTGCGACATGGAACATCCAAAGTTAGAAAAATCTAAATATTACTTGTGAAACATTAAGATACAACATCAATCTGACTATTCTCACAGAGCTTTGCTTTGCTGGGTCTGGGTATGCTCATCTGCAGCAAAATCAATGACAATTGACTACATCTGTTGAGCTTTGCTTCCTATAAATACCTTATCATTGCTGATATATATTTCTGGCATAAATCTATCCACAAGATGGCGTGGTCGTCCTGTACCTTGAATGTTCCTAGCATGATCAACTACTTCCTGATTAATCATCAGTTCAAATCAATGATCCAGGAGTCAGAAGGGGAGCAGAAGTTGGTTCTGATCATCAAACTGAGACTGAAAGCAGTGCCAAGATATTATCAGCCTACTCGATAAGACCAAGCTCAGCTTATGCAATCACCATATAACAAACAGTTCCAAATTCAGTTGTGTAACCACTTCTACAAACTGCAATGGTTGGAAGACATTGACAAACAGTGACAGATACCATAGCAGTTATCTGCCCAAAGGTGGAGAAGAAATGACAAGAGAAGAGGTTTCAGATGACACCATTAAAGGTTACCCAGCAAAGAAATACACACAAACTCATTGACGCAACTCGAGCAAAGGAAATCTAAAGACTGAAAAGCAAGAAATAACAATTCTGGTATATGTTTGATGCTTAGATGGAGGTGGCCTCTGGAAGTGACAATCAAGGGATGCTTTTCTCCACTCTGAAAATGCTAACAGGCAGGTTCAGTCAGCCATTCATGAACATCCAAAACACAGCAGGCCGGAGCACTCAGTCCACTGATAAGACCCTGGAATGCTCGAAGCAGCATTTCGACATGCTCCTGAATTACAAACCACCAACTCACCTTGATACAGAGCTCCTGGCAAAGTGAAAAATCGAAGAGTCAAGAAAATCGGAAATCACTGAAACCATCAAAAAACTCAAGACTAGAAAGACCCCTGGCCCTAAAGTGGTGAGAGCCAAAGCATTCAAACAGGTAGTGTTCCCCTGGCTAAAAAGCTACATAAGCTCATTATATCAATATGGAATGCAGAACACATTCCTGCAGAAATTAGCCGAAATTGACCTCATATTCAATAAGGGCGATAAGACATGATGTCAAAACTACAGGGTAATAAGTCTCCTATCAGTGGCTAGGAAAGTACTCACATAGATCGTCTGAGCCTATCTACAACCATTCTGTGAATCCACCACAACACAAAAGTAACGTGGCTTCAGGCCAGGGTGAGGCTCTATTGATCAGATCTTTCCAGTCAAGCACATGTTCAAAGAGAGTCTGAAGATGCAGCAAGAAAACCAATGCAGTCTTCATCAGTTTCAAGAGTGCCTTTGACCATGACTGACGGGAATCCATGTGGAAGGTGCTAAAAGCAACTGGAGTGCCATCAAAACTGGTCAGTGTTATCACGGATTTCTACAACATCAGCCAAAGCAGAGTGAGATTGTATGACAGGAAATCCTGCAGTTTCCTCATCCAAACCAGTGTAAGACAAGGCTGCATGCTCTTTCCACTCCTTTTCAATATCATCATCAAATGGGCTTTGGGGAAAATCTTAGCTGGCTGACCTGGAGAGATACAGTATGTAGCACCAATGGCCTGACATTCAGAGGTGCAGCCTACATATAATATGAGCAAATGGTCCGAGGCAAGTATAATTCTGTTGGAAAACTGATCTTTTACAGTATGCTAAATATGACTGGTAATATCAATTTGTGCATTTTATTTTGGCCCATTTTTGTTTTAGAATTATTTAGAAAATGACTCTTAAGTTCTGGACACAGAGCTCATGTGGAAAATGTTCTGTAAATGAAAGAGCAGGCAGGTACAAATTACTTTATTACTGCGTATACTTGTGTATAAGTTGGGTCTTGAAACCCAAAAATAAAATCGATCGTAAAATCAGAACCCGACTTATACACCCATTCAAAAATATGAAATTTAAATTTATTATTATTTTTGTTTACATCTCCTTGCTTCCTCAAATCTCACACCAGTTTCTCAAACACATCGGATTTTGTTGCAGTAGGGCAGTTACCATTTTCTTTCCCCATTTCAACAACTTTTAATTTAAAACCAGCTTAATATTTTCTTCCGATTGAATGCTCCATCATAGATAAGGGATGCTCTTACAATAAAGGTGTATGAGGGTGTGAGATACAAAAAACACTAAACAGTGCAAATGTCTCTTCGGAATAGTTTGGGTATTACTGTGTGGTCATGTAGGCACAATACATATAAAAAAAGGCAGCTCTGTGGTTTCTCACTCAGGTGGGTGTTAGCATATCATAATCTCTTGGACCGATAGTGTGAGTTTTCCGTATTCGACTTATATGACAGACATTATAAAATACTAGAAATTATATGGTAAAATCAAGCCACGGCTTATCCATGGGAAAACTTAAACGCAAGTATATACGGCAAGTCATTAATATTTAGGAGGTAGTTCCCCAAGACTGTCAGATTTTAGAAGCAGATATGCAAAATAGACAGGAATTATGGGAAAATAAGTATAAATTATTAAAGAGTGTCATTGTTTATTAGAATGCATATGTTTAAGCTTAGATAAAGTAACCAGTGTGTAAATGATTGTAAAAAATATTTAAAATGGAGGCTTGAGACCTTATGATGAACATGTTTTGAGTCTAGTCAAAAGTAACTTAGTCAACAATCAACCAGACCATGGGAACTTCTCATGTGTCCCAAACTTTGACTGATGCAGTATCTATACTAATAAAAGGCAAAGCCCTCACTGACTGACTGACTGACTCACTCACTGACTCATCACTAATTTTCCAACTTCCCATGTAGGTAGAAAGCTGAAATTTGGCAGGCGTATTCCTTACAGATTACTTACAAAGGTTAAGGTTTCATTTCGAAATTCTGCACGTAACAGTCATAACGGTTGACAACAGTCGACAACGTCCGCCATGTTGAACTTTCTTATTTATGGCCCCATCTTCACGAAATTCGGTAGGCGGCTTCCCTGCGCTAACCGAAACCGATGTACTTACTTATTTCGATGGTATGACGCCGCTGTCAGCCGCCATATTGAACTTTCCAACGTCACTAATTCTCCAACTTCCCGTGTAGGTAGAAGGCTGAAATTTGGCAGGCTCATTCCTTACAGCTTACTTACAAAAGTTAAGCAGGTTTCATTTCGAAATTCTACGCGTAATGGTCATAACTGGAAGCTGTTTTTCTCCATTTACTGTAATGGAGATGAGCTTGAACGCCGTGGGGGCGGAGTTTCGTGTGACATCATCACGCCTCCCACGTAATCACGCAGTAATCACGGTCAACAACGTCCGCCATGTTGAACTTTCTTATTTATGGCCCCATCTTCTCGAAATTTGGTAGGCGGCTTCCTTGCACTAACCGAAACCAATGTACGTACTTATTTCGGTGGTATGATGCCACTGTCAGCCGCCATATTGAACTTTTCAACGGTCTTTGTTACTTATGGGCCCGTCTTCAAGAAATTTGGTACAGTTAGTTCCCAACACTAACTGAATCCTACTTACGTACATATATACGTCCATAGCCTGCAGCTCGGTCACCGTGTGAGATGGCGTTGGGTCCCCCATCCCAACACCTCCCACGTTGTTGGCTGCCTGCCTATATAAGACTGTCCGTCGCTCGTCTCTACATTCCCTTCCTTGCTTCGCCACAGGATTCACGTCTCCCTACTGATAACTACAGCTTTTTTGTTTAATCCACGGCTTCTCCGCTGTTTTATTGTTTGTTTATTACAATTATAGATATTGTATAGGTATTTTAGACTTACTTTACATTGCTCAGGTACCCATTTCCTTTATCATTCCAACCCCCATTACCATGTCTATCGAGGTGATCACTATCGATCAAAGAACTGTCACCTACCGAGTGGTTTCCATGCCCGGAGATGGCACCTACCTTTTCCATTCTCTTTGTTACATATTGCACAGCCATATCAGGCTCACTCTTGATATCCGGAGGAACATTGTGTCTTATGTATTGAATGACTGGGACAGGTTCAAGGTGTGGACTGATGACGTTACAGGAGATAATTATACTACACAGGAGCACTATAAGAGTGAAATGCTTAAGCCCTTCACCTATGATTCTGCATGCGAGTTGATGGCTGCCGCTGAATTGTTCGGTTGTCGCTTTCAAGTGTACCGAAATGGCCAAATATTTTACACCTTTCGACAACCGCCAATGCCTCTTAAACATCTTAGATCGATAGGTGACGATTTCAGTAGTGGACACTTTGATGTTTATGAATGTTTAAACTCTCAAAAGCTGGATGTGATTTTATCGATGAAACCGGTTGTTTGCTTACAACGCTTGACAGATTCCGAATGTCACTTCAACACAACAAATCCTGCAAATACTGTCATAATTGAAACAAACCATGAAACTCAAACCGATTATGACAGCAGCAATCCAAGCTGTGAGATTTGAAACAAGATTACTGTTCACATGGCCAACTGTAAGTTGCATGCTCAAGAGAAAGCTCAGCGCACAGCTTGGTCATGTTATAACCGGAAGGCCGAACTGACAACATGGTATACAAAGAGATCCTTAACAAATAATTATTGGCATATTTTCCCCCAGTTTAAAGAGGTAAAATTTTCTTCTTAATAAAAATTTCAATGCAGTACTTCGCCGCCGCGAAGCGCGGGTATTTTGCTAGTCTTACATAAGGCAGGGTTTTATTGTGAAAAGCGGTAGTCAGCAAGACCCTATAAATTCAAAGGATTTCAAAAAGGCACAGAGAGAGAGAGAGAGAGAGAGAGAGAGAGAGAGAGGCAGAGAGACATCAGAACTACCAAGATTAGGAAGTCAGGTCAGGTTGGGGAGTATGCACTGGTACAGTGCGTTGCCACACCCTCCACACAACAAAACAGCTTGGGATCCGGGTTGACAACCCCCAGGCATACATGCAGTCCAGTCCCACCCTCTAGAAATGACTATCCATCTGCCGCAGCCAGGTGTTACCTGGGCACCCCCTTGGCCTGGTCCAGCTGCTTGGGTCCTCAACAACGAGGATCCTGCAATCCGGATCACCCTCGGGGAATCACGCCACATGGTCATAGTGCCATAACTGATACTCCCTCACAATACAGGTAATGTGCCTCATTCTGGACTCCATGAGTAACCGCTCATTCGACACAAAGTCAAACCAGTGGTACCCAGACTAGGAGGAGAGAGAGAAACAACTGCCAAAGACAACTTGTTCTGACTTTGCCATATACAGACTGCCTCTTCACTACCAAGCATCATGCCTGGTTTAAGAAACCAAAGACTGCAACAACCAAAGCCATAACCACTTGAAATTAAGTTTATGGTCTGCCTCTGATTTGAATTACTCAGGCTGTATGTTTTCATGTCCAACATTTAAACCTGGTTTCTCCTTCAAATAAACATAATGATTGAAATAGTTGAGTATTGTTTTACTAAAGTTGTCCTGTTGTTTACTGACATTTAGCAATGGGACAATGACTGTTTATAACACAAACTGTATCCATTTAGGTATTGTACTGTCAAGGGTAATGATTAGCCCTTGGTGTCTGTTAGACTGTGTAGCCGTTTCAAAGGTAGCCATTGGGATATGAAGTCCCAAAAAGAAGAAGCCGTTCCTGGCTTTTGCTAGGGTATTCTGAAGTGTAGCCCTTTCAATGGAAACAATGTGTAGACAGATCGACATGTAAGTGAATCTCAGCAAGGACACTTTGTGAGCAAAATGGCTTCTAGCCCCTGGTAAGGTATTGAAGTAGCTAGCCTTGGCCAAAGTTTACATATTCTTGCTTTGTAGTTGAGCTTTATCTGTGTCGAGTGAATGTTGAATAGGTAGTTCTGCAGGACATAAGTGTGAATCAAGGCTAACAGTTTAGGCATTTCCAGTATTAACTTGTCCACCAATACAAAAAAAAACATTAGAGGTTAAAGTTCCTTTCCTGGATACTTTTACACCACAAAATGTCAAGTATCTTAAATGAACATGCAAATTGTCCAAAACATACTAATTTCTGTGGAAAAATTGATATTCTCTAATTGAAATCATTATATAAATTATATAAATTGTTTTAAATTTATGAAAAATACAGTTAAAGCATCTGTGATATTGAAATATGTCAATAACTCCAACATTTTTATATTCTTCTTGAACAACAACATTAAGATTTAACAGATGGTTTCTAAATACTTTTGTGAGTGTTGAAAATTTGACAATCCAGAGTGCAAAGTTTTTTTTCCTCTCTTTGAGGCTACAATAATTAACATAGTGCAGTATTTTGAAAATGTTTCATGAGGCAATAAACATCACTTTACGCTCAGAAGGTCCACTTAGACCTTTATATTTCTTCAGGAATATTTTAATTAGTTCCCATTTCACAAAGTAAACAAACTTTTTAAAATAAAAACTTACTTGTTCACAGATCTGTACTGTCAACAAGGGAGGTGTTGCAGATAATTCTGCTGGCTGGGGGAATACACAAAAGAAAAATGTAACACAAGGCAGACTGGGAGCACAAGGTAACATAAAAAGATAATTCAGATTCCCAGCTCAGTGTTAATTAGGCATGACTTTTAAATAAACAATATATTCAATGGATAAGCCATTACAATAGTGTGAAAATTTAGAAATTGGTTTCATTGTGTTGTCATTCATATTACAAAGACAAACACAAATAAAACCAAAATCAACTACATTTAATGCACAATAAAAATAAAAAAGGTTTATTTCTTTCATCATTTTCTATAGAAGACATCAAGAATATTACCATTAATTATGAGGTATCAAGACCAGTTTGCATTTTCTATTAAATAAGAACTTATCCTGTGTTTGGGCTTTTCTTTATGTTTAGATTTCAACTGCTAGTTTTAAAAATTAAATATTTTGATAAATTAAGAAAACATTCAAAGTTTACAACTAACTTTATAAACTTGATCCAGTGTTAGACAACGGTTGGCTCCCGGTCGAATAGTCCAAAAGGAGATCTTCCCATCTGCTGTGGTTTCTCTAACAAACATGTCATGAAGAGACAGGTTGTGGCGGATTGAATTCTATCAAATATAAAAAAACAAAACATAGTAAAACGCATTTACATTACACAAAATACTGGGTTATTTTTTTGCTTTGGTTTTGTGATAACATTTGAAACAAATAATTAATATATTTCCAATATATCACACATATAGGGTGGTCCAGGTCTAATTATGCAATTTTCATTACGTTATAACTTATTAAGTTCATTACATAGAAAATCACCCAAAAAATTCCGGACCATCGAGAGGTGTGCGAACTGACAACATGAAGAATCGTCTTCACACCAAACTGGAATCGTTCCTGCATAAATCAAAGTCATCCAGGCGATCTGGATCTGCATAATTAGATCTGGACCACCCTGTAGCATGAAATGTTTGTCATTCTTTAAAACATTTCCCTAAGGACCATTCAAGTTTATAGCAAGGATGTTATGATGGATGAACAGAAAGGAAACAGATGTATAGGAAACAATTATTTGGTTTGGTTTAACCCAATCCATATGAACTGGCTATAATTAATCTCCAAATTTACCCTTGATGCAGTTATTTCACTTTGAAAAGCACAGCAGCAAGAAAAGAAAAAAAATGCTAATAACACATCAGGACCAAAAGTTCTCTTCTCCATTTATCTTACCATAGTGAATGAAAAAAACTACAGTGATGCAAGCATTTAATTATTTTATTGCAGTGTTAACAAACTATAGTGTTGTTATATAAAACAAGCACTATACAAGGATCTGATTCTCACGCCCTGAATATAAAAATTATGGTGTTGTTTGATTGGTAAAATAATTGTGTCTGCATAATAAAATGTTCAAATGTTGTCAAAACCTCTTCATCACAGGTCCTTTTTTCTCACGTCTACGTAAGTGTTTCTCCAGATACTGGTTTTTTTCCCCACATCCTAAAGACACTCAAGACAATGTGCATGTCTCAAGCTTTTTTTCTTACTCAAAATAGGGAAATTATATATAGTTCTTAAAATATTATCTTTGACTGTATGTACTAAGTGCCTGTATTGATAATAAAAGAAACCATATAACACAAAGACAATTTTTTGTTAGAAATGTAGTGTTTTCAAAGAATTTATGTAAAAAAAAAAAAAATACTTTAAAGAACCCTGTCAATTCTCCAAAGGTAATTCAAGTTGAAAATGTTAAATGACAGCAAGGTTACACAGTGGATAATGTTGCTGGCGGAGAGCTCCAAAGACTGTATTTGATCACTGATAGCTTGGAACTTTTTCATATTTGTGTGGGTTTGCAGAGATCTTCAATCATCTAAAAGACTTACACGTTAGGTTAAATAGCATTTCTAAATTGTTCCTGTATCACTAAGTATGGGTGTGCAGTTTAGTGTGCCTTAATTAGTCTTCTCTATAAGTTCTGGTGAAAGCACCATCTAAATCCCAAGGTATACCAACACAGAGGATAAAAAAAGCAGTGAATATAAATTCAAAAACATTATTTTACAATAACTTATTTAAGTTATATTATACCACATCTTACTTATAGTAATTTACCTTCCAGCCCGGCTTTGCAGTTTGCCTGAAATATGGAAAATGTTCTTCTATCCAAATGTAAATTTCTTTCAGGGTCATCTTCTTATCTTTTTTACTGTTGATGGCAAATTGAATCATTGCCATGTATGAGTAAGGGGGTCTTTCATGCTGTTGTTGTTCTTTGAGTGTATGCAAGTCTCTTATTTCAACATCAGCCTAGAAAAAAAAAGGAAAAAAAAGATCAGCAAATATTTAAAAATGTCTTGCCTACTCATTATAACAACAGTAACATAAAAAAAATATGGGATGTAAGCTGTTAGAAATTTCAAAGAGTAATTCATATTTTAATGGAGTAAAATAATTGTCATTACAATTGGTTCACAATTATACAAAATACAAGCTAGAAAAGAGAAAGTTGTATTAATTATTTTCAACCCTGTGACACCACTCCCATATACACAATTTATACAGTTTTATTATTGTTTACAGTATATTGTGCATCCTGTCCATCAAAGCAATCTGATTGGTTAGTTTGGCTTTTTTGAAATGATTGAAAGAGAAAATGCAAGGAGGAGAAAAGGCATAGGAGGCACACTGAAAGAGCTGCTTTTAAAGAAGGGAAGGAAAAGCAGCTAGGATGTGAGAAAGGTGTGTCAAAAATAATGACAGAATCTGAGAAGCAGGCTTTACAGGAACAGATTCAGGCACACATGGATACGCTGAAGGTACACATGAGTCAAGGGATAGAATAATTTTAAAATATTTGCTATTACCTGTCTTTTGACAGCATGATTAGTTACACATAAACCAGCAAGCGAGTACAGTACAGTGCAGGGCAGATAGGATCAGGATACTGGGAGTTCAGTGCACCTTAAGTACTGGAGGATGAAGCTGTTCCTGAAGTGAGTAGAGTGAGTGATGAGGCTCTGGTAGCACTTCCCAGAATGCAGAAGTGAAAACAACAGAGGAGTTGGATGGCTGTTATCAGATGTGATGGATTTGGCTGTCCTCAGGAATTTGGTTGAGTAGATGTTATGAAGCTGTGGAAAGGTCAGTCCCAATGATTTGTAGAATCTATACAGATGTTCCTTTGGAGGAGTTTGTGATCCTGGCATGTCAGAATACCAAACCACACTAATGATCAGGAAACTTTTAATGGTGTGGCGGTAAAAGTTCACTAATATTTTGGTTCCTACCCTAAAGCTCCTTACCCTCCCCAGGAAAAGATACTTTGCTGAACATTTTTGACTATGCATTTGGTGTGGACTGACCACCAAAGGCAGTTGGTGATCTGGACACCGAGGAACCTGAAATTGCTAACTGCCTGGACAGAGGAGTTGTTAATGTGTAGTGGAACATGAGTACTTTTGTTCTTTTTGAAGTTAACAATGATCTCCTTTGTTTTGTCAACATTCAGGAAGTAGTTATTGTTATGGCACTATACAGTCAGGTCTTTTACCTCCCTCCTGTAAGTGGCCTCATCATTGTCGCTGATGAGGCCAATCACAGAAATGCCATCCACAAACTTGATGATGCTGTTGTTCTCATGCTTTGCTACCCAGTCACAGGAGGCTAGACTGTATAGCAACCAGTATAACATGACAGAATAATCAAAATTATGAAGGAAAACAGTAAGGTTTAAGGTTTCTTTATTTAGTCATGTTTACACAAGAAAACATGAAATTTGCCTTCTCAGTTGCATCTAATAACAGACAGAATGAAATAAAACAAACAAATAGAAACAAGACAGGTTAAAGTAAGGCAGTTAGATAATGTATATTTACACCAAAAAAAAAAAAAGGTTACAGGATATATATCAAAACCGCAAACCTTTATCTCCGATATATTTTACTAAAAAGTCAAATGGCACAAGGAAGAAAGAAATTTCAGGAGCGATTTGTGTGGGTTTTCAAAGTGACTATCCTTCCTGATTTACTGAAGTTTAGTTCTACATGTAATGGATACCTGTCATCAGTTGAGATGATTTCCAGTTTCTTTAACATTGCCCTCTGACACACACTAGTCAAATCATCTACATTAGCCCCAATAACTTTAGCTGCATACTTCGTAATCTGCTGGAGCTTTTTTGAGTTTTGGTTTGTCAAACTATTAAACCAGGCAATGAAATTGAAAGTGATCACAGGCTGGACCAGACTGCGATAAAAGGACAACGTGAGGTCCTTGTCTACTTTAAATAGTTTGAGTTTATGGAGGAGAAATAAGTGTTGGTTGCATTTAGAGAATATTTTTTTGTATTAGTATTCCAGTTAAGATTGTTATCTAGGTAAGTTCCTAAGTATTTATATTCAGTCACTATTTCTACCTCCTCCTCCAGAACTACAATGGGTGAACATACAGATTTCTGTCTCTTAAAATCAAATATAATTTCTTTGGTCTTTTTTACATTCAGAGTGAAAGAGTTTTTATTGCACCAGTTTACCATACAGTCCACTTGATTTAGACAGTGGCTTTCATTCTCCCCAGCTATGCATCCTATGAGCATGGTGTCACCAGAATACTTGATAATGGAGCAGTGGTCATTGTTTCATCTCAGGTCACAGAGTAAACAGTAATAGTGATAAGACACACCTCTGGGGACTACCGGTGTTTGAATGAATGACTATTGAAAAAGTGTCCTGTACTTTAACTGTCTGTGAACGATTTAAAAGAAAGCCCTGAATCCATAGTGTAATAAATGGGTTTACATCAATACTGTTCAATTTCCCAATCAGTTAAAATAAGTTCTCCAACTATAAACAAAGAGAGTGGGGGAGTGTAGGCAGAAGTTAATTAAGGGAAAATGTTACAAAGTTTCTCTTACTCAGAAAACTACAGTGACTTATTCACATATTTAAGTGCTTCGCTAAACAGTAATATTTTGGAAACTTTCAAATCTCAACTTGATGATATTTGCAGAATTTAGTATAATAAGAATGTCAATGATAACTTTTTTCATCGAAAAAATAATAATCATACATTAGCTAAACTTTCTACATTCTCTTCTTTATCACTACTCTGTTATTTCAGAATACATATTTTAAATACAGATAATATATTTGTGTACACCAATTCATTTCACTTTAAGCAAGAACTTATTTTGTAATAATAAAAAGTAAATGCATTTTTTTTAACTTCAATTTAAGTTTTCACAAAATATGTCAAATATTGTGTGCTTTTGATAGCAAGCTGCCTTAAAAAATGGAAAATATACTTAATAGATTACAGAAAATGATAATGGCGGAAATATTTTGACACATTACAATTACGTGAAATGTTTTTGTGGACTGTCTTTTTTCTTGGTAGTAGCAGTCAACTACAGAAATTAATATTCCTCTATCACTATAATTTTCTTCTCTGTATGAACTTTACTTGTCATGTGTGCTTCTACTTTCTACTAACGTCAAATATAAAAAATGTGAAATATTATAAAGGAATACACAAATCATACTGTATATAGTAACAGTAGCATGAAACTATGTGTACTTACTTGCTTAGTTTGAGATCCCACACTAAAGTTTTCTTGTGCAGCTTCTTTTTTCACTGTGTGGGAAGGCAGACCATCTGTATTCATTGTGCCTAACCACTGGATGTTGGTCAAACTGTCATCCATTGCAGAGCTATCTATTTCTTACAAGGTAGAAGAATAGACAATCATTTGTGCTATAACAATCATTCACACAGAATACAGCTTCATACAATATTAAAATCAAAGTATCAGCTTAATCTTGAAATCTACAGCTTATAAAACAAGCATCTTGGTAAAGCAGACTGCAGATATAGAAAATGGTACAGCACAGTTGGGGCTATAATTACTGAAAATTTCTGATGCTCACTTATACTAAGAGATCAAATATTGTCTAATAGATTTTTCATCCTCTGTAAAGTGGGTATAGCTCACTAGAATGTTCTTCTATACAGGAAAGAGTTCTGATCAACAATAAAATTACAAGTAAGATATAAACTGTTATTTCTGGTTTAACACTATCATCCATTGTTTAAAAGTATAATTAAGATTCTCCTTTACAGCAATTTAAAAAAATTCTCCAAATACAATATATCACACCATATCAGACAAATTACCATAAAATGTGAAAAGCTGAAGAATACTTATGTGTCCGCATTAATTTTAGCTTAGGAGTTACAAGAAGGGGTAGGTTAATACTAAAAATATTTTTTATTGAAATTATAAAATAATAAGAGAAACTATCAGTTACAGTAATTCATTGTTATTTTAATATGTTGGGGTGGTTTAAAATCTTATTCATTATTTGGAAACCTTTGCATTATGAACATTTTACTTTCTTCTAAAAATGTGCCTTATTTGTAAACAAGGGGCAAATTTAACTAAACAATGCTAAAATAATTGTTATGAATAATGCTATGTAAAGAAATGAACTACCTCCTTGAATGTCTTCATCAGGATTCCTCCCCATTCCTCCAGAAGAATTTGCATGCTCTGGAATGATTTTGGACATACCCAAGGTGTCATACAGTGCTAAATGTGTCCTATCTGAGGCAACATGGGAATCTCGTTTTGTCTGCACTTCAAGTTTCTTTGATATTTCATGTCTATCCCCTCCAACTGCACCTTCTGCACTGCTGAGCAAAATGAATTTGTTTGGACCCTGGGAGCCACATTGTTTTCCTTTGGCAGTCAAGGCTCCAATGACACTTTGGAGATCTGCAGTTTTGGGAATAACCACCACCTGCGTGTTTGGCATTGACGGGTGATCCATAATGCGGATTCCATCTGGAAATTTCTGATCACGGAGAGCAATGAGGTCCCCTTGCTTGCTGTCCTGTTCATTCTTGGAGGCGTTGTCCTCTCTCTGCGTAAGCGATAATTTCTTTCTTTTTAATATAAGGGGCCGTTTTGGGCTCTTTTTCATACTGATCATTGAGGTATAACTCCAAGAAACAATGAGCAGTAATTTCTTGTCTAGAAAACAATAAATTAAAATTAAACAATACAATGAAAATTAAAGGACGCAACACGTTTTATTCATCCTTCACCAGGAAGGTAGAATGCATTTGACATATACTATTATAAAGATGCAGTAATACCGAGCCAAGCTTTTTTTTTTTGTCAAAAACGTAACTAAGTAAAATACACCTCTAGAACCCTTAAAAAAATCTCGTGGGTTCCCCAGTCCTTTTAAAGTTTTTGTTGCACTAGCCTACAAAACTGTATCCGTGCTCCAAAGCTCTCTCTGTCTCTCCTTCTTCTGTTTTTTCTTTAAAGTCCTAATATATTTACACTGTGCATAGATCACAAAACAGTTATTCAAAATAACAACATGATTTGTACCTATATTATGTTTACAGTATAATTCTAATGGCATTAAATCAAAGCAAAACTATAAAATATCTCTTAAATGAAAAATAAGGATTTGGATGGGAAAATAAATTTTATGTAAATCATAACAATTTCGGACCGTAATCGCGTTGTACTTCTTTAATCGGAAACCTATATACGTCAGGATATAAAAATAAATACACAAATCACTTTTACAATAGCAAGTCCTAACGCATTAACAAACTGGATAAAAAAAGAAAAATGTATCGCAAAGTTTGTGACAAAAATAAGCTGTCAATGTGTTACACTTATTGTTATGATTTTTTTTTTATTATACCGCCCGATTATGAACACGGGGATAAAGTATACTTAATTTTACACACACTTTCTTCCTTTTTGTGATAATTATTGATTGCTTTGTCAAAACATATTTCAAACGCTGCAATGAAAAAGGAACTAAATCAAAGTCTGACACAATTTTAGTACGCTCCCAGGATCAGGGCAGTCTTTCTTTGGGGAAACAACTTTAGACTTACCTTCATATTAATCTTAAAAGGATTGTTTTCTTTTTCCGCTCCTGCTCCGATTCAAATTTCGATTTGGCGTGCATATAGTGCTAAAATTAACCAGAACGTTAGAGCTCTGAACTGTCAACGGTGCAATTAACATATCGTTTAAAAACGAAAACTATAGCAATTATGACTGGATCACATCGGAAGCAGTTCTAACAGCGATTTGAATTTTGGCGCTTGACAGCTTCTTCCGGTTCTTGTCTTTCTTCTCGCCAATAGAGTGTTACACAGACTTTGATAACGCCAATCATTACAGAGAATCCGTTCATGGGCGGGGTTTAAACCTGTGGCTTTGCTTTGTCTCGCAAAGAACCGGCAATTATATGCATGATAAAAGTATATATAATAGTAAGTCTGTTCTGTAAACAGTACTGATTACAATAGTAAAATTGCAAGAAAGAAAGGAAAAAAAGAAACAGACAGACAGACAGACAGAACAGACGCCTGTGGGGTTTGATTCATGTCTAAGTCGTAAGTATTTTGTATTTGCTTGATTTTCTGAGATTGCACAGTTTTACTTAGGATAAACACCAATAAAATCCCTTTTAGATAGCTGTTGCAAGTTTTTTGTTCAATCTTACAGTGAAATTGTTGGCAAAGTTAAAGTCCCAAATGAGACGGTTCAAAATAATTATCAGGCTGTGTGGTTCGTATCTGCTGGTAAGGTACAGACTACTTCAATTAATAGTAATAGTACATTTTATTTATATGGCGCCATTCCCGTTCGTCAAGGGAACCGAACATATTGACTGTTTTCATTTATTCGAAGAGAGTGGTATCGCAGTAATCTGTTTAAAACTAATAATTCTCGACTAATCGTCTGATCACCTAGCACTGAGATATAGTTGCATCTCGGACATTTTTTTGTGACGGCACCATATCCGTATCCTGCGCAGTCTTCTCTAAAAATACATTTTAAATGTAGAGGAATTAGAGTTTTTTTGATTACTGATTTCCAGAAATTATGTGTTAGATTCCGGATATTTTATTTTGCTGTAGTTATGGCCAAACATTTCCATGAAAATCTGGAAAAACTTTCTTAAGGTTGGAAATAAACAGACATGAAGTTTTCAAATAACATAATGCCATACAATAAATTTATTTTTTAGTATAATCTGTCAATCCTTTTATAACCAAATTGATTTAAAGTGGTTGCATCCAGTTCTGGTGGCTTCCCAGTTATAAGACAACTATACTATAATTATGCTGTTCTTGGCCCCTTTTACTGACAATACAATGAATGTACTGTATATACGTACATTAAGGTTCTTTAGCTCTGCTGGTAAAGAGTCAGATGAGAGGAAGGTTATCTTTAGTAACTAACCCAGTGCTTTTAATTGTTTTTAAGCAGGTGAAAGTGTAATGGTATTTGATTTGCAAGGCAATAACACCACTGTATCTTTGTCCCCTGCAAGACTGTTTCGGTGTAGTGATGGCATAGTACCCACAGATGCCATCCTATTACCAATGGTATATGTCTTGCTATCATTCAATGATGATTTATACAGTGCTTTTAGTCTTTACTAAATATAAACTATGGCTGCTTATAAATTAAGTGGTATTTTGTAGAGCTCACCTTTACAAAAACAGACAGAAAGGTGATTGCTCTTGCTGTTTGTGAAAGAAAAGCTTTATAGACAAATAACCTTTATTTTATATAGCACCTTCCTGTGGTGTGCCCATCCTAAGGCACATAATAAGTTGTAGAATAGGTGGATTAATTCATTAGGTCAGAGTCACACAGTGTGTCAGTGCTGGGGATTTCCTTGTCAGCTTTGAAGTTTAAAGTCAATTTCCTTATCCAGTACACTGCACTGTCTTTGAGCTATTTTTATATTCATTATAAAACAAATTACAAATTTCTTTGAAATCTTGATATGGTTTATATTTTTATTACCAGACTGATTATGGTAATAAAGTGTAGTCCTCTGTAAAGTGCATTTGATGCGTGCTGTTAAAGGTGATATCTAATAAGATTTATTAATTGCACTGTCTAATGGTCCTTACGGATGATACTGCAGTTGTGACCCACTGGGCTGGCTACTTTGAGCAGCTGTTTAAAGCTGATTCTCAGAACAGGATGTTTGACATCTGTGGGTCCGCAGTTCTTGAGCCTGATACTCCAATTAGCTGCAAACCACCCAGTCTCACTGAGGTTGCAAAGGTGGTGAACCAGCTGAGGGTAGAAAAGGTTGCAGGGATCTGTGGTATCCGGGGTGAACTTCTCCAGGCTGGTGGTAAGGCTGTTCTCCAGGCATTGCAAGCAATCTTTGCTTCCATTTGGGAGATGGGCGTCATCACAACTTACTGGAAAATGGGACTTATCGTCCCTATCTGGAAAAGGAAGGGTGGTTGCCTGGATTGCAGCAACTACATGGGGATAAGACTGCTGTTGGTGCCGAGTAAGGTTCTTGATAGGGTCATCTTCGATGGGATCTGTGATCACTTGCTCATCTACCAGTGACTAGAACAATCTAGTTTTATGCATAAGAAGTCTACCCTTCACTGCATCCTGGCACTGAGGATTATCAATGAGCGCAAACGTGAATATCGGCAGAGTTTATTTTTAGCCTTTGTTGATTTTTGTAAAACATTTTACTCAGTTGATTGTGCTGCCCTGTGGGACATCCTGAGATTTTTTGGGATCCCCCCCAAAATTACTGAATATCATGGCTGGCCTGTTCACTGGTACTGTGAGTGCTGTGCGGAGTGGAGGCAGAACCTCTGCATTTTTCTGGGGTTCATCAGGTGCTTCAGTGCTTGCATGGACTGGGTGTTGGGCACAGTCGTGGGGTCCAGCAGCTGTGGGGTATCTGTTGGAGAAGAGTTTCACTGATCAATGAGTCAATGGAGGCTCTGACTGGGGATCTTTAGAGACTGAGGAATCTGAGTGTTTGGGCTTACGAGTGTCCAGGATAAAATATAAAATCCAGACCATTAATGACCTCTTGGGCACAGCCATCAACAGTGTTTGTCTGCTGAAAGAGTGTTAACCACGTCGAGAGGTTTTCTTACCTCGGCAGTGACAGTTATGTCTCTGGAGACTTGGTGGATTGGGAGAACATTGGGGGTCATGAGGTCACTGGAAAAGGGTGTATGGAGCACCCAATATCTTTGCAAATGGATGAAGATCCAAGTCTTTAGAGTCCTGCTGTCTCCTGTTTTGCTATATGGTTTTGAGACATGGACACTGTCCAGTGAGCTGTGCTGCGTCTTTTCACAGAAACCTTGGGTACCGCTGGTCTGACTTTACATCAAACGAGTGGTTGCTCACAGAGTCCCAAAGGAGGCACATTACCTGCATTGTGAGGGAGTGTCAGTTATGGCACGAAGGCCATGTGATGCAATTCCCTGAGGGTGATCCAGCTTTCAGGATCCTCATTGTTGGAGATCCTGAGCTGTTTCATCATGAGGTGGGTGCAGCAATACACTGTATTGCTCCCCAACATGACCTGACCTGGTTGTCTAACTCAGGGTATTGTTGGTAATATAAGCTTCCACTGTGTTTGTATTTTCTTCCACATGCCCTGTTTCTGCAAGGTTATTTTTGTCTTTCTCTGCTATCTCTGTGAAAATACATTATTGCTTTCAAACCCATCAATAGTATTATCAGAATTTATGAATCTGAATCAGTAGTTTCTTCCAGATTTCTGTAACTCCCATATATGAAAAAATGTTTCATGGCTTTCTCTTAATTTTTGCCTTTGTCTTCAACCGCATAATTCCATATTTATTGGTAAAATAATCATGCTGGATCAACTTTATCAATACAACTGAGAATATTCAAGGCCCTGATTAGTCCACACATGACCTCTGCTTAAGATTAGAAAGACAGAGTTGTACTAGGCACCTGGCATAATAAAACTCATTTTAACTTATGTACTGTAAAATACCTTGTTGTTTAGTCCTTTTTATAGTCTATGGCTAATGTGATTCATTGTACATTTACAATTCATTCATTGTAAATGTGAATGTTGACAGCATTTTGAGAAGGGTTTCATTAGAAGACGCACTTGTGTTATGCTGAAAATAAAAAAGACAACATTAAAGATTTGGAGAAGATGTTGGTTGATCAGGCAAGGTCAATATGAACTGCAAATCCATGGTCATTCAATTTGTTTAATACTGGAGGCACAAGCATTAATTATTTTTTTGAGATTTGATACAATATATTAATACAGAATTGTGTACCAGTGCTGCCTCATAGCACTAGTCGATTGTATTCAAATTGTAGCATGGCCACTCCCTGTGTAGGGTTTGCACTTATTCTTGGTATCTCCATCTCCTCCCATATCCAAAAGATGCACAGTTAGCTTAATTGGTGATTTTTGTCCAATATAAGTGATTGTGTAAATTCTTATTTGGTATTATGTTATTTATCTCATAATAAGATATTATTTTAATGCAAAGATTAACAAGTGAAACAAATGTAAACACATATTTTTTTTTTTTTTTTACTTTGGTTGTTTTTTTACTTTGTCTTAGTAACATGCTGCCCTTTGTGTTTTTATACATTGTAAAGTGACAACATTTTAAAGAGGTATCTTTACTCAATTCCAAGTTGTCACAAATATGTGCATATGCAAACATTCATCATTTTATTTGTAAGGTGTGCTGTGCAGGGTAGTTGTGGATATTTTGTAGATATTTATATCAATTGCAAAATAATTCTGTACCCAAAAACCAGTAGGAACACAACCAAATGTTTAAGTTAATAGATGAGTAATGTGATTAATAATAACTAAAAAAGGTGGCCATATATAATTTAATAATATTTACAGTATAAATTTAAATAAAATGATTTTTGTAAAGCTTTAATGAGATGCTTTGTAAGAAACTAATCATGTGTCAAAGATTCAGTGTACAGTGTGTAGATGAGTAGAGAACAACAATACAGCAGTCTTTCCCTGAATTAGAAGATATCTGGGTTTAATGTGTGTATATTTAAAGACGGACCTGAACAGACATTAGAACAGAGTCCGTATGAGGTCATTTATTACAAGGAAAAATAATATAAAGATAAGCAAAATAGGTGTTTTGGGGCCAGAAATTGTAGCTGTGAAAACTGTAAATTTTGTTGAGAATTAATCTTGTCAGTGAACGCATAGTATATAGAACTAAATATAAAGGCAAGTAGAGGGACTGGTAGCTCAAGTAAAGAAAGGTTAAGATTAAATTGTGAAATATGTTTGTATGGCCATGGGTGGTGTATTATGTGAAAATTTTACTTCTGAAAAAAGATGTAACACTGCTAGTGAGAATCTAGACAAGAGCTTTTAAAATTATTCCATTATTGCAGGGCACCTTTTCATAGAGACTAAGGAAAGTTAATCTTTTCTTTCTTATGTAAATTCAAACAAAATTATACATATTTAGTGTAAGGATGAAGTTTGCTGATTCTTTAAAATAAGCCCTACAATAATACAGAATTTTAATCTGTAATTTTCTTAAGGAACTCCTAGATAAATGGGACCAGTTGCCAAGAACACTGTATAATTAAAAATAGAACCTTGGGGCTTTAGGCTAAGACCTTTTGAATTAAGTACTCGGTATCACACTATTTATATCCAAAGGCTGAAATATTGATTGTTGTGCGCAAAAAAACAATTTTTTTATCTACTAATTCATGAAATGTGGATTTCTTCAAAAATATATTGGGGCAGTTGGGACTTTTTTAATGTCCTCTCTTATATACCATCTCTTAAATAGTGAAATTTCACTGAGAACTCACATAATGGTTGATATATTTTAAATAGTAACAGTATGTGTTATTTATTAATTCACTAGATAAATACAGAAGTATAAAATACAATATTTAGGAAGGAGGTTTGATAAAGATTTGAATTAACCGTCTGAAAGATTTCTCCTGGACTATCCATTACTAATTTCCAACCTCATTCTGCTGAAATTTATTTCTATTGATTTTTTTTTAGATTGGAACTACTACTTTATATCTTCTTGTGGTTAATATTTTTCTTTTTGTTTTTCACAGCTGATATGATGGCAGCTAATGCCTGGCAGGAAGAAACGAATCTGTAATATAAGAAAGCCATCTCTGCTGTTCTTAGAAAGTCCACTAGATGGTGATAGACATACATGTGGCATTCCTGTTCAATCAGCACTTAACCCTAAACATGTTCCAGCTTTGCCAGTTGACCAAAATTCATCTGCACTCGGCTGGGTAATTCAATTTCTACTTATGAATAAGACTTACTTCTGACTTATGGTTATTGCATCACTGAAACGGATCGTTTGGTTTTAGAAAACTGTTTCAAATGTTATTTAATAATAATAAACATCATTGTTTTCACAAAGAGGTGCATTTATGAATTTCAATAGGAGGCCATGCCTAACCTTCGTTTATATTGTGGGTATATTTTTAAAGACTTCCAAAAGTGGAGAATTCTACTTATGTCTTTAAAAAGAATGATATATGATCAGGGTAGTAAATAGCACTGTATCCTCATGGAACCAGCATCCTGGGTTTGAATCCCTCACCCAGGCATTGTCTCAGTTCTCCAATTGTCTACATGGGTTTTTGTCTGACTCTGAGTTTTCATTTAACGTCTATGACAATGTATTGTTAAGGTTATTTGGTAATTGAATTGAGCAACTTTGAGAATCTTATCATACATGATCATAAAAGCAGCACTGTCACACCCGCTGAATCAAATTAACAGTGCACCAGTACAGTGACCTCCCTCATGAACATACACTGTTATAGGGCTAGTTTAGTCTATCCAGTTAACATTACATAATGTAGATAGGTATCAGAATACTTTAAAAAAAAAAAAATTTTTAAAAAGTATGTCGCAAAAGTGATGAAGCATTTGTTAGCATTTTCTAATGTCATCCAAAATAAGCTATTGAATTGTACTGACATTGACAGCAGTAATTATGTCATCCAGCTATGTGCTCATAACTGCACACTAATTCTCAGATTCTTCAGTACTGTTGAAGTATGTTATATATGTCCTTTCATAACATTTTAGTTGTAATGAAATCATATATTGGCCTCGGAAACCGAACAAGAGCTTAATTAATTTTTAGCAGCCTTTCTAAATGTAAATCTTTGTGGAACTACTCTGCTGATAACACATTATATATGGTATCATTAGACTAACTGGTGCTGACATTTCAAATTAGCATCTTAAGCTGAGCCTCATGAGTGTTTGGTTAATGATTTGAAACACTTGCTTGAGAACTTAATTGTATACCCCAATTGCACCATTTACTAAGATTTAAGAGATTACAATTTATAGAGTATGGTGTCTCACATTTGATTATATTTAATCAAATATATAATATAATATTTTGTAAATGTAAAAGGTAATGGGTACCCATGCCTCTAAACTTTGTATATTGTTCATTAAACTACCTTGTAGAATTGGCGAAAACACATTAACTAGTCCAGGGAGCTATCCGCAGTACACTAATTCACATACCTACAACCACAAGGGGTCACTTTAGAGCCACCAATTAACCTAATATGTACAAGGCCTATAAAAAGTATTCAACTTCTTTGAATTATTATTATACAACATTGAATTGCAGTGGATTTCATGGGGTTTTTTTGTTATATTTTATATATATTATATATTATATATATTATAATTTTTAAGCCATTTCTGTGTAGGTTTTGCTTGGGGTCTTTGCCTTGCTGAAAAACAAATCTCCAAAGCTGCAGGTTTTTTGCAGACTGCATCAGGTTTTCCTCCAGGATCTCCCTGTATTTTGTTGTATTCAGTTTACCCTCTACCATCACATGCCTTCCAGAGCCCTGCTGCAGAGAAGCATCCCCAAAGAATGATGCTGCCACTACCATAGATGGGGCATATTTTTCTGAAAATGTGTAGTGTTCAAAGATGATGTTTAGTTTGATGTCCAACCTTCTTTCAGAATCTCCCATGTACCTTCTGAGGTGTCACATGATTTATTTATCTAATAAAGTGGCTTTCTCTTGAACACGCTCTCATAAAGCTGTGACTGGTGAGGCACGTGGGCAACAGTTGTATACAGAATGTCTCCAATCTCATACACTATATAGCTTTTAACTTTCTCAGAGTTACCATAGGTCTCCTGGTAGCCTCTAAAACTTTTTTTTTTTCCTTTCACGATCACTCCGGTTTTGTGGAACGCCTTCTCTTGGCAGATTTGCAGCTGTGCCATACTCTTTCCATTTCTTATCAATTGATTTAATGGGACTTTAATGGGTCGCTTGAATATGTTCTTGTATCTTTCCACTGACTTGTTCTTTTGAATCTCATATTCATGGAGCTGCTTATAGAGGTTTTTTTGTCTTCATTGTGTAGATTAGACCACAATACTGACTCGCAACAAGCTGGACCTTCCGGTTAATGTGCATTTAGACTACAATCAATTGAAATTCCATTATTACAACCATATGCTCTCCATTGAACTAATTATGTGACTTCTAAAACCAACTGACTTTACCAGTTATGACTTAGATGTGTCACATTAAAGCGGGTGAATACTACTGTAAAATTTTGTTTTATTTTTGTAATTAATTTAAACCACTTTGCTGACATCTGTTTTTTACTTTGACATTAAAGAGTCTTTTACTGTTGACCAGTGTCAAAAACCCAAATTAATTCCACCATGACTCAATGTTGTGTAACAATGACAAATGAAAAGTTCCAAGGGGTTAAATACTTTTTATAGACACTGTATGTCTTTGTGATTTGGGAAAGTATGTTTTTGTCCTTCATGGATTGCGGGACTCAGTTACACCAGCAGAGAATATGTCATCTGCACATGGATAGTGCACAGGATGGATTCAAACTAAGAACTCTTGTGGCAGCAGCCATATTTTTTTAGGAAAATAGTTTGACTATTTAGTAGAACTGGTGATGAGAAATCTTTAGTAGCTATGCAGCCCAGCAAAATCTTTATACGACTGTCCTTTATGAGCCATTATTTCTGCTTATTTGAACTTTCTTCAGAGGTGTTCTACTGAAATTAACAAAATTAATGCATTGCTCCATATTACGTAGTTGGGCAGTATGACTTTTGCATTAAGAAGTGGAAACCACAAATTTGCATACACACTTCTCATCATTGTTTTTCTGTAAGACCCTGAGTGAGTCACTTACCTGTCCTCTGTGGACACTTTTTCTCTAGTGTTGTTTCTTGTGACTGAAGACAGAGAGATATAATTAAAGTTAGTAAAAAATCTTTTATTAATACACACCAGGCAAAGGTAAGAATGACAGAGAAGCATAGTCCTAGGACACCTGCCCTTCATCTGCCCCAAGAAGTCGGTGTCCTAAATCTTTTATAGGGCAAAGCTTTGTCTTATGACTTTAGTTGCACAAGAATTTTGAGACATTACATCTTTACAACAATTTGCTTGGATCAACATTTTTAAAGTTCATCAGTTGGTCACTTGTGGTTTTTTTTTTTCTGTTAGGAAAACAGGAAGTTGCACTTGCACTTATAGGCAAAACAAGGCCTGTGTGACTTTTGTTACATACACAGATTGATTGACTAATTAGAATGTACATTTTGCTTAGCACGCACTTCAGTTCTGATCATTAATTCCTATTTTCCAATCTCATACTTCGGTATCTGTATTTTTCTATTTCACACCTCCAACCAAAAAAATCAGAAAATTGTATGGTACTACCATTATTTAACTTCTGAAACAACTGTCTTTTAAAATAATTTTTTAAACATAGTTGGCTGGCATACTGTGAAATAATTAGTGACATTAGTCTTGCATGGTTTTTTTTTTTTAAGAAAAAAAAGCATTCAGTAAAGTTCATACTTTTGTACCAACTTAAGCCAGTTGAGATGAAAGATTGCTGTCAATGTAATACATGTGATAAAAGCCTATAGATAATGGAAGAGAAGAAAGAAAAGTACCAGCAAGAGTAAACTGTCAAAACACAAAATGCAATGCTTAAAAAATGTAATCTATGATGGACAAACTAAAACAAAGCTTTTTTTTTATTATTTTAAATCAGGTTAAATCTCAGTTTGAATCAGGAGAGCAGTTGCAGTTTCCACCTCGAAGACAGAAAAGGTATCATACAGAAAGCACTTCAAGTTATGGAACCTCTTTTAGTATCAGCAGGATTTCCAAGACAAAGAAATCAAGTGTTTGTAAGTTCCCAGCATTGAGTTTTAATGAGGTCTCTGAAGTCCTACAACATCAAAAGTGTGTCCCAAGAGCTGGTGAACCCATCCTACGAAATAAGGCTTTGCTTACATGTAAGGTAACTGAGGATGAGAGTTTTCTATCTCGGTCCAAAAACACTTCTGTGTTTCAGAAAGGTGGCCAAGAAGCTAAGAAACTGGCACCAAATGAGGCTAAAAAGTATACAATAAACGATGACGGACAATTGAGGGAGCCAGAAAACTCGACAAGATTTGGAGACCTTAGTACGGATGATGCATATACTCCCCCAACTGTCTATACTCCAGTTGCAAATCTGTGTTCATCCGTTGAGGAGCATCACAAACATTCTCCTGTTGTGGATTTAAGATTTTTGAATTATATAACCCAAACACCATGTGCAGTGCACAACAATGACATCTTAGTTCAAGATACTCCTGAAAAAGAATATGGATTAAAGGTGACCTGGCGGAGGAGGAAGACGGTGATGAAATATCTGAAAGACAGAGGGAAGCTGAGCAGAAGTGAAATATTAGTGAACGCTGATGTGAAATAATGTAAAAGCTTTTCCACAATCTATATCATATATCATTTTTTTTAACTTATTACTTGCACAAATCAGCTGAGATTGCAGTCAAAAAATTAACTTTTCTGGAATAAAATGATCAAATGTATTAGAGGTTAGGTTTCAAGATACAAGGGCCTTGTTTTTCCTGGAATATTGTATAAATTAAAATGCATACTTATATTCAGGTATTGAGGAGGCCTGTGCTCTACTGCTTGAAATACTTTCTCACATTCATTCACTTTGAAGTTGCCTACAAATTAAACGCAATGCAATGATTTATGTGTTTGTTGACTCGTACTGGGAAGCTGTTTCCTGTATGCATTTTTCTGTTTTGTATGTAAAAATTCAGCATTGTTTGAATTATATGCTGTCAATAAGACAGTATAATGATGTATTTTTCTTTTTAATTCCTTTTCTAGTTTAGGATTCGATGTTGTCATTCATGTTACATTCCTGTTCAATACACTCACATTGCTCAGATTCTTTTTTTTTTTGTTAACATTTTCATACAATCAAGTCTTTTTGGCTTTAGAATTTGGAACTTCAACTTTAACTTTCATTTTTTTAGACAGCAGATTAGACATTACTTAATGTTCAGTGGTCCAGCCATGACATTGTGTGCCGTGTTGCTGTAAAACAAATCCTAGAGCGAATAAAACATTATTTCTAGAATTTATTTCTGTCTGAGGTAATCGAATAAAAGCCTGTCCATTATTTAAAAGATGGAGGCAGAAGAAATAAGTTAGCTCTGTTTGGACAGTGCTTCACATTTAGAAACAGCTAATGAAAATGTAATGGGTTAAGGCTTATACATTTTTGAATCTCAGTTCTTTCAGATCATGCTCTACAGTATATATTGGCCTTAAGTACAGCTGCACTTTAAGGTATCTCTAGTTTGTCAATGAGTCTCAATGAAATTTAGTTTTTAACATGTATTTCTGCCTATTTCTGGCTATAAGACACATTTTATCCAAGAGAACTTAAGACAGATTATATTCAGTTTTAACTTTATATTATTAACTAAAACACTGGATTTATGTATGATATGATGATAACAATGTTTAATTAAAAACAAACCATATGGGATGCTATGAATTTATAAGTCTTTTGTGCATTCCCTTTAATTAACAAAGGAGAGAGCCACTTAGATATTATAGCTACTACTGTAAATGCCTCAAGTGGGGCTTTGCCACTTTACCATAAAAGCCTGATTGATAGGGCACTGCTGAGATGAGCATCCTGACAGAGTCTCCCATCTGAGTAGAGGACTTTTGAAGTTCTGTTAGAGGGACCATTAGGTTTTTAGTCACCTCCCTGACCAGGGTACCTTCTCACACACTTACTCTGTTTGCTTGGACAGCCAACTCTAGAAAGAGTCATGGTGGCTCCAAATGTTTTCTGTTTCACAAATTATAGAGGCTTCTGTGCTCCTGGTAACAGTCAAAACTTTATAAATGTTTTCATACCCATGCCCTGATTTATGTTTCACTACAATATTATCACAGTGATCTAGAAAGAGTATCTTGAATTTCATATGTTGGCTTTTGTCATGATGGGTAGTATGAATTCTGGGACCTTATATACACAGGAGTATGACTTTCTGAATGATGTCCAATTGTTAAGATTTGCCACAGGTAGACTTCAATCATGTTCTAGACACACCACAAGGATAAATAAAGCAAACAGGATGCACCAGGCCACAATTCAGAGAGCAGCAGCAAACGGTCTGAATACTTGTACTCAATGGAATGCCTCCGAAAAACTTCTAGTGACACTTGTGAGGCTTTTGCTATATTAATCACAAAATTAATGCTATTAGAAATAATATAGTACACCCCCTCCCCCAAATACTGATCCTCTTAAACCCCTGGTATTCCATTTTAAGCAAATTAAATTCTTTCACCAGGATAGATTTACCCGATTTATAGAAAATAATTTCTCAACTGAGACCCTCCACCTGCGTCCTTGATCCAATACCAACAAGTTTTTTCAAGGAAGTATCTGATGTGTTAACTGAGAATGTTCTTGATATAGTAAATTCATCATTGGATATGGGGGTCTTCCCAGATTGTCTTAAGACTGCTGTTGTTAAACCCCTGCTCAAGAAATATAACCTTGAAAGGCAGTTCTTATGCAATTAAATGATCACATGAATAAACATGCTGTTCTTGACAAGTTTCACTCAGGTTTCAGAACAAATCACAGTATAGAAACTGCACTCGTTAAAGTAGTAAATGACTTGCGGATAAATGCAGACAGAGGCTGTTTATCTGTCCTCATCCTCTTAGATCTTAGTGCTGCATTTGATACCATTGATCACAATATTCTTATAAATCTTCTTAGTCAGTATGTGAGCCTCTCTGGCAGCATCTTAAATTGGTTTGAGCCTTACTTGACAGGTAGAAATTTCTTTGTTAGTTGTGGTAATTATACTTCAAAGACACATATTCTATATGGTGTTCCACAAAGATCTATCCTGGGTCCACTGCTCTTTTCGATCTACATGCCTCCATTAGTTTTGATTATCTCAAGGCATAACGTAAGATACCACAGCTATGCTGATGACATGACAACTATATTTATCAATAGTGCCTGATGACCCCAGCTCTCTTGGCTCACTGATCCAATGTCTTATTTGTGTTTCTGAATGGATGAGTAGTAATTTTCTCAAACTAAATAAGGAGAAATTGGAAATCTTAGTGATTGGCAAAAATGGATATAATGAGCGTATTAGAAATAAACTTGATCCATTAGGCTTAAAAGTTAAGACAGAGGTAAAGAATTTTGGGGTAACTATTGACTCTGACCTGAATTTTAAATCACATATTAATCAGATTAGGACAGCATTTTTTCACTTAAGAAATATAGCAAAAATTAGACCCTTTACAACTTTGCAAGCTGCTAAAAAATTATTTCACGCTTTTGTTTTTAGTTCACAAGATTACTGTAATGCACTCCTCTCAGGACTACCCAAAAAAGACATCAATCAATTGCAATTAGTGCAGAATGCGGCTGCTAGAATTTTAACTAGGAATAGAAAATCTGAGCACATCTCTCCAGTTTTGATGTCGCTGCATTGGTTACCTGTGCCATGTAGAATTGACTCTAAAATACTGGTTATGGTTTACAAAGCCTTAAATAATCTCGCTCCATCCTATATCTCGGAATGCCTTTCACCTTATACTCCAAATTGTAACCTTAGATCTTCAAATGAGTGTCTGCTTATAATTCCAAGAGCTAAACTTAAAAGAAGTGGTGAGGCAGCCTTCTGCTGTTATGCACCTACAATCTGGAATATCTTACTGATATAAATTTGCCAGGCTAATACAATGGACCACTTTCAAAAAACTTCTATAAAATCATTATTTTAATATGGCTTTCTCATAGCTTCCTTTTAGTATAACCCTGATATTCTGTATATGTATTTAATTATCTTCTTTTTCATGGCTCCCAAATCCGTACTAACCCCTACTTTCTTTGCTGTTCTTCTTCTGGTTTTCTGTGGTAATTATTACTGCTTGATATATGTTTTGATTTCTTTATATAAAATAACTTGACTGTTTAATACGGACCATTTTCCATGTACATTACCAAATAGATTTTTTTATATATAAAATCTTAATACTCTCCATATAGAAAAGTCTGCATTTTTTTGGCTGGAATAAAATTTGATATGGTTAGTAGCTTGAAATTGTTTAAATCAAAAAATGCTTTAGTTCCAGAATATAACAAATGTTGCAAAAAAGGAGATCTATTAACCAATCATCTGCCACTGGTTTTTCCAAAGACAAATTGAACCAGAATAATAAAATACTGTACCTACCAAACAAAATTCCTGGTGCACTCAGTATAGCATGGGAGATTGTAATACTTGTAAGCGCTAAAAAATGTAATTTTCTGAGAAAGTGTTCTTCACGATAAGTGGCTGTCTTTAGCTATACTGTGTCCCTGACATTGGATGCAACATGCACTGTGAAGTGCTTGTAAGTTGTCGGGCAGATACTTGTAATTATAGTGATGATAGATAGATATTATGTGCTGGTAATAAACTGACTTTTCATTTAAATTCAATTTTTAAAAATATTCCCAACACTGGATATTGAATTTCCACATTGAATTACACATCACTCTCTTACAGGTTGAAGTGGGAATTATAAAATATACACAAATTTGCTTAAAAACACAGACAATGCCAAATGTAACGTAATAAATTCTCAAAAAATAGCAGTGCAACATGTAATGATGTCATCTTGAGACACCTTCATCCTGGTTCACTTCACTCTATGTGAAAGTGTGCGTATGTTGTAATATAGTGGTCCCCTGTTTTGAACATTATCTAGCTTTATGTACATACTTGCCAAGAAAAACTTTGATTTAATGTTACAGTGCCTGGAAGGACATGCAACTAATTTATATATGTAAGAAAGTACAGATGCATTATTGCAAAGCGACAGTTTGGTCAGATACATAAAACCTTTTAGAATTAATGCAGTAAATACATAGCCAAGAACTATTAGGTTTGAATTTGTCCCTGTCTTCCCTGGTTCCAGTTTCATGAGGCTTTTTGAGCTGGGGCCACTGCTGTGAGTTACTCACTTCTTTGAGGAACCAGGTTTGTGTTCATATAATTACTGTTAGAGTTAGTTAACAGTATGCGTTAGACTCCACCAAGTATGTTTATTGTGTGTTCTACATTGACAGAGTATCATGGGGAAGCAGAGAATTGAGGATATCCAGTTTGGGAATTGAAGTAAATCAACATCATCTGTTGTTTGCAGATGATGTCCATTTAGCCATGTCATACTGTGATATCTGGAGCACATTGGTAAAGGTGAAACTGCCCCACATGAAAAGTTCTACTTCGGAGCCTCTCTGAAAAATGAGGGTAGTAGCAATAGTGAGATCAACCACTGCAGCGGCATCAGCAGTTTTGCAAAAGTCGCACCTGACCAATTTACCAGTCACTCTATCACCCCATTGTTGCTAATGATCAAAATAATAATGATTGTAAGAAGTTCCTGTGCAGAGTTTCTGAGCTCATTCTCTTTAACAGGGTAAGGAGGTTGGCAGTATGTGAGAAATGTACGGTAGAACCACTGTTGTTTGGATTAAAAAGAGTCCTTTAATGAGGCTTGGGGATGTGATTAGGGTGCCCTACTGGTCACCTCCATCATCTAATGTACAGGGCACCATCCACTGTATTTCATTCAGCTAACCTAGAAGGATCTGGGAAATCCCCAGAATCGCTTAGAGGATGTGGCCGCGGTGCTAAAGTGACCTGCTTAGTCTGGTATTGTTACACTAACTCTCATCAGAATAAAAGGGGTGAATGGGAAGTGAAATATGTGTGTATCTGATTTAAATAAATATAACTAAAGACTTAATCAAAATGCTCCTCACTTTTTCAGTAGCAAAGTAGTAATTGACTGTTTTCTAACAGCAATAGGTGAACATTCCACTAGCTGAATTCCAAGATCCTGTCAGAACAAACTCTGAAATATAATTGTACATGGGTTGCACAAGGTGGAAATTAAGAACAAATCCAGCACCTAATCTCAAATCCACATGGCTTGCTGGTGCCTCAAATGATATCTATTGTTGGATGTAGGTCAACTGGGATGTAGCTCGTGGACTTCTCCCATCTGCTGTCTAAATGCTGATCAACCTGCCTGATGTATTGTAGGGTCTCCTACTGGAGCACATCATTCATCCAAGGGATGTTTGTTTTTATCTCTTTAATAAGATGCTATTACTGGGGATTCTCCACTTAATTTTAATTAATATATGACTAATTATTTATCTATCTATCGTGAAGGTGTCCCCTCCAAAAAAAAAAACCAGAGAACCTCATTGGAACCAAAGGATTTTCTGCACATACCATGGTTTGAAAATGGGCTGCATGTGAAGCTACTCCCTACATAACGTTCCCCTAGATGTTACATTTCAAATGACCCAACATTTACAGAAATGCCATGCCCTTGGCTCAGAAAGAAATAGAAGCTAGGGAAGTCATGCCAAGAGCTCACAAGACTTCCAACAAGGCTAATAAGATGAAATCCATGGCCTGGGAAATAATTCTGTAGCCTGGCCAGAAGTAACCCTAGAAGGAGATATCAAGACACCTCAAAGCACCTGAAGTCTAAAGCTGGGAGGAAGCTGAGACAAAAAATCCAAATGGCAGAGGAACATGGCTAGGGTCTAACAGAGAGAATAAGAATGAGAAAGGGCATTTTGAGGAATTAAATTGAGGAAATTAAGCAATAAATTAAAATGCAAAACCTGTGTGGTCTGGATCAGAGTGGCAGAAGTTTTTTTTTAATATTTTGTCTTTCATACTTTGGGTTCATTACATTCAATATGTTGTTTATTTTGTAATAAAAACAGCAATTTGGGCCTCTGGGTTTCTATTGTGGCTGTGAAGAGTTATTATACAGGCCATTAGTGTTCAACTACATTCTGCAGTACCTATGATATCCCTTGAGTTAATACACTAACAAACTTCAGTGTCACTCACGTTACACTGTATCTACGAACATCACTTGTGACATACTCAAGCAATTACATCATTATCAGCACTTCCATTCCAAGGCTTATCTTCCATGATGTTCTCCTAAAACATCTTAACACTACACCTTGTTAAATTTAAGATTAGTGTTAGGGGACAGTTATCTTACTCTATCTGCCATCATGTTGATCTTTCTTCTTTGACCAATAAAATGACTGCAATTAATTTGTGTTCTGTTAACAAAGATAATAGCCAGCTAGGGTCATGTTTAAATTCCTTTTTTAAGCCTTTATTGTTTCATTTATGTGAATATTGTGGGTGGCACAGTGGCACAGTGGGTAGCGCTGCTGCCTCACAGTTAGGAGACCCGTGTTCGCTTCCTGGGTCCTCCCTGCATGGAGTTTGCATGTTCTCCCCGTGTCTGCATGTGTTTCCTCTGACAGTCCAGAGACATGCAGGTTAGGTGCATTGGCAATTCTAAATTGTCCTTGGTGTGTGTGCGCGCCCTGTGGTGGGCTGGCACCCTGCCTGGGGTTTGTTTCCTGCCTTGTGCCCTGTGTTGGCTGGGATTGGCTCCAGCAGACCCCTGTGACCCTGAAGTTAGGATATAGCAGGTTGGATAATGGATGAATGATATTTGTAACTTGTCTTTATATTAGTATCTATTTTTTAGTTTTGTTTATTATTTAGTTTCTGAATGTGAGAAGTTGTTCTACCAGGTTTCTGGAATTTTGTGTGTTGTTTCTCAAGAGTAGGGACTGTCCCCCAGCCCTATAAATGCTGAGGAGACAAGCAGTTAAATGCAGTACATTGTACTTGTTTGGTGTAGGTGAGTGTGCTTGTCTTTTGTTTATTGATTATATTATTAAACAAAATGCAAACAAATCACCTACACCATCCACATACAACATACTACTTTATTGTATTATTATAGATGGATTAATTACATTTATATAGCACTTTTCTAACCTTCTCATAGTGCTTTACATAGAACAGCTGGGAATTTTTGACTGTCTTGCTCTGTTTTTTGACTATTCTGTTCAGATTGTGCTTTGGCTTTTTGTTATACAGAGCATTTTTTAAATCGTTTATTTACAAAGATTCTTTATTTGCCATGTTCATCTCCTAGCCATGGGTTTATGTCCATCCCTTATTTGTTGGGTATTTTTGTTTATATATTAGGACATTTAGGAATTTTTTTTGGCCACAGTTTAGACTGAAGCCAGCCACTCTTGGTAAATCACTGACACCTTTGTATGCACCTCATCTGGGCAGACTAGAGGAGATTTTGGCCAACTTTCCTGGCCATTTGGTAGGCCTCACATCAATCAATTTGGCTATTTTCAATGAGCGGATTATCACTACATAGGCATATCACAATATCATTTGGCATTGGAGTAAGGACTGCTGTTAGATTCATCACATATAGACACACTCTCATGCTGTTATTTCATAATATATCATGTCTTGTGACGGGCTCTGTAGCGACGAAAAATGACAAAATTATTTATTCTGGTCTTCATTTTCTGTCTTAGGTGAGTGAAATGAAATAAAAGTCGTTCCCTTGGTATTTCGTTTTTAAAGTACTTTGTATTTTTATCATAAAATATGTCTTCAGTATTGTCCATTTAATCGTCGTTAACTTATTTTATACTCGCAGCCTTTTATCTTGTTGCGGACGTTTCTACTATGACCTGCAAACCGTCGTAGTAAAATAGCCTCACCCTCCACATCCTCAACTTTACACCTAAACGTTTCTTTAGATGCTATCACCGCCCCCAACTGATGCACATACCCTGTGCGTCCGTGATCTCCGCCTTCTTTTTTGACCACCTGACTCAAGCAACCAATTGAGAACAACATCCGTTTGGACGCTGCCAATGTCGAAAATTGTTGCTGAAATGTGCCGTTGCTAAGGCTGGTGGAGGTGCTCTCCCTCAGTTCAAACTGGAACTTCTGACCTGGGTGCTGGCGGCGGCTGGGAGTCATAGCAACGCGGTGATAAACATGAGCTACTACAGCATCAGGTAAGCGTACTAAAACGATGCCTATTGATGCTTCTTTCGTCCCATTAGCATTGAAGAGCTACGTCTGCCTTTTCTCATATTTGGAAAGTAATTCGGTCAACTTTTCTGTCTCCCCCATTGCAAACAGAGACGGAGAGTTTGTGTCATGATCAGAACATGATGTCACATTAGAGGAATCTGTACACACATGGAATCTTGAGGCTTGGAAAGATGTTGGTAGCCTAAAGCCACCTGGTGTCTATGTGTTTTGTAAAGAACTGCATACGAAGACCCACTGATGTATCTTTGTTGTGCGTTGTCTTGAATAAAGGATATTTAAGTCCAGGATATTTTAAAACTACTAATGGAATCTGTTTTACAGTTTGAGAACCGTTGTTTAGTTATTTGCCTTGCACAGAGTCGTGGAGAGTCAAAGAAAGCGATGATTACTGGTAATCTTCTGATCAGAAGTCCGTGCTTTAAGCACTGCGCCGCATTGTCTTTACTGATACCATGCTTTTTTGAAAGTGTAATGCATTTTTTTCATTATCGGCAATTTCATACCATGATATAATATGAAAGCATTATTATATGGCATTGGTGATGCCTACAGCTGAAGCTCGTTTGCCGCATTGAAGCAATATGATCGTGAGGATACCTCGTGCTGACTTCTTTTAAAAATAACAATAAAATAGTGGCGAACTTGCTGAGACAAAAGCAGTCCACCAATACGCTTTTTTTTGGTGATGTTGTCTTATCAATCTGATTATAGTTTGCAAGTATTTTTTTAATCCATAAAGGGTTATGTATTTATTTGCCAATTTTCATAATCAAGGACTGGATCATAGAGGCCCCCACCATTCCTTTGCAATGCATACGTGCATACATAACCATCAGTTTGAAAGTCCTATCTTCAGTAAAGTGGAACGAAAATCGGACTATCCTGGAAAAAAAAATCTAAAATAATTCTGTGCCAGCTCCACACAGATAGTCACGGTTTGGAATGTGAAACCAGGGCACTGGAGCTGTAAAGCAATAGTACTGCGGCAGGCAACACTGTGCTTTCCCTAAAAAAAAGTATCCAGCCTTTTCCCCAAAAAGAAAAACAAGGTTAAACTAAACATTAGTTAGTTTCTCGCTGCATTAACGTAATCTGTTAAATTTTGTGTTTATATAATAGAATCTAGTATTTACAATTTATCTTCTTTTACTTATTTACAGTAAAAGTTGAGCATTTTGATTTATTCAGTCATAGATTCTAATGTGTTCATTTTGATTTGTTTTCACAATTTATTTAATTAAGTTTTGATGTGAGGTTATTTTTAAGAAGTGTTTTCGTGAACAATGTTTTAGCAGAATGCAAATAAATTAAAGAAAGATGGGCTTGGAAAAAACTTACCTGCCGACTGAAAATCTGCAGCATATATTAATATACACAGCCATCCAGCTTTATGGAGTTTTTAATATTAATTCAAGGCTAACTCTTTATGCTAATATGCACATAGTCCTGTTCCCAGGTGGTGTATGTATTTTTGATTCTATCATCTGATTATATTATTCTAAATGACATTTTGTTTATTAAAGATCAAGTTGAAGTTTGAGTGTCTGGCACCATTTGTGCATAGCTCCAAATAGCCTTAATTTTACTATGGCCTTAAGTTTTTTCATGCATTCCTGATACCAAATTATTATGCAGTAAATAAAAGTTTTTTTTTTCTTCAAAATGCAGTAAGCAGGACCTATTAATTATGTAGTAAATGGTGGCATTCTTAATTCTTCAAGTTTTTAAATATTTTTTTTTTTGGTAAAGTACTGTAGAACAAATATTTATACTGAAGTTTTAAAATCTGTCATTTTAGGAGGCCAGTGTGGTGGCACAGGTATAAGTGTTACTGCATCATAACTTCAGAAGAATGGGTTGTGATGCTGTAATCGTATTCCACCCAATATCTGTGCACCTGATGGTTTTCGCCCATTTGCCTAGAGTTGTCCAATGAATCAAAGGCTAAGTTATAGGATGTGCTGTTGACCTGCCTGAGGTAGTAATTGAGGAGAGAATGAAGGACGAAACCGAATGTCATTTTGAACAAAGCTGCACATCCTCTCTCTGACACACTAACATGGAGTACTTTCGGCCAAATAATTATTCAGTCAAAGTGTGTCAAGAAACATTACTTGGACTCATTAACACCAGCAGCGATATGCGTTTATAAATAATTCTACTGTGTATTTGGGGGTTTCAGGTTGGTGGTTGCTGTTTGTTAATTCTGTCTGTCTGTCTAAGACATGTATTTTGGCTTAATTCATGATAGTTAATGGTTATAGAGTTTGAGTGTATACATAAGCATTCCATCCATCCATTTATTTATTGTTATTTATCAACAAAATACTGAAGTTGGCCAAGAATGTTTGAACTTTTGCATGGAACTTATACTTATGTGAAAAAATAACATCAATATGAAATATTTTCTTTTTTTTTAAATATGTGGACATATCAAGATTTAACTTTTATTTAAAAAGTTTTTTAGACAAAAGTGACATTTAGAAAAAAGGAAAAATTGACTCTATAGTATTTTTTTTCAATGAAAAATTAATAGATATGTAATTTCTGTCTGTGGAAAAAATAAATATACCCATGGATCTAAAATCTGGTATTCCCCCCTTCGGTAGAAGCAACTTCAAGTAGGTGTTTCCTGTAACTGTCTTTAACTTTGACTGGTAAAAAGAATTTGCAACTCCTCCATGTAGAATTCTTTCAACTCTATGATATTTATGAGGTCCCCAAAGCATCTTGATGGCATTCAGATGCAAACTTAGTTTGTCAGTCAGTCATTATCCAACCCACTATAGCCTAACACAGGGTCACGGGGGTGCTGCTGGAGTCAAAATCCAGCCAACACAGGGCAAGGGCAGGAACAAATCCCGGGCAGGGCTCTAGCCCACCGCAGGACACACGCATACACACACTCAAACACCAAGCACACACAGGGACAATTTAGGATTGCCAATGCACTTAACCATTCCAGAACTCTCTGTTTCTTTACTTTTAGTTAGCAATTCCATGGTAGATTTACTTTGGTATGTGGTATGTTTAAGGTCCACTTTCCTTTGTGCTTCAGTCTTTTGTCAGATGGTCTCACATTATCCTCAAAAACCCTCTGGTACAAAGAAGAGTTCATAATGGATTCTATAATGATGAGCTACCCAGGCCCTCATGAAGCAAAGCAGCTGTAAGCCATAACATTTGCACCAGCATGCTTTACATTTGGTGTCAGGTTCTTCTGTTTAAATGCTGTTTTTGGTTTTCACAAAACATGTTTTCTGGTAATGTGGCAGTATGACTCTATTTTTGCCTTGTCTGTCCAGAGCACAGAGGTCCTAACCTTTATGGGTAAACTTTAGTCTTGCCTTCATGTTTCTTTCTGGATAGGATGGTTTTACTCTTGGTACATTTCTCATATAGATCTAATTTGTGCAGTCCTTTTCTAAAAGTACACTCACGCACTTTGACATCAATTGTGGCAAGAGATACATGTAGGTTCATTGATAAAGTTCCAGGGTTCTTAGAGATTTATTTCAGCATGGTACACTCGGCTCCCAGGGTGAAGTTGCTGGGATGGCTTGGTCTGGGCAAGTTGGCAGTTGTTGGAAATCTTCGCAGGGAGCTCTTTCGATCTAGGCATGTTGAAACACACTTGTATAGCAAAGAGCAAACACACTAAATGTCTGAGGTTTAAATAAGACAGGTTCCTCCAAGATCCTCTCTGAAAATGTTCTAATTATTTGCATCTGATCTGGTGCACCTTTTTCTAATTTAGGCATTGGAAGAAGTGATAAATGTAACAGTGTACTTGCATTCAAATTTTGCATGTAGAAAAAGTATGTTTATTTAAATTATACAGTGCAATGGACTACAAAATGTTAATGTGGCATGATGTTTCTTACATCGCATTTGTCTATTGATAGCATTTAAATGAAGGACAAATATTGATATGTCCACATACTGTATGTTAAAAAAGACAAAAAGCATCTCTTTTTCACTTCACTGAATGCTGTATGGTTTATTTCAAATGCTGTGGGTTTTGTATTGGAAATAATGATAATACAGTGTTGTAAAAAAATTATTTGCCCCATTCTTAATATTCCCTTCTTCTGTTTTTTTTCATATTTTACACAATGAGTGGCTGTAGACATTAGTCAAAATACAGTGTTCGAGAAAGAGAACCTGACTGAACACATTATACAATTTTTTAATTATTATTTTAATTATTCAAGGAGCAAAGTTATCCAACACCCATATCACCCATGTGAAAAAAACAGTACCCCTCTCTAGATTTAATCCTTCTGTTTACAGCAACTTCATTATAGCAATAATTGCTACTAAATGCTTATTATACTTTGATATCAGTCCTCCACATCACTGTTGAAGAATTTTAGGCCACTGTTCTTTGCAGATCTGCCTTAATTCAGACACCTTTACAGATTTGCATGCATGACGTGCTTGTTTCAGGTCTTGCCACAGTATCTGTTTTAGGTTGAAAACAGATTTGGATTAGACCACTCCAAAAATGTATTTTATTTCTTGTGAGCCATTCAATTGTAGACTTGCTCTTGTGTTTTGGGCCATTGTAATACTGCATAATTCCATTACGCTTCGGCTTCTTGTCATGGAGAGTTGATTATCTATGAGAATATTATGATTAAGTGCAGAATTCATAGTTACTTCAATAAAGGCAAGTCTACAAAGTCCTGAAGTAGCAAAGATTCCCATATCATCATAAATTGTTTTAAGTGGGTGCCTCAAAATAACAGAAAATCCTTGGGATGTCTTGATATATATTCCCCAGTTGTCTAGAGTATTACTAGAAAGATGCAACAACATTCCTATATGGAAAAATGCATCAGTTATCTTTCTAATTCTAAAGATTTAAAATGCGGTATTGGGTTTTGTTCTGAAGTCTTCCATTGATACTGATCTGGGTTGACATCTGGTGGCTGGAATTGCCACAGTGTATGTTTTACAGCCTTGTCATGCTTTTCAAACCATTTGTTGACAACCCATGTTCAATGAGGGCATTGTCATCATGATAAAAAATGTTTCATATAGAATTTGTTTTCTTGATATTTGCTTCAGAATCAGCACTAGTGCACTTCATGCTATAACAGAGCCATCTGAACACTTTAGTAGTAGTAGTTGTAGTATTGTCATGAAATTAGTGTCTTGTAGTCGATGGATATATGGATGAAGATGTTGCTGTTTTAGTAAATCATCTGATAGACTGGCTCAGAGCCCAGTGATCCTTCAATAATACTCCACTTTAATGCCTTAATTTGTTGCTCTTTGGTCTATTTTGACCAGTCCAGTATGGCATGTTTTTGTACACCTACAGCTTTTTTGTGAAATTCATTCAGTGCAGGGAAACAAGCATATAATGCTATACTTCATTTGGGTGCTCATTAGATTGTTGAGAACAAGAAGTAGGGTGATTTTTCTGAACAGATGATTTTGTTTTCCACCTTACATAGTGCTTTCTTTATGGTAATGTAGTGGGCACAATAACCCTCTGCCTATTAACTAGGTAGGTTCTGTAGAAGTAATTATAGCAGAAGTAAGGGGAAAAACAGCAACATGTTTATTGATTTAGTTTGGTGAAAATAACAAGGGATAAAATTACTTCTTAGAGCGCAGTCTCCTGAGATTGTTTAATGTGGTGGTTCTTAGCTTTAAACTTCCATAATGATACAGGAAAAAAATAACCAAAGAAAAAAAAATATGCCTACATTTCACATCGCAAGCCCTGACAAGTTTTTCATAAAATAACAAGCCACTCTGTTATTTTAAGCTAAATTTAGATTTACTCTTCAAAACCAAACCGTAATATTAACTTATTTTGTCATTTAGGTACATGCAAAATCTTATTTAACTTTATTCTTTCAAGACCTTACATTCAATACACCAAAAAAAATCTAACAGCTTATAGTATTAAAATTTTTGTTGCATACTGTATATAATTAAACAAAATTAAACCTCCTATGAAGAATAAAAAATTTGGACGGTGTTTTCCCTCGCCTGGACGTGGGTCACTGGGGTCCCCCTTTGGAGCCAGGCCCGGATGTGGGGCTCGATGGCGAGTGCCTGGCGGCCGGGCTCGATGGTGAGCGCCTGACGGCTGGGCCTAAACCCATGGGGCTCGGCCGGGCACAGCCCGAAGAGGCAACGTGTGTCCCCCTTCCCATCGGCTCCCACCTATGGGAGGGGCCAAGGAGGTCGGGTGCAGTGTGAGTTGGGTGGTGGCCGAAGCCGGAGACCTTGACGGTCTGATCCTCGGCTACAGAATTTGGCTCTTGGGACGTGGAATGTCACCTCTCTGAAGGGGAAGGAGCCTGAGCTAGTGCGTGAGGTAGAGAGGTTCTGGCTAGATATAGTTGGGCTCACCTTGATGCACAGCTTGGACTCTGGAACTAATCTCCTTGAGAGGGGCTGGACTCTCTACCACTCTGGAGTTGCGCCCAGGTCGAGGCACCGAGCGGGTGTGGGCATACTTATTGCCCACCGACTTGGAGCCTGGTCATTGGGGTTTACCCAGGTGGATGAGAGGGTAGGCTCCCTCCGCCTTTGGGTGGGGGGACGGGTCTTAACTGTTGTTTGTGCGTATGCGCTGAACAGCAGTTTGGAGTACCCACCCTTTTTGGAGTCCCTGGAGGGGGTGCTAAAGGGCATACCTTCTGGAGACTCCCTCGTACTGCTGGGAGACTTCAATGATCACGTGGGCAATGACAATGAGACCTGAAAGGGTGTGATTGGGAGGAATGGCCCCCCCAATCTGAACCTGAGCGGTGTTTTTTTATTGGACTTCTGTGCTCGTCACGGATTGTCCATAACGAACACCATGTTCAAGCATAGGGGTGTTCATATGTGCACTTGGCACCAGGACACCCTAGGCCTCAGTTCGATGATCGACTTTGTGGTCGTGTCATCGGACTTGCGGCCACATGTCTTGGACACTCGGGTGAAGAGAGGGGCGGAGCTGTCAACTGATCACCACCTGGTGGTGAGTAGGCTTCGATGGTGGGGGAGGATGCCGGTCAGGCCTGGTAGGCCCAAACGTGTTGTGAGCGTCAGCTGGGCATGTCTGGCAGAGTTCCCTGTCAGAAGTAGCTTCAACTCCCACCTCCGGCAGAACTTCGACCATGTCCTGAGGGAGGTGGGGGACATTGAGTCCTAATGGGCCATGTTCCATGCCTCTATTGTTGTGGTGGCTGACCAGAGCTGTGGCCATAAGGTGGTCTGTGCCTGTCATGTCCCCGAACCCGTTGGTGGACACCGGCGGTGAGGGATGTCGTCAAGCTGAAGAAGGAGTACTACCGGACCCTTTTGTCCTGTGGGACTCTGGAGGCAGCTGATAGGTACGGGCAGGCCAAGCGGAATGCGGCTTCGGTGGTTGCTGAGGCAAAAACTTGGGAGTGGGAGGAGTTTGGGGAGGCCATGGAGAACGACTTTCGGACGGCTTCAAGGAGATTCTGGTCCACTGTCCGGCGTCTCAGGAGGGGAAAGCAGTGCAACACTGTATATGGTGGGGATGGTGCGCTGCTGACCTCGACTCGGGTCGGTGGGGGGAGTACTTTGAAGACCACCTAAATCCCACTAACATGCCTTCCAGTGAGGAAGCAGAGCCTGGGGACTCGGAGGTGGGCTCCCCCCATCTCTGGGACTGATGTCACCGAGGTGGTCAAAAACTCCTTGGTGGCAGGGCCCCGGGGGTGGATAAGATACACCTGGAGTTCCTCAAGGCTCTGGATGTTGTAGGACTGTGTTGGTTGACACATCTCTGCAACATCACATGGACATCGGGGACAGTGCCTCTGGATTGGCAGACCGGGGTGGTGGTCCCCCTTTTTAAGAAGGGGGACCGGAGGGTGTGTTCCAACTACAGAGGGATCACACTCCTCAGCCTCCCTGGAAAAGTCTATTCGGGGATTCTGGAGAGGAGGGTCCGTCGGATAGTCAAACCTCAGATTCAGGAGGAACAGTGTGGTTTTCATCCTGGTCGCGGAACAGTGGACCAGCTCTACATCCTTAGCAGGGTCCTGGAGGGTGCATGAGAGTTTGCCCAACCAGTCTACATGTTTTTTGTGGACTTGGAAAAGGCATTCGACTGTGTCCCTTGGAGAATCCTGTGGGGGTGCTCCGGGAGTATGGGGTACCAGACCCCCTGATAAGGGCTGTTTGGACCCTGTACAACCGGTGTCAGAGCTCGGTCCGCATTGCCGGCAGTAAGTCGAACCCGTTTCCAGTGAGAGTTGGGCTCCGCCAGGGCTGCCCTTTGTCACCGATTCTGTTCATAACTTTTATGGACAGAATTTCTAGGTGCAGCTGATGTTTTCCTGTTTGCTTCATTGGGCCGTGATCTTCAGCTCTCACTGAATCAATTTGCAGCTTAGTGTGAAGCGGCTGGGATGGGAATCAATACCTCCAAATCTGAGACCTTGGTCCTCAGCTGGAAAAGGGTGGAGTGCCCTCTCAGGGTTGGGAGCGAGATCCTGCACAAAGTGGTGGAGTTCAAGTATCTCGGGGTCTTGTTCACGAGTGAGGGAAGAATGGAGCATGAGATCGACAGGCGGATCGGTGCGGCGTCCGCAGTGATGTGGGCTCTGCATCGGTTTGTTGTGGTGAAAAAGGAGCTGAGCCATAAGGCAACACTCTCAATTTACCAGTCGGTCTATGTTCCTACCCTCACCTATGGTCATGAGCTATGGGTAGTGACCGAAAGAATGATCTGAATCTATTGTTCCCACTCCGGAAAGAGCAGTACCAGGTACCCCTGCTTGTGTTTTTCCAATCTGTAAATTCACATTGTTGAACCTACTTCCACCAAGTTTTGCACAGATTCTCCATTTGAGCAACATAGGCTCTTGTTTTGCTCTGAAATTTAATTAGAGCCATCACTTAGTGCAGCACCAGGTATCCCTGTTAGTCCTTTAATACAATACTATGTGGCACTTGTAGTACACTGACATTTCTTACACTTGTAAGAAGACTTAATATAAGAAACTGCCCAGTGTACCAAATGTAGAGTTATGAGAAATCATTTGAACCTAAATCGATTTAAGAGCTCAAATACTGCCAGACCATAGTGCCAATTTCCCATTGTATTTGTATGCTGTAACTGTTGTTCAGTAATGGATATACAAGTGTTTGTATTTTAAATCTGCTAATTCCAATATAGTGCCTTGATATGTAAGTTATTCCGTCTTTAGCAGCATATGACCTAGTACTGCTTACATATGAATTTAAGTTAATATATAGTTTTTTTATCTTCTCAGGCTATCAGAGTAGCCTTTCACAACTCTGAGATAAATGTATTGAGTGAAAATTAAGCTGCATAAATATTATTTGCTTCTGATTAATCAACATACAGGCAGCACAAATGTGTTGCCAATTTAAATTATTTTGAATATTTGTCCATTGTCAAGAACAGCTGCAAAAGAGACCTGAAGTAATAAAAACAATTGAAATGAAATGTGAAAGTACAGAACTGGCAAAAGAAATACAGCAGATGTGTGGTGGTTGCTTAATCAGCAGTGCCATTTGTTTCTTCAGCTTTCAAAATGGGAAAAATCAGCACCATTTAAAAAAAATAGTTGCTAGTGCTTGAGTCCTCAGAATGCAGCCATTTTACAAGCCAGAGCTGCTGTTAAAATACAGTGTATCATCAATATAGGACCTTTGTTTTCTACTGAAACAAAATGTCTTTGGCACATTCTGGAACAAAAAAAGAGTAAGAAAAAATACTGTAGTGGCAGGGCAAAAAGCTAATTTTCGCAAAGGTGGGAGTATCTCTGAAATGTAACAATTAGTTAACAACTAAGGCAACATACTACTTTATCTGTTGTGCATTGGCATGCCATGTAGATTTCTGAAACAATTAATGTATCTACAAAGATGTGCTCAAGTCAAGTATGTGAGGGCAGACCAAGATTTTGCCAATAAAGCAAGAATAAAAATGAATCACCAAAAGAAAAACTGTTTGGTTGATGTAGATTTAATCGTTTCATTTTGTTTTTGTTGAGTTAATCTACAGTTTACTTTGCTTTCATTTGTAAAGCCCAGAATTTTATGTCCAAGCAGTACATATGTTGAATATGTTAACAATCATTTCTGACTTAATATTTAAGGAATGCTTATTTTATTTGATGAAATGAAATAAACATTTAATCTGTTGAGGGAAGAACCAAATACAGTGTTACTACAGTTATTAATTAATAAATTTCATTAGAATTATAAATCACAAATTTAGGTGTTAAACTGTAGGGGGTTTCACATTTTAAATGTAGTCAGCTTTGAGTGACCAGCACCATATGTTAATGGAACACATCTATATATTAATTTGTGTTTCAGTTGGGAGTAACCAATAATCTATATATCTGTATAAAGAGTCCTTCTTAAGTGAATTCAGATATTTGAGTACAAATTGAAATCTAATGCCTTTCTTCAACAAGATTTTGTTTTGCTAATATAAATGATTTCTACAATTTAAACTTTTAAAATTGTATTAATTTTAATTTATACAAATTTATCCCCACATAAATACTTAAAAGGTTTTCAAAGATTTGGAGTAACACTATGCATGCAACATCTCATTTTTCCTTGACTCAGTGTACCATATTTATCTTGACTTCAGGAATTATTGCCACCCTTGATTAAGACTTAAAAAAGCAGGCCTTACACGATAAAGAGTGCACATGAGGAGCAATATGTTAAGTTTCAAAAGTGGGGAAAAGTAAATGTTAAACATCCATCCATTCATTATTCAGTTCTCCCTATTCGAATGTTTAATTCAGGGTTGTGGAATATTATAGTTTATCTCTGTAGCACAAAGGATGATACAAAGTTGTATGCAAATTCAATTATTATTTTAAAAGAAATATCTTTAAATGAGTAATACTATATTAAGGAATTTTTCTGGCAACGCTTCTAAGAAGGCAGATCATGTGGATTAATGTTTTCTGTTTTTTTTATTTGAGGAGTTTGTGATGACAAGATGAAACTAGAGCTGACAATTTCCCTTACTTGTTTCCTTAATGTGCTTGGGGCAGATTTACCACGTTTCATTTTTTTTTCTCACTTCTTTATTATTGCTCTAATAGTGCTAAGCAGTATATCTATCAAATGTTTATATTTATTATCTAATTTGTGGAAATCAACACCCATTTTTTCTTCGGGATATGTCACTTGTTTGCCTTTTGACCATGGTAATCTATACTAATAAAAGGCAAAGCACTCACTCACTCACTCACTCACTCACTCACATACATACATACATACATACATTCATTTTCCAACTTCCCGTGTAGGTAGAAGGCTGAAATTTGGCAGGCTCATTCCTTACAGCATACTTACAACAGTTAAGCAGGTTTCATTTCAAAATTCTATGCATAACGGTCATAACGGTTGACAACCTTCGCCATGTTGAACTTTCTTATTCATGGCCCCATCCTCACGAGATTTGGTAGGTGGCTTCCCTGCGCTAACCAAAACCGATGTGCGTACTTATTTCAGTGGTATGATGCCACTGTCGGCCGCCATATTGAAGTTTCCATAGTGAGTAATTCTCCAACTTCCCGTGTAGGTAGAAGGCTGAAATTTGGCAGGCTCATTCCTTACAGCTTACTTACAAAAGTTAAGCAGGTTTCATTTCAAAATTCTACGCGTAACGGTCAACAACGTCATGGCCCCATCTTCACGAAATTTGGTAGGCGGCTTCCCTGCGCTAACCGAAACCAATGTACGTACTTATTTCGGTGGTATGACGCCACTATCAGCCGCCATATTGAACTTTCCAACGTCACTAATTCTCCAACTTCCCGTGTAGGTAGAAGGCTGAAATTTGGTACTTATTTCGGTGGTATGATGCCACTGTCGGCCGCCATATTGAACTTTTCAACGGTCTTTGTTACTTATGGGCCCATCTTCAAGAAATTTGGTACGCGGGTTCCCAACGCTAACTGAATCCTACTTACGTACATATATATGTCCATAGCCTGCAGCTCGGTCACCGTGTGAGGCGGCGTTGGGTCCCCCATCCCAACGCCTCCCGTTGTTGGCTGCCTGCCTATATAAGGCCGTCCGTCACTCCAGTCTCTACATTCCCTTCCTTGCTTCGCCAGGGGATTCACGTCTCCCTGCTGATAACTACAGCCTTTTTATTTAATCCACAGCTTCTCTGCTGTTTTATTGTTCGTTTATTACAATTATAGTTATTGTGTCTGTATTTTAGACTTACTTTACATTGTTCAGGTACCCATTTCCTTTATCATTCCAACCGTAACCCCATTAACATGTCTATCGAGGTGATCACCATCGATCAAAGAACTGTCACTTACCGAGTGGTTTCCATGCCCGGAGATGGCACCTGCCTTTTCCATTCTCTTTGTTACATACTGCACGGCCATATCGGGCTCACTCTTGATATCCGGAGGAACATTGTGTCTTATGTATTGAATGACTGGGACAGGTTCAAGGTGTGGACTGATGATGGTACAGGAGATAATTATTCTACACAGGAGCACTAGAAGAGTGAAATGCTTAAGCCCTTCACCTATGCATCTGCATGTGAGTTGATGGCTGCCGGTGAATTGTTCGGTTGTCGCTTTCAAGTGTACCGAAATGGCCAAATATTTTACACCTTTTGACAACCGCCAATGCCTCTTAAACATCTTAGATTGACAGGTGACGATTTCAGTAGTGGACACTTTGATGTTTATGAATGTTTAAACTCTCAAAGGCTGGATGTGAAGTTATCGATGAAACCGGTTGTATACTTACAACGCTTGACAGATGCTGAATGTCTCTTCAACACAAGTCCTACAAATACTGTCGTAATTGAAACAAACCATGAAACTCAATCTGATTATGACAGCAGCAATCCAAGCTGTGAGATTTGAAACAAGATTACTGTTCACATGGCCAACTGTACTTTGCATGCTCAAGAGTAAGCTCAGCACACAGCTTGGTCATATTACAACCGGAGGGCCGAACTCACAATGTGGTATACAAAGAGATCCTTAACAAATAATTACTGGTATATTTTCCCTCAGTTTTAAAAAGGTTTAATTTTCTTCTTAATAAAAATTTTAAGGCAGTACTTCGCTGCTGCGAAGCGCGGGTATTTTGCTATTAAATGATAAATTGATCTCAAGTGTGTTATTGTCTTTCCATGATACAGTTTAAAATCTGTATGTTTTACTTTAAATAGTTTATTTTCATCATCTTTATCTGGTTGCTTATTAATTTTGAGCCTGTTGTATATTATAACTTCTACATTTATTGCATACAATTTTTCTTTTCATTGTTCAAACTAATTTTTCCCATTGCAAAATTCTGTGGAACAGCATCCTTTCCCAGTGGCATCAAGTTCTGTGCCATCACTCAGCCAAGCACTTTTAAACACTTTTAGTTTAAATATGGTCTCTGTACTTATCTTTCCATCTATTACAGTATATCTGTATTATCCTGAAACCAACCCAATACAGGGTTCTGTTTAATCATGTGGCACACAAATGTTCCTATACTTACCAACGTATCGTACACCAATTTAGAGTTAGGAATAGATTGGTTTATGGAGACCATAAACTGTAAATCAATGTGTCGGGGGAAGAAATCCATACAATCACAATTACAGTTAAGCTACATCATCTAGAAATCCAACTGGAGCCTTATGAAAAGTCGTTAGAATGCCTGAAGCACTTCGTTGTCATTTTAAATAACCAATTAAAAAAGCAATGTAAATAATATAAGGCACTAAAAAATGTGCCTATTGGAAGGTTTATTGTTATGTAGAATTAAAGCTGAAACTTAATAGTGGGATGGCTATTCTTGTTTTTAAACTGCAAATTATTATTATTATTACTATTATTATAATTAAATGTATAGAAAACAGCCCAAACCTTTTTATGTGATTATTCTTCAATAAGATAGTTACTTCATATTAACCAAGTTAACCAAGCTCATTCAGACTTTTCTAAAATTATCAAAAATTAAAATGATAAAATTAGGCTAAGATTTATAACTAAAGATACTTGAAGAGATAAAATGATCACAGAATGAGATAGTGAAAAATAGAGCGCTAGTCAAATCAATCACAGATGTTTGTAAACTGAGATCAGAGTTCTGAACCATTGCAGACAATCAATAGCGAACTGTGGCATATACAGTAAACCTTGTGTTGAAGTTCTACTCATAAAATTGACATTGGGAAGTTTGCCATTTCACCTTCATAAGAACCAATGTAACTAACCATCACTGCTTACAACAGTCATTACAGATCTGTACTCTTCCAAAATGTATTTGTTTACATTAATTAATCACCATAAACACCTGATCCTTTTCTACTCTCACAAACACTTCTTAATTCATTTTGTGTAATTAAAAATTTGGCCTTAAACCTTTTCTTTACTGTAATCCACACTAAGGAGACAATCGCTTCATCATGGAAGATTTTTGCAAAGAAAATGCAGATGCAAGGCCTAAATAAGTCACAGGAAAATAAAGACTATACTTCTCATTCAGTCAGTGCTTGTCATTAAGACCTGATTTGTCAAAACATCCAGTTATGTGATACTCTAAAAACTTCCTAACCTTTTCATGGAACTTTAGGCATGTATGATCACCTTCTATCTTATCCTGTTTGCTGCTTCTTTCTTGCCTTTGACTTTTAACTCTCCTTCACTGTCCTTGTGTAAGTGTTTTGTGGTTTTCCTTATTTTCTTTTGCCAGATGGATTCTAGTCTGGTGCTTATCTTGTTATATCGGGGTGTGGTTTCCACAATGTATAGTCTGTTCATTGTCATTTTCTTTTTTTAATAGTTATATCCACATTCTTCTATTTTGTTCTAGCATGTAGGTCTTCATTTCTTAATTACAGTAGTTCATCCATCATCTTTTTAATCTTTGCAGGCACCTATATACAGTATGTAAATATTGTAATATTCTCATGTGTTAATTTGAAAAAAACGATTTAACTGAGTGTGTCCAGAAATAAATGTGTTACAGTAGAAGACCCCAATGCCCCACAAGTGTATGTGACTATTTATATTGAGCTTTATTGATTCAGTGTTTTCCATCCAACTGATGCACAGTGTCATATAAATATAACAAAAAGTAAATGAACCAAGAGGCCTTTGTTCTTTTTGCTATTTTCTGAAACCTACTTCTTGAATACTAGGTTGTCTACTGACAACTACAGATGCAAAAAACACAAGGCCTGCACAAGACAGGATGGCTGTTCATTCATGCAGAAAGGATCAGATTAAAATTGCCATTCAACTTGACATCATGTCTTTGCACAGTATGAATAAATTGTGTTCCCAACCGGAAGTGCATGTAAATAATGGTAGAAATTGCTAAATTCAACCTAGGAGAGTCAACAGCTTAGAAGTGAGGGAACCATACATAGTGAGAAGCTCAGGGCATCCATCTTCTCCCTCACCATGTCACAAGCCATTTTCCTTTATTTCACTAATAAAAAAAAATAGCTTTAAGAACAAACACTTTTTCACTAATATGCTTAAACTGAAGGTGCAGGTATACAGTTGCAGTTGTAATAAAGTATTTTAATTCCTTTGGCATGTTCAGAATTATTTTTTTGAGTGGACTGAGAGTTATATAGTGATTTATGGAATTATATTTTTTTAAATTTCATTCACTAGTGTACAGATACTAGGTTGTTTTAGTTAGTCTTCTTTTGAAATAGCTTAATTTCATAATATTGGTGATGTTCTGTTCAAAATTGACATGTAGAAACTGTTTTACGATGTGTGTGTGTTTGTGTGTAATTTCAAGATGTGGATTAATACTCGTCAACTGTCTTGGACATATTTGGTAAGTTTTTTAAGCTTTTATTTACCAGGGGTGCACCATACTCCATAGTTGCAATTTAGCTCCATTGCAGGCAAGATATTTTTTTAAATCTATAGGAAACACTTTTGCATGCAAATGCATACGTACATTTTTGTAAAGTAATAACTTTGACATCAAAAATACCACAACTTTTTGAAAACCCTTAAAACTTACCTAATGTGTCCACATTGAACAAGGAAAGGTTTTAATTTAAGAAAACATGCCTTCTCCATTTATGAGGCATCGTTGTGATAATGAAACTAGAAATAATTATTTTATCACATATTCTTGAATCTAATTTTCTTGAGGTAAGAATAATTGTCCTGTTTGTTTGTCTGCTCACAGTCATATTCTGCTTATAATCCCACTTTTGCTTCTGCAATTCTGTTTCTACAGCAGTTATGTTCTGCCATAGCTTATAACAGACAGATGCATACTCAAATAATTGTGATTTGGTACTGCTAAAGTGCCTAAACATGTGTGTGTGTTCGTTCTGCGTTGGACGTGTGAGCTGTCTAGGTGTTGTTCCAGCCTTGAGTCAGATGCTTGCTGGCCTTGGCCTAAGCTGCAGGTTAGAAAGTTGGATGGATTATTATCATCATTAGTATTTTGTCTATATCAGAGAAAAACATATGAATAGATTCATCTTCTTTCTAGTGTTTGTCCCGCGTTGACACTGGATCTGCTTTTTGTCATGCTTCTTTCCACTTGTTCTGATCCATGGTATTTTCAGGGCCTGTGATGACTTTGTACATCTCATCCTTCAACCAATCTATCCTGTGTTTCTTTGGGCACCCGCATGGCTGCTTTCCCTGTAGGCTGAGGTGCAAAGCTGTCTTCGTCACCGACTGCTCTTTGCTATGAGTCAAGTGGCCATACTATCAGAGATATGCAATTCCTTTTGAACAGAGTAATGGATGGACAATGTTGAGTACATCAGATGGTTATAATAATACAAAAAATAATACTGTCAGCAAGGGGGTGCAGTAGCAATGCTGCTTTCTTGCAGTTGAAGGAGACTGGAGTTTGCGTCAATGTCAAGATTTTTTATGTTCTTACCAGCTGATCTGGTTTCCTCTCAAAGTCCAAACACATGCAGGTTAGGTGGATTGGCATTGCTAAAGTGGCCTGTATGTGTCTTTCTGTTCACCCTGCAATGGACTGGTACCCTCTCCAAGGATTGTTCTGCCTTGTGTCGAGGGCTTAGTGGAATAGGTTTCAGCTGCCATGCAAACCTCTTTGGATAAGTTGAATGAATGCCTATCTATTCAGTTCTTGTCACCTGATTACATATTATGTACCCACTAAAAATTCTCTCTTACTGAAGCACACCTGTGTATTTTAAGTCTTGGGGCAATAGGCAATGTTTGTGATATAAAAGAATAATATAGTGAAAGAATAAAAATGACCATAAGTGTGCCTTTCAAAATTATTATTGTGTAGTTGTCTACAGAACAGATGCTTTAATCCATATCTGTGCAACAACATGCTGTAATGTCAATAAAGAGTGCTTGGAGAGGACTTTCTGAGGTGAATCTACACAGAGGATTGTTGGCAAAAATTAATCTCACAATATAGTTTGCTTTTTGCTTTTTTACCTCCTTAAAACAACGTAGAAGCGGTGTTTTATAAAATGTGTGTAATCTCAAGACACAGATCAATACTTGAAAACATATACTTGAAAAATGGATGTATTCTGTAAGTTTTAAGGCTTTTTCATTCACCTATGGATTTGTGTACCGTGAAGCCCTATTATAAGGTGCAAGAGCAGACATTGTGTTGTTTTGTTTTGTTTTTTTTTTTTTAATTTACTAAAAACACTTCTCTTTAGACTGTGGTGGGCTGGTGTCCTGCCCGGGGTTTGTTTCCTGCCTTGTGCCCTGTGTTGGCTGGGATTGGCTCCAGCAGACCCCCGTGACCCTGTGTTAGGATATAGTGGGTTGTTTTATGCAGGAGTTTAAGATATATCATGATTTTGAAGAAACTGGATATAGACTTGAAAAATACAGCACTTATCCTTTGAAAACTTCTGACCCCTCTAATTGAACTTATTGTTCGATCAGGATGCTAGGTTTTCACGTAAATGATCTTGACATAAATAGTAGTGATAAATGATCTCATCTTTGTATTCCTAGGAATGTGAATTCTTCAGATGCATTACATGCAGTTCCTCATATGAAGACTTGGTTTTCATGCCAATCATTCACATAATCAGTGAACTTCCTTTACCTATTTATAGATTCTGCTCTTTGAATATATTTGTATTGTCCATTAACCTCTGTGAAGAACTGAAGATTAGTCTTTGTGAAATAATAGAAGCCATTAGATAAACTGTATGGGCTGTGCTTTAACAGACAGCTATGCTGAATCACCAAGAAAGGTTTGCGTTGGCTCCCATCTGTTTTATGAGTGAGTCACTTTAATTATTCTTGAATAAACCTCTTCTAATGGTTTCAGTCATACTGTTTGTACTTCCTTATAATTATTGCAGCAGAGCGCACACAGACCTTTGTAACATAGCAACCCCAAACAGTCCTAGTTGCAATCAGAATTTTTTATATTTGTACAAAACACAACTTTACATTAAACCTAACCAAGAAAATGTGTTTATGAATACAATCTGGAAGTTGTTTGATATAGATCCTGGGATATTAGCTTGGTGTCTTAGTGAATATAAGTGTTTTACTATAAAAGATGGTATTTCATTTATGTGTCATGTTTCACAGTTATTGGTTTTTCATTGGTAGTTTTTTCTTTTGTTTGCGGGTCCTGTCGGTAGGTGGTCTGCATGGGTTTTCTTTGATTACTGCTGAACATAATGACAATGAAGTTTGGGGAAAAAAGATACCATTTAGTCTATCAAGTGTATTTGCTTTGCTAATAGCTACATTTCTTAGATCCAGATATGTTTTTAAAAGTTGTCAAGGTTTCTTTTTCAACTTAATGACCTGGTAGTTTGTTCAAGATTCTCATGACTTTCTCTTGATTTCCACTTGTGTTTTTGAGTGTGTGACTCACTGTTTAATCAAAAGATTTCTCCTGGATCAACTTTATCAATGCCTTTAAGGGTTTAAAGACCTGAATTAGGTCCCCCATATGGCCTTCTCTGCTCGAGGTTAAGGAAGTTTAATTCCCTGAGCCTGTTATACAGGTAGTTGGACATTCACTTTTTGTCCTGGATTGCACTTGGTTGCTTTTTGCTGTTCTTCAAGCACTGCTACGCATGTCTTTGTGCAGCATGGAGATCAGAATTACACATGATGACAGATTCAGTCTCAATAGTGCATTATACAGTCTAAGCATAAAGTCTGTTCATTTTTTGGACAGTCTCTATAATATAATCCAACATTTATTAGCCTTTTTAATTTTGCACATTGTGTAGATGAAGAGAATGTTTTGTCAATGGAAACTGATAAATCATTTTTAGAGGTCGCTTCCTATAAAATAGTGTCCCTCTATGTTGTATTTTTAATTTTGCATGTTGCACTACTGCATTGATCTGCATTTTCCAAATTTTCAACCAGTTCTAAAGATTGTCCAGGTTTTTTTAAATTGTATGCGCTACTTCCTCAGTATTTTCTATCCATCTAATTTTAATTATCAGTTGAAATTGTCATGAGAAGTCCATGTAATTCATATAAATTTAATATAGTAATAATCAAAGCATGGACATCTATGGAACTGTATTGATGACTTCATACTATGTGTAGAATTAACCTCCTCTCTGTACTGTTTGTCTTCTGCCAATTAATTGGCTTTTTGTAAGTTACCTGTAGAAATGAGTTACATTCGCAACTCAATTTTTTCTTCTAGTAAACTGTACAAGACTATAGACTGACATATCAATATATTCATGGTTTGTATTTATCCAGAGGTTGTAAGGTTACTGAACAGCCCATGTTATAACATAAAAAACTGTGTGTGTGTTTATGCATTAGGGATGTGTTAAATGTTATGTATATTTTTTATGTCTTTGTTGGTACTGTATGATGGGTACTGTTCTGAGGAGACATGCAAGTTAGAATTTTATTTTACTACCTTATGTATACTGGGCAATAAACTTGCCATCAGGTCTGGGGGTTGACCTCCCAAACCGTAGATTTATGTTTTGAGTAACTGGGCCATTGTGAGTGATTGTAGATTTGTGCCTAATTTTTCTCTGTAATAGTCAAGCTTCTTCTTCGATGGTAGACTTCTTAGGCATAAAAAACGAAGTCTATCATGGACCGCCTCCTGACGCTGAGGGTTCTCATGGAGCACAAAAGGTTTCTTTGCATCCTTTGTCAATTTTCATAAAGTGTGTCACTCAGTTGATCGAGCTGCCCTGTGGGATATCCAGAGACTTTGTGGGATCCTCTCAAGGTTGCTGGATATCATGGCCAGCCTGTACACTGGTACTGTGAGTGGAGGCAGAACCTTTTCGTTTTTCCCAGTTGATTCTGCAGTTCGTCAGGGGTGTGTTCTTTCTCTTACTCTGTTCAGTGCTTGCATGGACTGGATCTTGGGCAAGGTCATGGGGTCCAGTGGCTTTGGGGCATCTGTTCTTGAAGAAAGATTCACTGATCTTGACTTTGCTGACAATGCTGTGATCTTTGCGGACTCAATGGTGGCTCTGATTGGAGCCCTGGAGAGACTGGGTGACAAGTCTGAGTGACTGGACTTGTGAGTGTCCTGGATAAAACCCAAGATCCAGGCCTTTTAATGGCCTCTTCGACACAGCCATCAGCAGCGTGTCTGTCTGTGGACAGTGTGTCAACCTTGTCGAGAAGTTTACTTACTTTGGCAGTGACATTTATGTCTCTTGTGTCTCTTTCTGAATGTCTTGTCTTGTGCCTGATACTCTGAGGTTAGGCTTTAAGCCCCTTGACCCTATTTCTGTTATAAATATCAGTTAATGAACATATCATAACATAAAACAGCAAAATGACTACCTTCTGTGAATATGAAGTAAAGGCAACTACAGTGATTAGATTGTGTTGTTCATTCTGTGCTATGCTGGCATAGAGTGCATTGAATAGCAGGTAAAATGTTTCCCTCTCCCACTCACAATTCTGCAGGTCTGCTGTAAATAATTTTACTTTAGTGTTTCTTTAAAGATGTATAATACATTATCAAGAGTTGCTTTCTGTGGAATGATTGCTCTCTGAGAAGCAATGCTGCAAGATATTATTATGCAGGAATGTATAAGGGAATCCTTAGTTATTGCTATTTAGTCATGATGCTCATTTTGTAGGACTTTGATTAAAAAAAATGAATACACTAAAAATAAACATAGGATTTTCTGCCCAATCAGTAATCATACCAGGTGACTTAAGCAATGTTCATGCAGAACTTCATTTAGAAATATTTTGTTTCATCGCTACCTCACAACATCCATTTTATAGTCCCACCTTGGCCTTGAATGATTCATCTTCCAGGGCTATTAAAAGAATGTGTGGGTTGTTATTCAGTAAGTAAGAGGAAAATACATATTCCAAATAGGCTGGTGCAGTAGGATGGTTGTTGAGTTGTTCTTAAATGTCCAGTACACCATATTTGTTCTCTCTCTCTTTTTTCTTAAATTGACCATTTAGAGAAATTGATGATTTTTAATTACAGTTTCCAGATCTTGTTTATAAGAGCAAAAACATTACAAAGCATTTTGGACACAAAAAGAATGGTAGACATGCAATGAAACAGAGCAGTTTCCGTTAAGATATAATCATAACAGTACAAGTCCATTAACAAACTGCAGCACTTGGAGAAAATAAACCTCAGTTGTATAACATGGTGGGTTTTAATAAAGTCACAGTTAAAGGTAATTAAGTCACAGATTGAATCCTCGCTTCTTGTAAATTAAATTTTTAGAAGCCAGTAGAACCTGAGGCTATGTATTGTATGTCACCTGTGAGAAGAGGGTCCATCCAAAATCAACTTATGCTAGCATGGGGGGGATCAAAGTAGGGATCTTCCATCCATCCATCCATTATCCAACCCGTTATATACTAATAAAGGGTCACGGGGGTCTGCTGGAGCCAATCCCAGCCAACACAGGGCGCAAGGCAGGAATAAACCCCGGGCAGTACACACACACACACACCAAGCACAATGTAGGATCGCCAATGCACCTAACCTGCATGTCTTTGAACTGTGGGAGGAAACCCACCCAGACACGGAGAGAACATGCAAACTCCATGCCCGGGAAGCGAACCACTGTGCCACCCAAGTAGGGATCTTTAGCTTGTATATTTGTAAGGAGAAAACTGTTTCACCCTGGCCTTTGGATTAAATAGGTTTTGCTAAAGGACAGCTCAGACACCAGTTCCTTTGCCATGATGGGGAGTCATTGATGTTACAGCAGACTGATTTCTCTAGGCATCATCATAGAATTCAATACCTGGCAGATTTGGAATACAGGTGAATGTTCACTTAAAATTATTCTTGAATTGCCTATTTTGTGAAACTCCTAAAAAACAGTTTAAAGTTTCTGTATGTATGTCTTGAATAAGATTTAAAGGATTGAACATGTTTAACTCTTGAATGAAGTTTGAAGGACCAAACATAGGCACCACATGAACCATGTGGAAATGTGGTCGAATTGTATTTAAAATGTATCATTCTTATTTTTTATTATAAATATTCTATAACTTTAAAAAGGACTGATATAAGTGCTGAAGAAGAGAGAATGTAGGAATTTTCACACTGGCTGCTTACATTTGGAAGTTCTTAAGGGATTATCCCAAAGCCTTATTTCCATTAACAACGCTTCATTAGTGTAAGAGGTAGTATTAGTAATGTGTGAATTTCAAAATGATAAATAAATTTACCATTGCCACTGCCTCGCATATAATTAGGTATTCATTACATTTCCAATGAAATAAACATTCAGTGCAGAAATTACCTTTCAAAACTGATTAGCTAGGGTACGGCTGACTTAATGTCATATTTGTTAAGTCAGGATGTAACCAGACCATTGAATTATTTTTTTAGTACTTGTCCTCTTATTATGTATATAATTTTATTGTCACAGACAATGGATGGTTGATGTGTTTACACTGGCACTCCACTGTTAAGAATAATCCTGAATAGGAATTAGGTGGAGCAAAAAAATGGATGAATTTTTTTGGTGCTGAAGTCTTCCTACCAACCTCCCTGACTGTAACAATGTGAACACTTTATGTATGTAGTTCTTTATTATGTTACATTTGTTTTTAAGCATTTCAATAGATGTTAACAATTGATAAGTCACTTGCTATGATAATTTTTCTATAAATGAGTTAGGATATAATACACCTTTTGTGGTGCAATGATTAAAAATTCTGTATGTTTATCCTGTTCATTCTTTATTTCCTCAAGCTCCTCAGAGAGTGGGGGCACTCTTGTGCCAACTTCAGCATGACCTTGATGTTATCCATTTATAATATGTTGGTAGATATTTGTTACCCAAAGAATCTGAAAAATATTTTTAATTATTTCCCAGTGCCTGGATGAATATGACTGTGACACTGGCAAACCTGCTAACTGATTCCTATATAGGGTCTTGTTGGTATTACTGTTCAGCCCATTTACTGTGACATTATAAGATTGTTTGGTACAAATGAAGTACATTGGTCTGCACAGTCATGGGTGTAGAATGAATACAGTCTGGTGCCAAGGCAGCAGCCTTGGTGAGGGCTTTCTAGTGCATCTCATACTAAATTCAATTTATTGTGAAAGTAGTGTTAAACAAATTTACAACTGCGGTTGGCTTAGGGATCAAGAAACAGAGCTAGTGATATACAGTATACTGTAGCCATTTCAAGCTGGTTTCTCAGGGCAGTAGTTATGTAGATATGTTACCTAAGGTTTCTAGGGCTATACCATTGTTATTATTGTTTTTTTAGATATGTGTTATAGACAGGTAAAATAAGACAGTAAAACACCTCTGAATATGTAATTTATCTCATATTGTGGAAGCATTGGGAATACTAGCTAATAGCAATCTGGTTCAATATCATTGCAGATTTTTGCATTTTTAAATTGTTTGTTTGCAGTGCACCATGGTCATTGATTTGCTGGTACCATGTCTCCTAGCTTAGTCTAGCTTAAAAATTGAGCATTTTGGCCACCAGAAATGCATAAGATCATTTCAGCTCATCTGAAAGTGAAACCTTGACGCATTTGTTGTGAGTTGTTGTTCCAAAATACGTTTCCAGTTTATCTTTCTCACCTGTTTGATAACCTTCTCAAACTTATTTTACATTATTCACCAGACCAGTTGTCAAAATGTAAACACTTTTTTATCCATTTTTTAGCTTTGTACATCCAGATTTTAAGTTGTAGTTTGAGGAATTCAAAAAGTACATTGATTTACAGTAGCTGAAACACAAGCACATGCTTTTAATAGAACACTTTCTAAAACATTTGAGTGTAGTTTCATACTAGCTTATTAATGACTAGCAAAAAATGGAACAAATGAAAGTATCTCATCAAAAAATTAAAAACAATTTTAAAAAATCGAATGCTGTACGAAGATGCCAAATTGTATAGCATGTATTAGCTGACCCACTTGGAGGCTGCTAACAATAGCAGATTAGCCTTGCTGGTGGAAAAAGAAAGAAAATGTTTTGTACATTGCATGCCTGCAGCATTTTAATTTAAAGGTTGCTTTGTTTTTTAGTGAAGGCCTTGATAATGAAATTGGAGTCGGAATAGTGAGAGGGTAGGCTGGTTTACTGCTTGTGTGCTAGGTTCCTTATCAGAGTAATGACACCTTAGTACAAATTACCTTGTGATCATAGAAACGCAGTAGGTTAGCTAAGCTTTCTGTCTCCAGATCCCTTGCTCTGCATGTTGACTTGCTACTGTAAAAATGGACTCTGTGAACAACTGCAAGCTGCCAGTATATAGTAGATGGACTTACAATAGGTATGTAAAAAGAAAAAAGGCTTACAATTTGTAAACCAATCTATAATGTTTTTAGTATTTTGTATGTAGGCTAAAGGAGTTTAAAGTATACAGCAACAAATTTTTAGACAATTATGGGTGGGCGTCAGAAGAAACCAGACTTCCTTTTGCTTCAGTATTCTGTATGTATTGAAGCTTGTTATTTCAGGTTGGGGTTTCCTCATCCTTTCCTCCAACAAGTTCAGGCTTATTTGTTCAGTGGTGACTTTTTTTTACATCAAAGTGGAAAAAATGCTAAAAAGAAAACATTTTATTTTTCCATTCATTTAGTGTTCATTTACTTGTTTGTTTTAGATCAGTGTCCTGTGATCTATAGAACTAAATATGTCAGTCCTTATTTCTTGTTTGTGTCAGCACTTTATTTGTATATAATGCTTTTGTAGAAATCTTCACATTGTTGAAGGAAATACAAATTAAAATATCCTTTAATTCATGTAGCTGTGCTTACTGTTTATTGTTTCAACATAATGATAAAATGAAGACACCTGACTTGATGAGAAAAAGTACATTTCATAGGCTAAACTAATACCAGTAAAATTATGTATGATTTTTGAGAGCAGATCACTTCATTCATATTTTATAAGTGTTACTTGTAGACTGTGGGCTAAATGGAGCAGGCAGGCATTTCACTGAGTTACAGTATACATGCTGCACTGTGAAGTTAAAGGATTTCAGGCTATACAGACAAGCATACATAACATACACCTAATTTTATTTAATTTTCAAAGACTCTGTGAATGTGAACCCAGCATATGATTTTCAGATAAGAAGTGAAATCCATTCTAACACAGTGGTTTAAAATAGAGGTAAGTAGTAAATTTATGGACCCTGAGAAGCCCATCTTTACACTAAAGCTTTTGGAATTCTGGAACAAATTAGCATGTTATAGTAATGAAGAAAGTATCCTCTCATTCACTGAGAATTCTGACAAACAAGGCAGCAGGACTGAAAAGTCTTCTCTTATTTGAAGTTTTATTAGTTCTTGTTCAATTTTATATTCCCAATAGGTCAGATGTAAAACTGATAAATACTGGATAAAGAATGTTATATAATCTATAAAATATAAAAGTGATTGTTGACCTTTTCAGAAATTGTATTGCAGTGTGTACATTTTGAATAATTTTGGATTGTTTTGCCCAGTCTAATTCAATTTGTGTTAGGGCTCTGTTCTAAAGTGTTTGGCTACGTGTTAGAATTGGTGTCTCTATTATTTATTAGTCTGGTGTGACTTTAGTTCCTTCCAGTAAATGTTTAATGTTTAATTTTTGTTTTATTTATACAATCAAGAATTGATCATGTGACAACAATTCAATAATTATATCAATGTATATAGTATAATGTATTTATATTTATTTATATATTTTGTACTGTAAATAAGTATGTGAAAAAATTATTGAAAGTCGATTAGATGCTAAAAAGATAAAATTAGTAGGATTCATCTAGTTATGCTACATTGCAGACTTAATTTTTACATTTCAGTGTGTAATTGAATTGCACCTTTTTTCTTTTATAGAAGCACGGTGATGAAAGCCATTGTGTGTGTGTGTGTGTGTGTGTGCGTGTGCACATGCGCATATGTACCTGTGTGCATCTGTGTAAATGTATAATATTATGTGTGTGTGTACAAGTTAGGTTTAAGTTGCTATGGAGGTTACTTTAAACATGCTGTCCCTGCCTTTTATTAGTGTTTGCATAATGTGAACTTTCCTTTTCTTTTGAACGTTGATAATGCTGCTACCTCATACTGACATCAAGACAGCTTTTTTAAAGCCAGTGTAAATATAGATCTATTATATGCTCACCGGCCACTTTATTAGGTACACCTTGCTTGTCCTGGGTTGGACTTCCTTTTGCCATAATTCTTCATGGCCTTGATTCTACAAGGTGCTGGAAACATTTCTCAGGGATTTTGATCCATATTGGCATGATAGCATCACACAGTTGGTGCAGATTTGTTGGCCTCAAATCCGCAATCTGAATATCCCATTCCACCACATCCCACAGGTGCTCTATTGGATTGAGATCTGGTGACTATAAGTACAGTGACCTTGTTCTCATGTTCAAGAAACCAGTTTGAGATGATTTGAGCTTTGTGACATGGTGCATTATCCTGCGGGAAGTAGCCATCAGAAGATCGGTATAAAGGGATGGACATGATCAGTAACAATACTCAGGTAGGCATTTAAATGATGCTCAACTGGTACCAAGTGGCCCAAAGTGTGCCAAGAAAATATCCCCTCACACCATTATACCACCACCACTAACCTGAACCGTTGATACAAAGTAGGATGGATCCATGCGTTCATGCTGTTGATGCTAAATTCTCATCAGACTCATCAGACCAGGCAACATTTTTTTCAGTCTTCTATTGTCCAACTTTGGTATGCTCACGTGAATTGCAGCTTCAATTGCCTGTTCTTAGCTGACAGAAGTGGCACCTGGTGTGGTCTCCTGCTGCTGTAGTCCATCTTCAACCTGAGCCTGGAGCAGGGGAGAGTCCCAAAGCTTTGGAAAACATCTTGCATCACCCCAGTCCCAAAGGTATCACGTCCTAGTGAGCTGAATGACTTCCGGCCTGTCGCTCTGACATCACATGTGATGAAGGCCATGGAGCAGCTGCTGCTTTACCACCTGAGGCCACAGGTTCGCCACGCCCTCGACCCTCTGCAGTTCGCATACCAGGAGAAGGTGGGACTGGAGAATGCCATTATCTATATGCTACACCAGTCCCTCTCCCACTTGGACAGAGGCAGTGGTGCTGTAAGAATTGATGTTTCTGGAGTTCTCTAGTGCCTTCAACACCATCCAACTTCTGCTCCTTAGGGACAAGCCGACAGAGATGGGAGTAGATTCATACCTGGTGGCATGGATCGTGGACTATCTTACAGACAGACCTCAGTATGTGCGTCTTGGGAACTGCAGGTCTGACATTGTGGTCAGCAACACAGGAGCACCGCAGGGGACTGTACTTTCTCCGGTCCTGTTCAGCCTATATACATCAGACTTCCAATACAACTCGGGAGTCCAGCCACATGCAAACATTTGCTGACGACAGTGCAATCGTGAGCTGCATCAGGAGTGGGCAGGAGGAGGAGTATAGGAACCTAATCAAGGACTTTGTTAAATGGTGCGACTCAAATCACTTACACTGGAACACCAGCAAAACCAAGGAGCTGATGGTGGCTGATGCTCTGTGCAAGAGAGGACAGAGCCGACTATACTTCCTTAGAAGACTGGCGTCCTTCAACATCTGCAATAAGATGCTGCAGATGTTCTATCAGACAGTGGTGTGCTGGGGAGGCAGCATAAAGAAGAAGGACGCCTCACGCCTGGACAAACTGGTGAGGAAGGCAGGCTCTATTGTAGGCATGGAGCGCGACAGTTTGACATCCGTGGCAGATCGGCGGGCGCTGTGCAGGCTTCTGTCAATCATGGAGAATCCACTGCATCCACTGAACAGTATCATCTCCAGACAGAGGAACAGCTTTCCACCCATTTGGGGGGGTTGGGGGTGGTGATAAACCTTAACATTATACAAAGTTATTGTCTGTTTTACCTGCATTTTTATCACTCTTTAATTTAATATTGTTCTTTATCACTATGCTGCTGCTGGAGTATGTGAATTTCCCCTTGGGATTAATAAAGCATCTACTGTATTTATCTGTCTGTCTGTCTGATGTGTTTTGTATTCATAGATGCTCTTCTGCACACCTTGGTTGTAACAAATGGTTTTTTTTGAGTTACTGTTGCCTTTTTTAATCATCTCAGACCAGTCTGGCCATTGTCCTTTGACCTCAGGCATCAAGAAAGGCATTTTTACCCAGAGTACTGTGTCCCACTGGATGTTTTCCCTTTTTCAGACCATTCTCTGTAAACCCTAGAGATGGTTGTGCTTAAAAATCACCATAGATCAGCAGTTTCTGAAATACTTGGACAAGTCCATCTGGCACCAACAAACATGCCACATTCAATGTCACTTAAATCACCTTTCTTCCCCATTCTGCTCGGTTTGAACTTTGTCTTGACAATGTCTACATGCCTAAATGCATTGAGCTGCTGTCTTGCAATTGGCTGATTAGATATTTGTGTTTAGAAGCAGTTGAACAGTTGTACATAATATACTGACCAATGAATGTATTTTTTTAATCTTTGCAACCAGTAGACGGTGGCTGAAAGTTAGAATGGATCATGACAGGCAAGAAGACCGTACTGATATCCTAAACAAAGTATTTATCCAACTTTGTGGATACTATATTCTGTTTGAGCCTGTAAAGAACAGATGTATTCACTTACTCTTCACATTTTGTATAGCTACATAAAGAAAAAATAATTTTGGGAGAAAATACCTACTATATACAAGCAACTGTGTTGCTAAAGTCATTTGCATTACAGTATAAGGTCATAAGAAAATGCTTGAAGACACAACTTATTTTAGAGGCATCTTGCAATTTTTTTGCCTCTCAAAACTTAACGATTACCTAAAACCCACTAACCGTCTTGTTATACGTCATCTGTAGAAGTGGCAGGACAGTGTATGGTGTGCACTTGATTGAGAGTAATAGATTAATGGTCCTGCCCCAAATATTAAAAGTGTTATGTATCAGATCAAATGATTTAAATTTTCAATTTGTAATGCTGCTTTGACACTATTACAGCATTTTAAAGGAGCCAACATTCTTCATATTATAAAAATAATTGCTAGTTTCATATATGGCCTTTTCCTTTGAAACTCTGCCTTTTATGGCAATATCCCAGAGTTGTCTTATCACTGCTGTAAATGACACTATTATTTGGTATGTATTTAAGGAAGAAAGCAACTGAAGACCTGTACCGTAAAGTTTCTCAAACTGCCGATTAATGTACATTTCATCTTATACAGTTGTCAATCTTGGCTTTCCCTTGATTTTTTTATTTTGGTTTGATCCAGTTTTCCCTCTTCTCTCAGGGCAGTAATAGACAGTTTTGCATGAAATCCTCCAAATCTTCAGTTTCTTGGCAGTCTGTTGCATGGAATAATCTTCATTACTACTACTACTACTACTACATAAGGATAAACTAAGGAATTTTACCATTAGGGCATCAAAGCTGCTGCTGGAAATGGGGCTTTACAGTCATACATTTAACATCAGTAAAGTAGTAATAGCTGTTAGAAATAGTAGTAATGTCTTGGCAGTATTTTAAAATCAATTTAATGGTATTTTGATAAAAACATGATCAGTCTGTATCAAAAATCTGAAAAATTTTAGGTGTAAAGTTGCCACATTCATACCCACCACTGACTTACTATATGAAACTGAGAAAGTTGCATTAGCATGTCTATGCACCAAATGTTTAAAAAAAAAAATTGCATTCTGACCAAGGAAGTTGACATAGATGAAGATGCCAGGCAAACATACTACAGTTAGGTCCATAAATATTTGGACAGAGTCAACTTTTTTGGTTCTGTACATTACCACAAGGAATTTTTACTGAAACAATTCAGATGTAGTTGAAGTGCAGACTTTCAGCTTTAATTCAGTGGGTTGAACAAAAAGATTGCATAAAAATGTGAGGCAACTAAAGCATTTTTTAACACAATCCCTTCATTTCAGGGGCTCAAAAGCAATTGGACAAATTAAGTAACTGGAAATAAAATGTTCATTTCTAATACTTGGTTTAAAAGTCTTGAACTCATGGACATCACCAGATGCTGGGTTTTCTCCTTTTTAATGCTCTGCCAGGCCTTTACTGCAGCGGCTTTCAGTTGCTGTTTGTTTGTGGGCCTTTCTGTCCGAAGTTTAGTCTTCAACAAGTGAAATGCATGCTCAATTGGGTTAAGATCAGGTGACTGACTTGGCCATTCAAGAATTTTCCACTTCTTTGCTTTAATAAACTCCTGGGTTGCTTTGGCTCTATGTTTTGGGTCATTGTCCATCTGTATCATGAAACGCCACCCAATCAATTTGACTGCATTTAGCTGGATTTGAGTAGATAGTATGTCTTTGAACACCTCAGAATTAATTCAGCTGCCTCTGTCCTGTGTCACATCATCAATAAACACTAGTGTCCCAGTGCTACTGGCAGCCATGCACGCCCAAGCCATCACACCGCCTCCACCGTGTTTTACAGATGGTGTGGTATGCTTTGGATAATGAGCTGTTCCATGTCTTCTCCATACTTTTTTCTTGCCATCATTCTGGTAGAGGTTGATCTTGGTTTCATCTGTCCAAAGAATATTTTTCCAGAACTGTGCTGGCTTTTTTAGATGTTGTTTAGCAAAGTCCAATCTAGCCTCTCTATTCTTGAGGCTTATGAGTGGTTTGCATCTTGCAGTGCACCCTCTGTATTTACTTTCATGCAGTCTTCTCTTTATGGTAGACTTGGATATCGATACAACCTACCCCCTGGAGAGTGTTGTTCACTTGGTTGGCTGTTGTGAAGGGGTTTCTCTTCACCATGGAAATGATTCTGCGATCATCCACTGCTGTTGTCTTCCGTGGATGTCCAGGTCTTTTTACGTTGCTGAGTTCACCAGTGCTTGCTTTCTTTTTCAGGATGTACCAAACTGTAAATTTTGCCACTCGTAATATTGTAGCAATTTCTCGGATGGATTTTTGCTGTTTTCGCAGCTTAAGGATGACTTCTTTCATCTGCATGGAGAGATCCTTTGACTGCATGTTGTCTGTTCACAGCAAAATCTTACACATGCAAGCACCACACCTCAAATCAACTCCAGGCCTTTTATCTGCTTAATTGATAATGACATAACGACGGACTTGCCCACACCTGCCCATGAAATAGCCTTTGAGTCAATTGTCCAATTACTTTTGAGCCCCTGAAATGAAGGGATTGTGTAAAAAAAAATGCTTTAGTTGCCTCACATTTTTATGCAATCTTTTTGTTCAACCCACTGAATTAAAGCTGAAAGTCTGCACTTCAACTGCATCTAAATTGTTTCATTTAAAATTCATTGTGGTAATGTACAGCACCAAAATTAGAAAAAAGTTGTCTCTGTTCAAATATTTATGGACCTAACTGTATGCTATAATAATAATAAAATAATTCATCAAATGAATAATTTTCATTTTATTGCTGCCAACATTCACAGACCTCATAAGGAGTAATTAAGTGATTATTATTGTTGCTGAATGGCATCAAGCGCAGCCTCCTCCTGTCACCTATTTTTTAAATGATGAATATCTGTACTGAGCATGCACTACATTTGTTAATCAATTTAGCCTTAATAGCTTCATGAGATGTTCAACTTACTCTTTTTATGTATTTGTACCACCAGAGGGGGATGTCTGAAATAGTGAATACCTAGTAAGTGTAAGCAATTTAGTGAGTATTTGCAATACTTTAAAATCTGTATCTTGTTTTGCCTACGTACTGTATATAATCATTAGTGAAACAATATTTTAATGAGGGGAGTGGTATGTTTTCTTAAATGTGAGAAATCAGATTTATCATTTTAAACTGTTTTTGTTTTCTCTCTGTTTTGCTGTACTTCTTTACGTGGACTTGATGACCTTCCAGTTCTGCTAGTTTATCAACTACCTCAACAGCAAGGTAAGCAATGAGTTCTCCCTACTTTTAAAAGTTTACTTTATAGTATTTCAGTTGTATTAAGTGATGCACAATGCCACTAATGTATTGTGGCCATGAATATTGGAGTACATTCTGTTTTATTCTTAATGCAGCAGCAGCACCACTATGGCCTTTTGAATACACATTGGCCATTGCAGAACCATTATTTCCAAAGTCTCTCCAGCTATTTTATACATCTGGTTTATCTTACAGAGTCATGAAAACCAGAGCCTAACACCCAGCCTAAGTTCAAGGCAGGAGTTAATCCTGGATAGACTACTTTTAATTTTCCACAAATGTGGCACCGGGCTGTACTAGATGAGCGAAGTCACAAAAGGTTTTATATAAATCAACAAGTACATCTCTGGACTTGCATGAAATGCAGTGTCATTCCTTTGGGGAGTGGCTTGCCCACTTTCCTTTCTTAAAAAGCCTGCAAACACTCTCATCCCCCAATTGAACTTAAGTGCATTTCTAGTTATGATCTCAGCATTCTATACAATAATTTTAAACATACAGGTAAAATTCTGTTACAACGAACTCTCAGGGACCTAAAAAATATTTTGTTGTAATGACATTCTGTATTTGTTACTATAGTGCTTTCTTTAACTTGTGCCCAGGCATTTGTAATCATTTCAATAGCTTCTTTTGCATTAATTTTAATCTCCTCTTGCCTAGTTATGCTGATGAGAATTTTTCTCAGCATTTCCTTGCCATAATGCACTTTCAGGGTGAGAATGACACCCAAATCCAATAGCTGAAGACCTGCTGTGCAATTAGGTGGGAGGAATTCAACGTGAACATTATCTAAATGTGAAAGCATGTTGTGTACAGCACAGTTATCAATCATAAGCCAAATCATCCTTTTCTTCTTCTTCATATTGTGAGGTCTTTGAACACGTTTGGGATCTCCCCCACTCCCCACCCAATGGGAACGACATGCTGAAGTGTGTCCTGAAGCAAGATTGCAGCGTCTGTGGAAGATTGTTTGTCTGTTGCTGGGGCAAGGCAATAGCAGGCTCACAGCGGTGCAGTGAAGCACCACAGAAGCAAATCATAAAAGATCAGGGTTGCGCTATAAGTCCCTGTCTTGCACCCCAAAACATGAGGCTTATTCAGCTTGAAACAGGAATGGCACAGTTATTTATTGAAGCGTGATCTGCCACTCTGCTATACACAGACACAGCAGTCAGGCAGGGTTGTGGCATGGTCAGTGACCAAGTAATCCTGTTATCTGCATTTACAATGTACCTTGCACAACCCATCGAGATCTTTTTGGTTTGCTTTGCTAGAGAGACGCAGCATAGCTGTGAGCCTGCTGTTGCCCTGTACAGTCACAGAGATCGCACTCTTCGGCATGCTGTCTAGTTGGGGGAGGTCCCAGGAGAGTTTACAAACCTCACAGTTTCTTAAATTAGTGCCTCATTAATAGGAATGTTTCTTGAACGAGCATCACTGAACCACATAAAAATTGCTTTTTCGACATCTTAAAAAGCAGCAGTTCACATACATTTACAACCCGAGATTTTTCTTCTTTTTTTGCTCTGTCTTTCAAGAAAGTCGACATTGTCGATGGTGAAATTCCGAAGTCACTGGCAACGTCTTTTTTCTTTTTGCTGCAATCGAGAGCTGCAAAAAATTAAAGTTTTTTTTTCCTTTCTAATATAAACTGTTATCGTTTTTTCGTGTCTGCCGTTTCTATAGGAGGGTGACAATGAGTTCAGTTCCAATGGATGTTTTTCAAATGTTGATGAGCAATAAGCAAAAGGTATCACTGAAAAACGCAGGAAACAAAAAAGGCAAAAAAAACAGTACGAGGAAAGTTCGAAGAACGAAAAAAAATTTACAGTGTTTCTGTTTGGGGATCGTTGTGCACAACTGAGCTGCGGCCATAGAACTAACTGCTCTGTGCATGATTCATTCAGGCATTTCAAGGTCTTTTGTGCACTTCGTTGTAATGAAAGTATCTGCTGAATGTACTTCGTAGTAATGAGATTTCTATAGACTCTTGTCATATGGGGAAGCTGTCGGGACCATAAAAATACTTCATTGTAATAAAAATTTCATTGTAAAGATATTCGTTATAATGGTATTTTACCTGTAGTATAAAAGAAAAAAAAATCATGAATACAAAACTATAATGGTAAAATATGGGCAGAGAAACATAATGCCATATATGCAAAATTATATGTGTATATACAGGGTGGGTTTACGCCTAAATTATAATTATAATAGATTACCTGTATTCTGAAAATGTATGTTCTCTAGGCAAAAAATGACAATTACATTTGCATAGAAGATGCCTGAATACAGGGTAATCTTATGTGAAGACGTATATAGACTAAGTGCCGTGATTGACTCCAAGAAGAGAAAGTAATTTGAACTTCAAAAAAAGTCAAAAGCTGTCAAAAAAAGTCAAAAGCTGTAATTTTTGTTAGTTAATAGCAGTCTAAAAGAGCAATATAAAATAACCTCAAAACAAATAGATTTGTAGTGAATAACCTCAAAACAAATAGATTTGTAGTGATAATATAGGGTCATAGGTTTAAGGGAATCATTATTGTGTACAGTGAAATTTTTATTTGCATGGATTATTGTCATATGTAGATAGTATAATGAAATTCAACATGCAATATATTGACACTCTCTGCCAACATGATTGGTGAGCAGAACTACATTACGTCAAAACCTTGGTCTTCCTTATTATATATATGCCTCTTGTTTTATCAAAAGACATTTTTATTTTTAGTTTTATTTCCTGGAAACATTCACTTGTATCTGAAATGTTGTAAGTTATCTTTGATGTCATTCAAATAATCCTTTTTGTGTTTTTCATTAGTTGTATGTTCAACCTTATTTTTTTTTTTCTATAACCATAGGCAGATAATAAAATGCTAAACAATAATGTTTTACTTAGATGGTGCCTAGGATGGCAGTCCTGGTAGTTTGATGCTGTCTTTGTCTTTGTGTGTTAAATTCTTTGTCACCATTCAAAGTCATGTAACATATACACAGGAACAGCGTCTGAATATTGGTCTCAGTGTGCTATCTGATGTGACTCCAGGTATTATAACTACATCAGTGGATCTTACAATTTTGTTGATCACAGGTGCTCATGCAGCTAAACACCCCCAGCAGAAGAGATGGCATTCTGGTTTGATTCAGGAAGCAAGGACTACAGCAACCACTGCTTAGAATATGTCTGTCTAACATGCGCTTGCTGGCAAACAAAGTTGACAAACTTCAGGTGTTAATACATACTAAAACAGACTTTTCTTTTTTATCTGCTCTGTACTTTACTGAAACATGGCTGAATGACTCTATTCCTGACTCTGCATCTGTACTGAGTGGATGGACCATGTTACCAAACTTTGCAACAAAACAAAGGGCAGAGGAGTGTGTTTCTATATTAATCATGATTGGTGTAACAATGTGACAGTTCTTTTTAAATCATAGTCTCCCGACCTAGAATTGTTTATTATAAGCTAAAAGCCATTTTATTTATCACGCAAGTTTTCCTCAGTAAATCTAGCCAGTGTTTACATTTGCTGTCATGCCAAAGTTCACAAAGTGCAGTAGCGATTCGTTGATGCAATCACTGAGATTGAAAAAGACAACTCAGACTCGCAGATCATTATTTTGGGTGATTTTAAACATATCAGTTTTAACCAGGTCTTTCCTAAATAAAATAAAATGCCTTACCAGAGATGGAAATATTCTAGGTCACTACTATGCAGCTATTAAGAATGCGTATCATGCCTTCTCCTGTGTCCACATTGATGATTCTGACCATTCTATGATTCGCCTTTTTCCTGCTAACGAAAAGAAAAGCTGAAAACTGTAAAGTCAGTAAAAACAACATTTAGAAAGTAGACCAGCAAGGTAGTAGAGGAACTTCAGGACTGCTTTGCCTATACAGATTAGAGTGCATTCAAAACTGCCACCTCCAACATACACAGATACACTGATGCTGTAAATTCATATATTAGTTTCTGTGAAGATGTTTGCATTCCAACAAAATCCGTTACGAAGTTTAGTAATAATAAACCTTAGTTCTCCTCATAGCTTTCAGATGTGACAATCATGAGGAATATAGGAAAGCCTAGTATATCTTGGAGAAAGGGATCAAAGTCACAAAAAAGTTCTCTGATAAGCTGCAGGAACAATTGTATGCAAATGACAGCACATCAGTCTAGATAGGCCTTAAACAGGTCACTAACTACAAGAAGAAAACCTCAAACAGTTTTAATGATCCAAGTCCAGTTATTTAGTTTACTGTTTTGTGGTTGCTTTGAAAACCAATGGGACATAAATCTACCTGATGGTCTTACTGTTACTCCTCTACATTCAGCCATCTGCACCTTATTCAAAAAGAAAATATTTAAGAAGTAGCAGGCATAGACTTTATTTCTCTCTCCACCTTCAGGCAGTTTTTTCAGACATTTTCAACAAATCTCTGGATATGTGCAGTGTTTTTGCCTCCTTCAAGATTTCCACCATCATTCTAATAGCACACAAATCAACAGTCACGGGCCTAAATGACTACAGACCAGTAGCTTTAACCTCTGTGGTAATGATGACCTTTGAATGCCTTATTCTGAATTTCATCAAGAATGCTAAAAGGGACTTCATGGACCCGTTTCAGTTTGCATACAGAGCCAAATGGTCTGTTGGTGTTGCAATGAATTTAAGTCTGAGCTTTATTTACCAACACCTCGATAAGCTGGGGCATATATGAGGATCACGTTTGTGGACTTCAGCTCTGCTTTAAATACAGTCATCTCAGAGCTCCTAAATAATAAACACATCCAGTTCAACCTGCCTAGTTCAATCTGCCATTGGATTGCAGACATTCTTACAATAGGAAATAGCACATGTGGTTAGGCAAACACATTTCTGACCCATTAACCCTTAGCACTGGTGCACTGCAGAGATGTGTCTTTTCCCTATTACTGTACTCTTCACACTTTATACAAGTGACTGTACCTATGGCGATTCATCTGTCCAAACTTCTTAAATTTGCAGATGACATAAATCTAATAGGCTTCATTTCAAACAATAATGAGTCCATATATTGACAAGAGGTGGAAAATTTGACATTGTGGGGCAGTTATAATAATTTAAACCTTAACATTCAAAAAACTCGGGAGATCATAGATGTCAGGAAACAATCATCTGCCCATCTATCATTTGCTATAAATGACTCAGCTGTTGGGATGACACAATCATTTAACTTTCTGGACACTGTGCTCTCATAAATCCTTAAGTGGAAGAATAACAACACATGCATTATTAGGAAAGTCAATAGGAGAATGTTCTTTTTGCATCAACTGAGGAAATTCTATCTCCCTGATGCAAAATTTGTCTAATTCTACACAGCCATTATCGAGTCAATTCTGACCTCATATATAACTGCCTGGTTTGGTGCTGCCTCTGTTAAGGCTAAGGCCAATTTGCAGCGTATCATCATCAAAGCCTGAGAAAGGATCATGGCCTGTAACATACCGCACACTAAAGTCCCATATGAGGTCAGGGTAAGGAAGAGGACCGCAAAGATGTTTTCTGATCCGACTCACCCAGGGCATCAATTGTTCCAAAGACTTCCCTCCAGCAAACGTCTTTGTGCAGTTAAAGCTTAAACAACCTGTCATCTAAACATTTTTTTCAACATGCAGTTATGCTTACTAATCACGTCTGAGCTTAGTATTTATGTATACCTGCACACTAGACTGCCTGGACATCTCTTTATTTTTTTGTATTGTCCTTGTATGGTGCATCATATTTAATCATTTTATATTGTATCTTCTTATATCTACTCCTTATGCCTAAAATCCTAAGCCTAAAAGTGCAGCGATTTTGTGCAACAATTTTATGTCACACTTTATTTCTGGCTTATTTTAAAACCTACGTATATATGTTTGGTATCATTCTTTTTAGTACTTATCGAACTTTAATGTGATGTTGTTAGATTTTCATATTCTTATTCTGTTTTTAAGTTATAAACTAAAAAATATCAAGAACTCGCAAGACGAGACTTCATGCCAAAAGATTTATCCATGCCTGGGGCTGGAAATTAAAGACAAAGAATAGGACAGCTGCTGTACAGGCCTTTAAATGGTTGAAGCGCTGTGCGAGATGCAGATCACGTGACATGGCAGCAGCAGAAAGCCAGCAGCTGATCGATTAAAGAGGAGGTAAAAAAAAACTGAATTTGTTTCCAATTTTATCACCGTTCAAGAGGGGGTTTAGGAGGAGCGACCATGTCTCCTTGGGGTGCATTCAGTCCCCTTTTTCACAAGGCAAGCAGCAGAGACATGAAGTGGCTGGTGCGTAGCACAAGCTGGGGGGGTGGCGAGCAAAGTGAGCAGTGGGGAACCCCCAGTTTATTTTACGTATTCAGTGTTGTCCTTGTATGTGGCACCAATACTATAGAGACAAATTCCTAGCACACATTAGGGTACCTGGCCAATAAAGTGGATTCTGATTCTGAACTTATTACAAACAGCAGTGATGTTTACAGGCTGCAAATTTAGGAGGCCCATATAATGAATTGAATGTTTTAACTTTTGGGGTTGTTTTTCTAGTACTTGAAGTGAGAGAAAATAACTGCTGGTACCATATTTTATAGGGCTACTTAAATGATGAGGGGTCCCTTTGTAAAGTCCACTGATGTGAATGTAAATGTAAAGGATTTTGGAGAGCGGTTTTACTGGGGTTCTAGTGGTTGTCATTCCTGTTCAAAGTAAGGACACACACATGAAAATATGAACAACTAGCAAAATACCCACGCTTCGCAGCGGCGTAGTACTGCCTTAAAATTTTTATTAAGAAGAAAATTAAACCTTTTTCAACTGAGGGAAAATATACCAATAATTATTTGTTAAGGATCTCTTTGTATACCACATTGTGAGTTCGGCCCTCCTGTTGTAATATGACCAAGCTGTGCGCTGAGCTAACTCTTGAGCATGCAACGTACAGTTGGCCATGTGAACAGTAATCTTGTTTCAAATCTCACAGCTTGGATTGCTGCTGTCATAATCGGATTGAGTTTAATGGTTTGTTTCAATTACGACAGTATTTGTAGGACTTGTGTTGAAGAGACATTCGGCATCTGTCAAGCGTTGTAAGTATACAACCGGTTTCATCAATAACTTTACATCCAGCTTTTGAGAGTTTAAACATTCATAAACATAAAAGTTTCCACTACTCAAATCGTCACCTGTCAATCTAAGATGGTTAAGAGGCATTGGCGGTTGTCAAAAGGTGTAAAATATTTGGCCATTTCGGTACACTTGAAAGCGACAACCGAACAATTCACCATCAGCCATCAACTCACATGCAGAACCATAGGTGAAGGGCTTAAGCATTTCACTCTTCTAGTGCTCCTGTGTAGTATAATTATCTCCTGTACCGCAGTCCACACCTTGAACCTGTCCCAGTCATTCAATACATAAGACACAATGTTCCTCCGGATATCAAGAGTGAGCCTGATATGGCTGTGCAATATGTAACAAAGAGAATGGAACCCATCTCCGGGCATGGAAATCACTCGGTAAGTGACAGTTCTCTGATCGATGGTGATCACCTCGATAGACATGTTAATGGGGGTACGGTTGGAATGATAAAGGAAATGGGCACCTGAACAATGTAAAGTAAGTCTAAAATACCTACACAATAACTATAATCGTAATAAACAAACAATAAAACAGCGGAGAAGCCGTGGATTAAATAAAAAGGCTATAGTTATCATCAGGGAGATGTGAATCCCATGGCGAAGCAAGGAAGGGAATGTAGAGACTGGAGCAACGGACGGTCTTATATAGGCAGGCAGCCAACAACGTGGGAGGCGTTGGGATGGGGGACCCAACGCCACCTCACACGGTGACCGAGCTGCAGGCTATGGACATATATATGTACGTAAGTAGGATTCAGTTAGCGTTGGGAACCCGCGTACCAAATTTCTTGAAGATGGGCCCATAAGTAACAAAGACTGTTGAAAAGTTCAATATGGCGGCTGACAGTGGCATCATACCACCAAAATAAGTACCAAATTTAAGCCTTCTACCTACACGGGAAGTTGGAGAATTAGTGACGTTGTAAAGTTCAATATGGCGGCCGACAGTGGCGTCATACCACCGAAATAAGTACGTACATCGGTTTTAGTTAGCACAGGGAAGCCACCTACCAAATTTCGTGAAGATGGGGTCAGCCTTTTACCTACCTACACGGGAAGTTGGAAAATTAGTGACGTTTGAAAGCTCAATATGGCGGCCGACAGTGACGTCATAGCATCGAAATAAGTACATATATCGGTTTCAGTTAGCGCAGGGAAGCTACCTACCAAATTTTGTGAAGATGGGGCCATAAATAAAGTTCAACATGGCAGACGTTGTTGACCGTTATGACCGTTACGTGTAGAATTTCGAAATGAAACCTTCTTAACTTTTGTAAGTAAGCTGTAAGGAATAAACCTGCCAAATTTCAGCCTTCTACCTACATGGGAAGTTGGAGAATTAGTGATGAGTGAGTCAATGAGGGATTTGCCTTTTATTAGTATAGATTTCAGAGGGTGGAGTGGGAGTCCCCTGTAAAAGTCCCTGAATGTGTATGTAATCATGGGGGGCCTAAGTTACATTTAAACTCATGCTGTCTGTCCCCCTTTTTTTTTGGATCCAATGACACTACTTCCACCTCTACTTCTTTCTCCCTGCCTTTTTTTGCTTCTGGTGAAACAACACCGCCCACGGTCAGAGCATCTGGCACTGGCATTTGAAGTTTATAGCGCTTCCTAACCATTTAGCTTTGCCTCTCTTTTTGTTTTCCATTTCATACCTCACTGTACATGGCAACTGCCATTACACCTGCTTTTTCCTGTTTTTACAGTCATCTGTCTCCCTTATACATGTCCTTCTGTGTCCTTCATTAGCATAAAGCCCCCTGACAGTGCCACACAGAGCATGCAAATTAATGTAATTGTAATAAACTAGCCAACCCGCAGTGTTCCATACGCCGCACAATTAGGCCGGTTTTTTAATGATTTTTAAGCAGAGGGAGAAAATTAACATTTGAAAAATCGGTAATGTAATAAATCAGCAAGAAAAGCAACATTGTAACAATGCATGGAACGAACCAACACACAATCGTCCGTGACTGAAAACTGGCGCACCGTCAGTCCTCGCGCCTTCTCCTGCCAGACGGAGGGATGGGGGTGCATGGTGCGGAGTGTGGAATGGGAGGAAAGGAGAATGACGTCCATTCAGCTCCGTCCGTCATGCTAGTCTGCTGATTTCTCGTTCAGTATGCACTGCCCGCTCATGTGCCCACCTTCAACTCGTCACTTGAGTCGCCGTCTTTACATAGTCCAGATGTACCTGTGAGTGATGTAGACTTTTCATTGCTCTGTGCGGTTTTGGCTGCTATTCTATATATAATCCACCAAGACACCTGACCACGGTAGTAGCGAGGTGGGAGGGGGGTGTGTACAAAGGGTTGGGATGCAACCAGTGGGAGCGTATGAGTCGCACTTAGTAGGAATTCCACGGTTTACAGCCCGAATGGGGTTCAACGGCTTACCCACACCGGGTATACACATGCTCAATGTCATGCATAACTATTTATTGAATGCTAAACACTTCTGGAAAGACACGGTTGTCTAAAACGGGTTGCTGTGAGAATACAACAGTAAGTGAATGAAAAGATGGAACTGTGGAGAGAGCAAAATACAACACAATAGTGAACCTGCGGCATAACAAACGCCGCATAATTATTTATTGATGGTTGAACACTTCTGGAAAGACATAGTTGTCTAAAAAGGGAGGGTTTGAGGATACAACAGAAAGAGAATGAAAAGATGGAACTGTAGACTTTTCATTGCTATGTGCGGTTTTGGCTGCCTTTATATATATATATATATATATATATATATATATATATATATATATATATATATATATATATATATATATAATCCAACCAAGACACCCGATCACGGTAGTAGCGAGGGGGGTGTTAACAAAGTGCAGGAGCATCTAAGAAGACGCATGTTTGTCGCGGATGCGAATTGCTGCATGTAGCGTGTAAAACAGTTTGCTATGATGCATGCGGGCGTGCGTCTTAACCGAAAACTCGGTTTCTAAAGACTGCCTACTTCATTGTATTTTAACCTCAGTTGTAAAGGAATGTTTTAAGGACCCCAAGGGATACCCCTCGGTTTTGGCTGCTTTTCTATATTTAATCCACCAAGATACCCGACCACGGTAGGAGGGTGGTGTGCACAAAGAGTAGGGACGTAATGAGTGGGAGTGTATGAGTCACATTTAGTGGGAATTCCACTGCTTGCATCCCGAATGGGGTTCAACGGCTTACCTACCCCTCTCTGCGCTGGGTAGACACACGGTCAGTGTCATGCATAATTATTTATTGAATGTTAAACACTTCTGGAAAGACACGGATGTCTAAAACGGGTTGGTGTGAGAATGCAACAGTAAGTGAATGAAAAGATTGAACTCTGGAGAGAGCAAAATACAGTACAACACAATAGTGAACCTGCGGCATAACAAACGCCGCGTGGCTCAGACGTGCATGTGGACTCTTACCACAGACGAAAGGGACTAACTGGGTGGTCGGTGAGTTTTTGCATCCGGGCAAATGGGCAGGCAGTGTGAATGCCTAGAGAGCGAGGGTAGACGCCGGCCGGTGAAAAAGGAGTGTTGGTGGGCAGGAAAACGTCTTCCGTGTTCCTGCAGGAGCATCTAAGAAGACGCATGTTTGTCACGGAAGCGAATAGCTGTATGTAGCGTGTAAAACAGTTTGCTATGGTGCACGCGGTCGTGCGTCGTAACCGAAAAGTTGGTTTTTAAAGACTGCTTACTTCATTGTGCTTCATCCTCAGTTGTAAAGGATTGTTTTAAGGATCCCATGGGATACCCCTCGCAAACCATTTCACACGCTGCATATGGCGATTCACCTCCGCGAGACACATGCCTCTATGAACAGTCAACGTAGCTCGGAGGTGCATGACATGCACATGACATTAACCTGACCTGCACTGCATGTGGCCTCTACAACAGACGAATATAAATGACGGCATTTTTTCTGTGTCGTCGTGTCCGAGTTAGTGGGCGTTGCCCTGTGCGTTGTCGTATCTAATGGTCTTGGAGTTGGTGGGCGTGGCTCTTTCCTGTGTGCGCCATAGGTGTCTCACTTGTCGGTGGCTTAGTGAATCCACGCCCCTTCCGGCGTGCTTTCCATGGTTGTCTTGCCTTAGTGAATTATATATATAGATACTGACAAATTAGAAAACAGTTGTTAGGTTATTTTATTTTATCTGTAATGTCATCACATTCCAGTTAAATCAATCAAAGCATTTTTTTTTTTAATTTTGGGGTATTTAGTTTTGGTGAGCCATAAATATTTACATTTGATAATGCTGCTTCTTAGTGGGTACTCACTGGTCTAGGTGTACAACTAAATGGGAAATAGTGTTTTTTGTTGATTAACAAGTCAGTGAGTTATTAAGCAAATGAGTGAGCAATTCAACATGCATTATATACTGTGTGTGTATATATACTGTATATATAGATAAATAGATCATTCCAGTGCTTGGGTACCCTAAAGCTATGGATTTTGCCTCCTCGACTGGTTATATTTATCCCCTAAATTTTAATGGGGATCTCCATCTTTAGATCTCAACATGCATCATGGAGTATAGGCGCTAATATATTTTGCAAGCAGGGATGGATTTAGGCATAGGTACAGGTTAAGGCCTCATAATTTAAGGGGGGGCCCTTATAATTTCAGAAGTTTTTTTTTTTATTTGTTACTGTTCTTATTGTGTATTCTTGCAACCCTTTTCTCATTTCCAAGGTGGGTGTGTTATGCATCTCAGTAGTACTCTTGCCAAGTGCAACTGGTTCAAAGCTATATGCTCGGTTTACAGTTGCCACATAGGTTCCCATAGCTTAGTACCTCACCATATTGAAATTCAGCACTGTTTATAAAGTTTGTAAATGAGAAAGAGGATTTTAAAATGTTAACTTTTTATCTGCTTTGCATTGTAGCCTTCAGATCTTACCATATGTCTCTCCTACCATTGATATACTGTCTGCATGGTTTACTTGCAGAATCAGAGTTGTTTGCCTCTAAGCAACACTGCCTTTTCATGGTTTCTCTGTGTCTTAAAACTGAGTTTCTGGACTTCCTGAATTTATCTATGGAGAACGAATAACCAGTAATTCTCTTCTTGCCATTTAGGTAAAAGAAAACCTATATAACCTGATAATGGTTTTCCAGACTTCCCTAATCTTTTTACGAGGGGTGTTCAATATAATTTATCTACCTGAGTATGAAATAAATTAGCAAGCATGTTGAAAAAAGTCTCTGGATGTTGTGACATGTCTCAAGGTTATTCATGCACAGTTGTGGCTCAGAGTGAGTCTAACGTTCCAAGAGACAGGATGTCAAGTGAGTCCTTGTACGAATCGAGTAAGCTTCTTCAGAACAATGTGCCAGTTCACATGTCATAATAATCACAGGCTGCCATCCAAGAATGTGGGTTCCAGCAGCTGAACCATCCACCCTACAGTCCTGACCCGGCTCTCTCTGTTCATTTCCTGTTCCGAGGTTTGAAGAAATCTCTTTGAGGACAGCATTTATCAAGTGATGAAGACATCAAGGCAGCTGTGGCATCCTTGTTTGAAGGTCAGACAGAAGATTTTTTTTAAAAGGGGTTGAAGTCATTGCAGGAAAAGTGGATGAAGTGTATGGAGCTATCATGCGATTATATTAAAAAATAAAGGAAAAATATTTTGAAAACTCCTTTCTTTTCTACTGAGGTAGACAAATTATTGAACACCCCTTCTAGTTTCCGAAAAAACAGTTTGCCATAGTTTTCCTCTCAACTTTTTGAGAATTTTTCCGGAGATACACCTTAGTTGCATCCTGCTAGTATTGATGATCCTTTTCTGGGACTGTTCTTCTGACTGCAAAATTGCTGTCTATATTTCTTTTTCAGTATGTAAAGAGTTTAATCATGAATGTTGAATATGGTCTTTTTTGTTCTTCGTGATTCTAAGAAAAATCTTCATAATAATCAAAATTTTTACTCTTTAGAGTCAAACTGAAATATCATGGGTTTATAATTGAAATGTTTATTCAATGAAGATAAAGTAAGAAAGCAATAATAATTTGTTTGTTTAAACAGGTCTCTGTAAGAATAACAGTCTTTTTTTAATTTTCTGCTTTTTGCAAGAGGGCATCTACCTTGAGAGAGCTCCTATTGTGATAAGAGTTTCTTCCCCATTATCTCAGATTGTTAAACTAGGCTACATGTCTATTCTCTGACCTGCCGTACTGCCCATTTTTATTACAATATCATAAATTTTACAAGACAGAATTCATTTTATTTCAGTATATAGTCTATTGCTGTATATAATCTATATATATGATTCACTAAGCCGCCGACAAGTGAGATACCTATGGCGCACACAGGAAGGAGCCACGCCCACCAACTCCAAGACCATTGGATACAACGACAATTCGACGACACAGAAAAAATGGCGTCATTTATGTTCGGCTGTCGTAGAGGCCACATGCAGTGCAGGTCAGATTAATGTCATGTACCTCCGAGCTACGTTGACTGTTCATAGAGGCATGTTTCTCGCGGAGGTGAATCGCCATATGCAGCGTGTGAAACGGTTTGCGAGGGGTATCCCATGGGATCCTTAAAACAATCCTTTACAACTGAGGTTAAAACACAATGAAGGAATCAGTCTTTAAAAACCAATAAGCCCTGTGCCTCTGTTTCATTACCGTCTCACCTGCTTCACCAATGCAGGCCCTGCAACAGTCGAGACGCTCTGTCAGCAGCTGACCTTCTCTGTGCCTGACCGGTTCACACAGAGGCAGAGCAAGAGAAAGCCGCGCCAGAGACAGACAAAGGCACACACACAGGCAGCTGGTGGGCGGCTCTCCGTGAGTTTCTCTTGTGACCGGGCACATGAGCAGGCAGTGTGTATGCTTCAAATGCGAGGGTGGACGCGACAGGACCATCTAGGAAAAATCGCTGTATGCAGTTTGTAAAACAGTTTGTTTGTTGCAGATGTGAATCGCTGTATGCGGCGTGTAAAACAGTTTGCGAGGGGTGTCCCTGTGTCTTTCCAGAAGTGTTCAACCATCAATAAATAATTATGCGGCTTTTATTATGCCGCGGGTTCACTATTGTGTTGTATTTTGCTCTCTCCAGAGTTCCATCTTTTCATTCACATACTGTTGTATTCTCACACTAACCTATTTTAGACAACCGTGTCTTTCCAGAAGTGTTTACCATTCAATAAATAATTGTGCATGAGATTGAGCGAGTGTCTAGGCGTGGGCAAGCCGTTGAACCCCATTCGGGCTGAAAACCGTGGAATTGCCACTAAGTGCGACTCATAAGCTCCCACTGTTTTCGTCCCAACCCTTTGTACACACCCGCCTCCCACACGTTGACTGTTAATAGAGGCATGTTTCTCGCGGAGGTGAATCGCCATATGCAGCATGTAAAACTGTTTGCGAGGGGTATCCCATGGGATCATTAAAACATTCCTTTACAACTGAGGTTAAAACACAATGAAGTGAGCAGTCTTTAAAAAACGAGTTTTCGGTTACGACGCACGACCGCGTGCAGCATAGCAAAGTGTTGTACACGCTACATACAGCAATTCGCATCTGCGACAAACATGCGTCTTCTTAGATACTCCTGCACTTTGTACACACCCCCCTCCCACCTCACTACGCCGCACGGACGATTGTGTGTTGGTTCGTTCCGTGCATTATTACAATGTTGCTTTTCTTGCTGATTTATTACATTACCGATTTTGCAAATGTTAAATTTTCTCCCCGTGCTTAAAAATTATAAAAAAAAAACGGCCTGATTATGCGGCGTATGGTACGCCGCGGGTTGGCTAGTTAAAATATATTATTTATGGGCATATGTTTGGCTAGGGCTTATGTTTACTTTATTCATCATTAAAAGATCATTTTGTTTTAATGGTGTACACCTGGCTCTGTAAATGATCACTAGTTGTGTTTACAAATTATTGCCCTAAATCATGATTTATCAGAGAACTCCGTGTAGCAGTAGCTAATGAGCAGCCCACCAAGCAACTATTCAAACAAATGCATGCTGGGGAAATGTACCAAATAAATGCAACAGTAGAGTCAAGAGTATTGTGTGCTGTAAGTAAGCAATAAATTAAAACAGAAATATTGTACTCCATGTCGCAATGTTAAAATCTTATGTCTACGCTTTTAGTAAATAAAACACTTGTAGAAATGTAGCAATATTTTATTTAATTTTTATTTTGTACTTTATATCTTAAAAGCTTTTGCAAATTGCAAAAAAGAAGAGATTTAGTAAGTAGGAGAAATAGCTTGCTTGGCCAAATAAAAATGACATGTTAATTTTTCAATTTTAGGACTACATTCTGACCACTTTTAGTTATAATTTCAGTTCAGGAAGTTTAGCCATCAATTAGGCATTCAACAGTATTTCATTTCAGTATTTGTAGTTGTATCATGGTCAGAATTGTTTCCTCACAGATACACTAGAATTATATTCATACATTGATCCTCCTGCAGCCAGCTAAAGTTCTGGTTTATAAAAATGGATAGTTATAGTAAGGTTAAATATTTTGTGGATAGATAGGACTGCACCAACAAACACAAAAGAAGATTCATTACTGAGTATCAGTGTGATGTTACAGTGCTCTGTTTTCTACTTTCCTGCTTAACTTTTGGTAGATTTTGTACTGCCAGATGGAAGTGGCAAGCCAAAGAATGGCAAAACTTTTGTTGGACTGAGAGATCAGAATATGGTTAATTAAACAAAGCATGAGTCAGAAGCCACAACCACAAAGAATAATAATTACTAAAGTCTGATATATTACCTAAAAATCAAAATTAAGCACACAAAAAGCTCTAGCTCTCTAATTATTTTTGAAATAGCTATTACACAAGTATATTTATCACGAAATGATGATGCTGATAGCATGGTGCTGTGGTTCACGTTGTAGAACCATACACTTTTGCCAACCTTAACAATTCTGTTGCAGTCAAAAAAACTACACAAAATGGAGGTGGCTGCATGTAAAAATTAAGTACAAATTGGAGACATGACAAATAAATGTGACATTATAAAATGAAAAGCAACTTTTAAATGAACAAAAAATTCAAAATATGTACCACAATATATTCTGTATATCTCAAAAACTCAAAATCATAACATATTTTACTTTTAGGTGTTTGGAATTAATGTGCAGTATGTATTTGCAGAAAATATTAGAGATAAAATTTACTTACTTCATTCTTCTCACTTAGAAAAAAAAACAACTTTCACCAAGGAAAACTAAACTTAATTAAGATGTTGAAATGCAACTGAGAGTATCATATTAATGAAGTCTCTCCTCAAGTGACGCTAGGGATCACAGTCATATACAAAGTAATTGTGAGAAGCCAGTACAACTGTTTCTTGACTGGAACTGTTAGTAGGTTGAATGCTTTTTTATGTTCCGGGGATATACATATTTTCTTTCTAAAGTCTTAATTATACAATGCAATCAGATTATTCATTGTTGATTTGTAAAACTGGAAGATTGTCAAATAGAGGTTAATTTTTTTGTGGAAAATAAGTAAAAGGATGTAAATTAGAATTAATAGTGCTATTGTTACATAATAATAATGTACAGAGACAGCTATTCCTATACCACTTATTCAGTGACTTAACTTCATAATGACATCTTTTAATACAGTGGTTCAGGTTGTACTATGTATAAGGAACATATTTAATGTTTAGTCTCTGACTTTGGTGTGTTGCTATTTTTTATAGCATGTACAGTAGTTTTCTTTCAGAAATATGTTAATTTGTTGCTGTTATACAAGCACACTAGACAATTAAAATGTCTAGAAGAACTACAGAAGTATTCTGTGCATCCTAAGCTTTTGCACAACCTTCAAAGAGCTCAAGCTGCATCATCGTGATGAATGTGTTTTGCACTAAAGAGAAACTTCAAACACTTCATCTAGCTCTATATGACAGTGTAACCTTTATACTTCATGGATTTTACTCTTCACATCACTTCTTTCAATTACAGGATTTTTATTACTTCCATTTCTGAAATACAATAAGTTAAACACTACTTACATTTAGAGAGTAAGAATATGTGATCTAAGGGCTTCTTCCTATAAGAAAATCCTGCTAAAATCAGGACTGTGTGCAAGTTTATGCTTGCTACTTGAAATACCCTAAACACTTTTAGGATAGGTTGAAATAAAAGGTTAGAACATCAATATATTTCACCTTAAAAATGAATGTTCTGGAAGTAATTTTCTTTTCATCAAAAGTATGAGGGCAATTTTCATTCCAGTTTACTTCTGAAGCGCTAAGAGGAACTCATCAGTGAACAATGTTAAACTGCTGCAAATCGCATTACAATAATAAAATATGGGGTTTACTTGGAAAAATTACCTGCTGTTATTCACATTCAGATTTACCAAAGTAAAATTCCTTATACATTTTCAGCTAAAAACTCAGCAAAGACAAAATGTTTGGAAGTATTTTTGTAAAATCTATTTCTAAAAAGATGCATTTTGTCATTTTGTATGAAAAAGTAATGTCTTGCAAAATTACTAGATTGCTGTCATTTTTCAGTTTCATTGGTAATGAGACACTTCTGTATTTATAGTAATTTGTTTAATTATTTTACTTAAATAGCATTTATTAACAAAGATATAGCAAATAAAAAAAAGATCTTTGCACCAAACTGGTGTTACATGTATGTTCATTCTGGTACATATACACCTGTTTTTCTTACATTGTTAGAGTGCCAGATTTTGACTCTGGATTTTGTGCTTTCAGTATAGAGTTTACATTTTTCCATCTTGTTTGTGTGGTTGTTCTCCATAGACTTTACCTTGTTTTCACAAGCCAGGATTGTAATGTGAAATTGTTTAACATAATTATGGTGACCCAATGGAGTTCTGTGAATGATTCTGTTTGCGCATTATGATAAATTGGAGTCTAAATAGCCAAGGCCACTTCCTGTCTTGCACCTGTTGGAGTATAGACTCTGGCTCTGTAAATTTCTTTCCCTGGCCAATTGAGAAAGAAAATGGGGTAAAACATGGACAGGAATACTCTTAAAAATTGTAATAAATCATCTCTCAGATTTAAGTATTTTCTCCACTTTACAGTTGTTTAAACAGCAGACTCGTAGATGAGTTATGTTAAGATAATACAGAAAAATATATGATCTGATTACACAAAGACTACACAGTTTTCAAAAACTGTGATGAAAGGAACAATTAGAAAATTAAAGGCTACCAGAATTACAAACATATCGGTGTGGAATAACCTTAGTCATGTCTGGAGACTTAAAGTAATGCATATCACAGGTGTGTATCTAAAACATCAAGAGATGTGATCTTTGATAGATTTCAGTGATACCAGAATATATTTGCTTGAATCTTTTGATGGGTTAGTGGTTCATAATCATTTACTGCCTCATCATACATTGGATTGCACTGTCTGCCTGTGATGTTCAGACTCCTTTAATAAATAAAGTACTAAATGGTACTGTCCTATTATACAAATTAAAAAATTAATAATTGCTACACTAATGTGCCATCTTTGTGCTACCTCAATAAGCAAGTTCAAAGTTCTAGTTTGGTGAGTTGCAACTGTATTACAGTAAGCAGGAAATTTGTGGAACTGTCTTGTTACTTAACAGACTTTTTAAGAGTTGTTTAATAGATGCATGGAATTCATTAATCTGCATTTCCAATTTTTATGTATACTGTACATTGTGTAGTGCCTTATGATTTTTTTTTTACTTCAAGGATGCAATATAAATTTTAAAATATAATATAGACCTTAAAATCTTTGCTTACACTATATAGCAATATATAGGTTAGTATTATTAGTTTTTTCCCCAAACAGTACTGAATGCTATATATTTCACATTTACTCTGCTTGGCTTAATTACTAATCTTCAGTCACCAAAGTTTATTTATTTTGTCTATAGCAGGGGTTCCGAGTTCAGCCTTGGGACGCCACTGTTGTTGTAGGTTTTCATTCCAAACAGTTTCTCAAGTAAATGGTTCAGTCTTACTTCTAAAATGATCTAATTGTTTAATTAGTCTTTTTTTCCTTTTATTTTACATTCGGAAATATGTGCTCATGTATCTGCATGTAAAGAAAATTCATAAACTTGATTTTTCCACCATATCTTTAAATGTTAACTTTCTTTTACCATATAGTTTTTTAAAAAATCACATTTTACTGTGGAATTTACTCCATTAATTGTATAAAATGCTGAAAATCAGACACAGGTGCAAGTGACACTAAATATTAAAGGGTATCAGCTATAATACTTCACTTATGAGCTAATTAATAAGAAAAAGCTTAAATTATCATAACAAAGAGTAAAATCTTAAAAAGCAAGTAAAAGAACCATAATTAATGTCACATACAAATGTGTGCTATATTCCCTAAAAATTTGAGCAATGCCATTTTGTAAATTTCGTATTTTTGCAAAAAAAATGCATGAACTGGAAAATAATAGCTTATCTAATGAAGGCAGGAGTCCATTTGAAAGCAGAAGGGATGAACAACTGCTGTTATTGTAGTCTGTGGGATTGAACTTAAGGACCACTTAGTTAAGACCTTTATTAATAATTTTGATATACTTGGAGGCTTTGCCCCCTGCTTGCTTTGCTCACTCAACCCCACCCCAGGTGCGCTACGATCCAGCCACTTTGCGTCTCTGCCACTCGCGTTGTCAAGGGGGGGGGCTGAACGCACGTTGAGGAGATGTGGTCGGATCAGCTGTTGTCTTTCTGCTACTGCTGCCGAGCTGCATGTTCTGCTTGTCGCGCTGCGTATCGATCATTTAAAAGCCTATACAGCAGTTGTCCTTTTGTCTCATTGCCTTGTCTTGCGTGACGTTAAAGTGTCTCTCGCGGGACATCAAATCACGTATCGTCTCCTTCCAAGCCTTCCAAGATTTTTTTTTATAATAGAGAGAAATGTAGCATTGCAATACTGCCTCTGCTTTAACATTCATTGTCATTTGCAGCTGTATCTGCACTACTCATCAGTGAAACAATTTAAGGAAGAAACTCCAAAGAAATAAGATGAACTGAAATAAAAGTGATTAAAGAATTTTAAGTGTTTAAAACTATGACAAAGAAAACACATTTCTGAATTTCATTTAAATGCAGATTGCATACTAGAACAATTGAATTGTTCTTATTCTGAATTCAGAATAAGAAAAGAATAAAGGCCAACTAAACGATCAGATTCCTGAGGCATCAGAGTGACCCTCTGAATTGTGAAGCTTGTTGGAAAGCCTGTAGCCACAGTGGTGCACCAGGACTGAACTTGGGAACCCCTGGTGTGTAGAACTGGATTAAGCAGACTTAGTAAAAGAATTTGTATATATAACTGCTATAAAACTAAAACCATCTGTTTAATATTTAGAGGAGTATAGATTGTGCAAATTCCAGAAAGTTTAAATGAATCTACAGTATCTTCTCTTTTGCACATTAAAAGATTAATTTTTCTTTCAGCAGTCCGATTGTCAGATCAGAAACACCTATTTGACTGGGAAAGTCTTGTCATTGCAATGTTTGGCCTATGTTTTAATAAAATTAACATAATTATATTGTGCAAAGAGTACCGTATACACTCACTGGCCACTTTATAAGGTACACCTGTTTAACTGCTTGTTAACATAGATATCTAATTGGCCAATTACATGACAACATCTCAATGCATTTATTCATATAAACATTGTCAAGACAACCAGTTGAAGTTCAATCTGAGCTTCAGAATGGGACAGAAAGGTGATTGAAGTGACTTTAAATGTGGCATGGTTGCTGGTGCCAGATGGGCTGGTCTGAGTATTTTAGAAACTGCTGATCTACTGGGATTTTCACGCATAACCATCTCTAGAGAATGGTCACAAAAAGAGAAAATATCCAGTGAGTGGCAGTTTCCTGGGCGAAAATGTCTTGTTGATACATGAGGTCAGAGGAGAATTGCCACACTGGTTTGAGCTGATAGAAAGGCAACAGTAACTCAAATAATTATAGTTACTTATTACAACAGAGGTAGGCAGAAGAGCATCTCTGAACTCACAACACGTCGAACCTTGAAGCTGATGGGCTACAACAACAGGAGACTAAACTGGGTGCCACTCTTGTCAGCTAAGAACAGGCAATTCAGGATACAGTTTGCATGGGCTAGCCAAAATTGGACAGTAGAACATTTGAAAACATTGCTTGATCTGATGAGTCTTGATTTCTGTTGCAATGTTTAGATAATAGGGTCGAAATTTGGCGTCAACAACATTAAAGCATGGATCCGTCCTGCCTTGCATCAACGGTAAAAGGCTAGTGGTGATGGTGTAATGGTGTTGGGGATATTTTCTTGGCACATTTTGGGCCCCTAGTACCAATTGAGCATTTTTACATGCTACAGCCTGCCTGAGTATTGTTGCTGATCATGTTCATCCTTTTATGACCACACTGTACATCCTCTGATGGCTACTTCCAGCAGGATTACACATCATGTCACAAAGCTCAAATCATGTCAAACTGGTTTCTTTAACATGACAGCGAGTTCACTGTACTCAAATGGCCTCCACAGTGACCAGATCTCAATCCAGTAGAGCACCTTTGGGATGAGGTGGAATGGGAGATTCACCTCATGGATGTGTAGCCAACAAATCTTATCTCTCTATTATAAAAAGAAATCCTGGAAAGCAAAAACAAAGCGACGATATGTGATCTTCTCGGAAGTTCTCGAAAGACATTTAAAAGACCCGTGAGACAAAAGACACTTGCCACGGAGCGTCTCGCAGGGACCATAAACATGAGACTTGGTGCCAAGAGACTGTCCCAGGGCCGTTTCGCGGGGACGTGGAACATGAGATTCTTACAAGACATGCCCTAATTACAACAGATATCATATGATTGCACATCCATCAAAAAACAGTCATGTAAAAGCACGTAGTTTACACAGATCATGTGCTCTCAACACGTATAAGGACAATATGGAGAATAGACACCCAAAGGCGTTGGAAAGAAAAAAAAGGCATATAAGAGATTATGAAACCAGTAAAAATCGAAAGTATTGCAGCGTCCCAGCCAGGTTGTGGCCTTTTTGGTTTTAAGTGACTGTTCGGTCCGATTGAGGGAGAGCAGAGTACAGCACAGAAGACTGATATCGGGGTATTGATTGATGCAGTAAGAGGGGGCGAGATGTAGGGGATAAGGGATTGGAGAGGGTGCTAGAAAGTTGTGTTTGGGGTTACGACGTCGGCGATTGTTCAAGGAAAACTTTTGTGACACTTTATCATGTCAGTCGCTACAGTATCAAAGAAAAGATAGAAAAGATCGGATTACCGCAAAACAAAAGGTGATTAATCATCAGAACCAGGTGTAATTGAAAAAAGAGCAGGACAAATCGAGGTCAGAAATAAAAGGCAAGGAGTAGACAACAAAGTCTTTTCGCATTCGCATCATTCTTATGCACAAAACGTGGATTTACACAATAATAGTCCATACGCTATGAGAATCTGTGGTCCCGCAACAGTTAAAGCAACGACAAGTTGAATTTCAAAGAATACACAATTCGGTCAGGTGTATATTTATGATCACGGAGAAGCGATGCAAATTTTAACAGGCAAAAAGAAAGGTAATGTATATATTCCGCGAAAAACATTACACACCAAAGAAGATCATGATATGCCATTCGTATTAAAATGTTTACAGTTTACTGTGAGAATAGCTTATGACAATCAATAAATCACAGGTACAAACATTAGAAAAAGTCGGATTATTTATTAGAGAAACAGAAACAATATTCACTCACGGGCAGTTATACGTTGCGTTGTCACAATGTGTCTCCAAAAAATATTGTTTTTAATGAAACTTTAAAGTAAAAGTGCAAATAATGAAATTAAAACAATTCCAAAGAAAAAAAAATTTTAATTGTATATCCGATTAACCAAACACAGGGGTTGGCGAAGCGAAACGAGCGGGGGCAAAGCCCCCTAGTGTTATAAAATAATTGTACTGAAAAGTTAACTAAATGCATAATATCTTTTTGTCATCCTCTAAACCAAGTACACTATTTAGTCATATTTACAAAGTGTTTACAAAGTTTGTTGCTTATGAAAATGCTTTGTGTCTAACTTGCGACGTGTCCTCATTAACCTGTACCTTATAATAATGATGATTTCATCAACTTCTTTTTTTCTGCTGTAATACTGTTTACAGTGAAGTACAAATGCAGGATGCAGGAAATGAACTATAGAAAACATATATGCCTGTGTCTTTCACACAGCAGTAATCAATAAAGAGCATCTCAGTGCTAATGAGATAAGTCTTAAAGAAATCAATCACTATCTTTAATGCTAAATTTAATGCTGAAAGTAAAACCCAAGTTTATTTTGCTGTCCCCTGGATTTCATGCCACTCTTTTTAATACTTTTTTCTGTTTTAGTTTTCATGATGATGAAAATTCTAGTCTCCGACAACAGAAATTGGAGAAACAGGTAAGCATACTTTTAAGACCAATAAACCATTCTATGCGACACTTTATTTCTGGAAAAGGTGTATTTTCATTACAAGTAAACACCCTGTCTTTGCTTAATTCTTTAAATAAAAGAGAATTTCATATGAAGATATGTGATAGTAATTAATGTGAATGCCAAAGAGATTTTAATTTTTCATTATTGTGAACTTGCTTTTAGTAATTTATCAATAATTCAGCTACAGTATTTTTTAATTATTGGTCAGAAAAGAGAAGTAAAAAGTCACTTTTTTTTGGACAGTGGGTGTTAAAGTGGAAGAAAAATCTTTATCAAGTAGGCTGACATGGTTTTGCAGGGGTTATTTTTTCCATCTCAACTGTCCAGAGTCCTTGGTTCAATTACAAACCTAGATGCTGTCTTCATATTGACTTAACATTCTTCCCTCATTTGCACAAGCTGTCTTTGGCCAAACTCGTTTACTCCCATATCCTATGGATGTGTAGCTTATGTTAGTTGTTAACACAACACTAACCCATTCTTAATGAGCAGCCTGACAACGAACTGGTGTGATAGACTGTCATGTCACCTATGTTGTTGGGATAAAATCTAGTTCACTGCAATCTGACCATGAAAGCTATGTTAAGTTTGTAGTTTGAAGGACACTATCTCCACCTAGTAAGATATCAATACAATTCATAAGTTAGAAAAAAATAAACCCAAATAAGTGGTAAAAGTTTAGCAGTCTTTATTTAAGTGCATTTATTATATACGTCATATAAACTATGCTGAATCAGTATAACTCTGCAAAACGAAAAAATACAGTCCACACCAGAATTATTGGACCCCCTCATGAAAATGAGTTAAACATTAACCACTCATGCAATGGATGATATATTGGGCTTGAACAAAGGTATAAACTTTATATTTTATCTTAAAACAATTTTAGTAACATTTTCATTAAACATAGGTTTCAAAAATATTTGCACTCCATTGATTAATATTTAACAAATCGTTCCCAGGAAAAAACAACAGCACTGAGCCTCTTTACTGTAATGTTTAACTAGGTTGGAGGACACTTGTAGAGGGACCTTGGAACATTTCTAGTTCTTTAATATTGTTGGTTTTGCTCTTCTGGATTGCCCTCTTGTGGTCTCACAAGCATTTCTGTGTTGATTTTAATGTACGGGATCCATCCATGGTAGCTGTGTTTTGGTCTAAAAATTCCTGGTATGTAGACAAATTAATTCTTCCTTTAAACTTCTCAAGTGCTCTTGGACCACTTGAATTAAACAATCCCGAACATCAGTGATTCTCCACAATGCGATTCACCATATTTCACAGTGGATATCACATGTTTTTCTTTGTGGTCCTTCTTTTCAAACATGTATAGAGATGATGTGCATGACCAAAAAGATCACCTTTCATCTCTGTGTACTCAATGCACAATTCCATTTCTACTTCCCATAATGCTTGGCAGACTTCAGGCATTGCATTTTGTGGCATGTCCTTAAGACAGACTACCTTCATGGAACTCTTCCAGAAATCTTATCATGGTGTTGGTGTCTATTACTATTACTATTTGTATGAAAATGTGCTATATAAATAAATGTTGTTGTTATAACAGCTGATTTAGAGATATTATAACCCCAAGGTTCAAGCAATGCAGTTGAGAAACCTGATCTTTCAGTTTTTTGTGTTTTTTTTTCTTTGCTCCTTCTTACAATATATGGGATGTATTATATTGTTTTAGGATTCTAGTAATTGTCTCTCGTATGTTCTTAAGAGGGTACACTATGCTCAAAATAGAACAATGTTTTTGTCAAATATTTTTATTAGATAAATTCCATTTTGAGGAATATCTGAGTGATTATATGTATTGCTTATGTTATATTGATAGATAGGACTTTATTTGTCCCAAGAAGGAAATTTAGCTTATTACAAAAGCAGAAGAAATATTGTAACACATTTTTGTAACTTCTAGAAGCTGTATGATATTTGTCTGCACCTGTAGTTTTTCTTTTTCTTCAATTTGCCTTGTACTTGTAAAGGCTTTGGAATAAGTTCTGTTAGTGGTAATGAAATCTTGTACCTTTGTAAGAAAAGGAAAAGAGATATCTGTATTTTCAAGCTATGAAAGTGTTTGCATAACTGCTTCATCTGAACAGTTATATACATATCGGGTATCTCTGTATAGTTTTTTTTTTTTAATTTTTGTTTTTAATGCATTTGAACATGTTTACACTGTGTCATGGAGGATAGTGGCCCCCTTTGATGCAAAACATAAGGAGATGCTGATACTGTGTATGTATTCTAAATCATTTATTTTTGCATTAAGTTCAGACTAACCTTTCACTTTGGTATGTGTCTTGCCATTTCATTATTTGTCATTTGCCTTTAGTGAAATGACTTCAGATTTTGGCCTGGTGGTGTGGTTTGTGGCGTTTGTCATGCTTCTTCTCTGTGCCAACACAGAAGAAGCATGTGTCATTGGTGTGTGAAATGTGCGTCATTGTCAGTGGTGGTCACTGGTGGTGTTCTTTTTTTGATGGTGTGTATTACTTTTTTTTTACAATGAAGCTTGTATCTTGTACTGGACGCTCATCAGGTGAGTATTGCTGCTTCACCGTTCCTTTCACCGTAGCATGGTGGATTATCAATAGAGACTGTTGTGGATGCAAAACATAAGGAGCTGTTGATGCTGTGTATGTGTTCTAAATTGTTTGTTTTTGCACTTTCTTTTTAAGTTCAGGCAGATCTCTTATGTGCGGCAGCATTTTGCCGTCTCATTGTGGCCGACAGTGAACCAAGGTTGCGGGTCCTTGCTTTTTTCTTCTTGTGGTGAAATGGGTTGCGCGTACATTGTGTGTCCTGCAGTCGACTTTTGTGCGCCATTAGCAAGTGAATTGTGCTACACTGTCAGTGGTAGTTGCGAGTGTAGTTTCTCTTCTTTGCCTGCTGGTGTGTATCACTGTGTTTTGCAAAGGACTTTATTGTACTTGATCCATACTGCAGTGTTTTTCCTGAATCGACTGGTCTAATACATTTCACAGAATTGTTTTTGGCTATGCCTTTCCTGTCAACTTTCATACCTGATGAACTTTTTTCAGGAACCAGGGCATTCCTGCCACATGAACTTGGGCTATTTGTAGATCCTGGTAGGAAGTTCCTGGTACTTTTTTATCTCCTACTTCAGGGCATGAACTTTCTGTTCAACCAGGAACTATCGTTGATGGAGCTAGGGCAGTGACTTGTTCTTATTGATTGACCACAACCACTTATGCCATCTATTTTTAAATGTCAATTTCATTATAATAATAATGAATGTACATTTAATTAATAATGTTAACATTACCTTTTTTTCTGTTCTTAGTTCTGTCTCAGAATTGTGAATCTCTGCAATCTGATGTAAAAGTTGTCTTCTCTTGTGTGTTCTAGGGCTTGCCATAGTTCTTCTTTGTTTTGATGGTACTGCTGCTTATTGAAATGATATCCACAGATTAACCTACGACCTTTGCACGTTATGTATTTTGCATAAAGGTTACATTTCCTGGTGTGCAGTGGGAACGCAACATGCAATAGTGCCCAGGGATCACAAATGGTCCAAGGCCTACCCCATACAAGAATACATTGGGTCCTGAAAACAAAGCTCCTATGGTGGAGAAATGCCTGATATCGCTGGGACTTCTGTTCCTGTCGGTAATGGTGCAGACAGGCTGTATGCCCCCACCCCTGGTCTGTTTTCATGCCAAATATGCAGCAGCCGTATGCTGCTGTAGTTTTTGTGACAGCTATGTTGGTTCAGCAATGCATGCTGCTATGTCTTCACTGGCCATGGAAGCCAAGTTTTGAGTCTGTCATGGGCCGGACATCCAAATCATGAGTTGCGTTGTGTATGTGTGATGATGTGGGTCGGTTCCTGGCTCCCTCTTCTATTATGGGAGCCTCTTGAACCCAACACTGTCGATAACATAACCTGGATGAGCTTGGCAGATAAAGAAAAATCTCATATGAAGCAAGGGGATGGTGTAAAAGTGATCTGTGCTATTATTAAAAAAAAAACCCAGTGTTCAAAAAGTGCAGTGCTTAGAAAATATGTCAAGAATTAAATAATCCATAAAAAGGTGTATCAGTGGAGGTTAAAAATCTGAATAAATAAATCCAATAAAAATGAGGTGCAAATCAGCTGGCAGGAATCTTTCTTTACTAAAAAGCCTGGTTCTTTCTTTCTCACTGGCAGCTCTTACAGCACTGGGAGTTGCTGTAACAGCAGACACAGCTGACCTGACTCAGGTTTGAGTCCCTGCCGTCCCATGGCTATGGAAAGGCTCCCTCTCCAGACCTCGGCTTGAGTACCCAACAGCCAGGGTGCTCACATTGGGGCTCTCGTCCTAAGCCTCCTCAACTCCCGCTGCTTTCCTGGGGCCTCATGTATAAACAGTGCGTACGCACAGAAATGTTGCGTAAGAACTTTTCCACGTTCAAATCGCAATGTATAAAACCTACACTTGGCGTAAAGCCACGCACTTTTCCACGGTACCTCATGCCTTGTCGTATGCAAGTTCTCCGCTCGGTTTTGCAAACTGGCGGCACCCAGCGTCAAAGCAATGGTACTGTTCTTGTGTGATTACTCATTATTTTCATGACGCGGCTTTATAAATACACAGAAACTAACCGCATATTGTTTATTAGTGTAATGCATCTGATTGTAATTAACTCGTAACAATATAATGGTTCAGGGAACAGTCATAGTATTCCAAATACCATAACTGCTTTAGCGTTGTTACTCTCACTTCTCCTTCTTCTTCTTTTTCTTCTTTCAGCTCCTCCCGTTAGGAGTTGCCACAGCGGATCATCTTTCCATATTACTCTCACTGCACGACTCGGAGTATTTATATCACTGTATCTGAGTGTGAATCACAGCAGCAGCTGATCGGAAAGAGAATTATCAGTATACAGCTTTAAGGACACGCTATCTCAGCCACTGCAAAACGTTTTAAAGCCTTTCCTGTACAGACCTCACGGCTCAGAAACAGTTTCATCCCAAGAACTTTAAATGCACTCAATCAATTGCTCCTTGTAGAACGGTTTGTACTTATAAGTACAATCACCCCACTGTAAACTTGCACTACAGTTATAATATCTCACAACCTGAGCCACTTTATAAAGCGCGTATTTACATATGATGACGATATCATTTTTAAGGTGAAATGCAGCAAAATATGTTTGTTAAATTATACACATAAAACTTTAACTTCATTTAAATAATCTATATTCTTCACTGGGAGTGTCGTGAAGGATAGAATAATTAAACATGTACTACGAAGATATTTCAATGTTCTTTAAACATTTTGAAGAATCGGCGCTAAGCTTACAGATGGCTTAACGTCTATTACAGAGCTGATTGTGTGGCGATCGGTTACTTGGGAAAGAAAAGCACTGACTGCAGTGACGGCTACGCCAATATATATTGAATATAAAACAGAAAGAGAAAATAACAACACAGCTAAAAATGCAGCAACAAATTTCGACAATAAATTATTTCATCGAAGTGAAACAAATGTTTAATAACGTGCTTTAACTCCTATCATCATGAAAATGACATCACGTATACATCTCAGTATTTTAGTTATTCAGAGAGCTGTAATATCACGAATGTAATAGATTCTGTGTCCAGTTGGAGGAAGAGAGCCAGTTTAAGAAGCAAGTAGTGATTCACACACATAGAGCACTTACGAGTAGAAGATCAAATACAAAACAAAGCATTTAACGTGCTACTTTAATTACGATGTGATTTGAGAAACTGGTTAATTAAATGATTTTAAGATGAAGTTTATAATGTTCTACTAAATGACAAAATAAACTACGTGATTAAAGTGGAAATGTCGAAATTGAAGTTGACATTTCGTGCTTTTTCCCCACCGTGTGCCTTTTTTCTCTGTACCCTAATAAACTTTCATATGACACTCAGACAGTGGGCTTACAACTCTTCTTTTCACGGCAACTTTGATATGTGACTTCTTTTTTATTTCCGGCACTGTGCGATTTTGTGAATGTGAGCTTTCAAGTTTCTCCAACACGCTATGTCACTCGATCAACTTCCTTTTGTTGATTATACCACGGTTTATTTGAACAAATAGTATGTTTTTCCTTTGCCTCCACTTGGTATTCGCTGAAATTCTTATATTTTCCCGTGCTTTTCCCATTGTCTTTTCACAGAAGGCTGCGCTTAAGGGCGATTTATATTGATTTGCATATTCAAATAGGCGTAATTCTGGGAGGATTTGGGGCGTTACATAATGCGCGTGCACGAGCGTTAGTTTTCACGCTGATGGGGATTTATATAACGGAAGAACGTGGAAGTTGGACTACGCACAGATTCCTGCATCTGGATTTTTCTGTGCTTAAGCACATTTCGGCTTTTGTGCTTACGCCATGTTATAGTGCGAGTTCTACGCACGGCGTTATACATGAGGCCCCTGGTCTTCTGCGGCAAGCTGTTTAAACTCCTGGGGCCTCATGTATAAACTGTGCGTACGCACAGAAACGTTGCGTAACAACTTTTCCACGTTCAAATCGCGATGTATAAAACCTACACTTGGCGTAAAGCCACGCACTTTTCCACGGTACCTCATGCCTTGTCGTGACGCAAATTCTCCGCTCGGTTTTGCAAACTGGCGGCACCCAGCGTCAAAGCAGTGCTACTGTTCTTGTGTGATTACTCATTATTTTCATGACGCGGCTTTATAAATACACAGAAACTAACCGCATATTGTTTATTAGTGTAATGCATCTGATTGTAATTAACTCGTAACAATATAATGGTCCAGGGAACAGCCATAGTATTCCAAATGCCATAACTGCTTTAGCGTTGTTACTCTCACTTCTCCTTCTTCTTCTTCTTCTTCTTCTTCTTCTTCTTTCAGCTCCTCCCATTAGGTGTTGCCATAGCGGATCATCTTTTTCCATATTTCTCTCACTGCACCACTCGGAGTATTTATATCACTGTATCTGAGTGTGAATCACAGCAGCAGCTGATCGGAAAGAGAATTATCGGTATACGGCATTAAGCACACGCTGTCTCTGCCACGCAAAACGTTTCAAAGCCTTTCCTGTACGGACCTCGTGGTTCAAAACAGTTTAATCCCAAGAACTTTAAATGCAGCCAATCAAGTGCTTCTTGTAGAACTGTTAGGACTTATAAGTACAATCACCCCACTGTAAACTTGCACTATAGTTATAATATCGCACAACCTGAGCCACTTTATAAAGCGCGTATTTACATATGATGACGATATCATTTTTAAGGTGAAATGCAGCAAAATATGTTTGTTAAATTATACAGATAAAACTTTTAACTTTATTTAAATAATCTATATTCTTCACTGGGAGTGTCTTTAAGGATAGAATAATTAAACATGTACTACAAAGATATTTCAATGTTCTTTAAACGTTTTGAAGAATCGGCGCTAAGCTTACAGATGGCTTAACGTCTATTACAGAGCTGATTGTATGGCGATCGGTTACTTGGGGAAAGAAAAGCACTGACTGCAGTGACGGCTACGCCAATATATATTGAATATAAAACAGAAAGAGAAAATAACAACACAGCTAAAAGCAGCGACAAATTTCGCAAAAGTTAAATGCTTGTGTCATGAGCACGAGGCGGCTAGTGTCTGCAACATACGTGGCCATCCACCGTGCATGACATTGGCGGGTGAAGGAGCCACCGATTCTTCCTCTGCCAAGTGCCACCACAAGCTGAGAGCCGCCCCTGAGTACTGCTGCAATAAATTATTTCATCGAAGTGAAACATGTTTAATAACGTGCTTTAACTCCTATCATCATGAAAATGATATCACGTATACATCTCAGTATTTTAGTTATTCAGAGAGCTGTAATATCACAAATGTAATGGACTCTGTGTCCAGTTGGAGGAAGAGAGCCGGTTTAACGCACAGAGCACATAGAAAATCAAATACAAAACAAAGCATTTAACGTGCTACTTTAATTACGATGTGATTTGAGAAACTGGTTAATTAAACAATTTTAAGATGAATTTTATGATGTTCTACTTTAATGACAAAATAAACTACGTGATTAAAGTGGAAATGTCGAGATTGAAGTGGACATTTCGTGCTTTTTCCCCACCGTGTGGCTTTTTTCTCTGTACCCTAATAAGCTTTCATATGACACTCAGACAGTGGGCTTAGAACTCGGCTTTCCACGGCGACTGTGATATGTGACTTCTTTTTTATTTCCGGCACTGTGCGATTTTGTGGATGTGAGCTTTCAAGTTTCTCCAACACGCTATGCCACTCGATCAACTTCCTTTTGTTGATTATACCACGGCTTATTTGAGCAAATAGTATGTTTTTCCTTTGCCTCCACTTGGTATTCGCTGAAATTCTTATATTTTCCCCCGTGATTTTCCCATTGTCTTTTCAGAGAAGGCTGCGCTTAAGGGCGATTTATATTGATTTGCATATTCAAATAGGCGTAATTCTGGGAGGATTTGGGGCGTTACATAATGCGCGTGCATGAGCGTTAGTTTTCACGCTGATCGGGATTTATGTAGCGGAAGAACGTGGAAGTTGGAGTACGCACAGATTCCTGCATCTGGATTTTTCTGTGCTTAAGCACATTTCGGCTTTTGTGCTTATGCCATGTTATAGTGCGAGTTCTACGCACGGCGTTATACATGAGGCCCCTGATCACTTCCACTCTTCAGTGCAGCTCAGCCGGAATGACCCATTCCAACCACCTCTCTGAGTGTCAGCCACACACCCCATTTTGGGGTTCACTTCCCAGCTGCCTGCTTTCTGTCCCTCAAGCCTGCTCTCCTCACCTTGCTCTCACCAGCTCCTTCCGCCTCCTGCCCTCTATCTTTCTTTCTCCATTTAACCACCATCTTTTCTTGAATAATTCTTCCCTCTCGCGCTCGCACTTCCCTTTTTAAAATGGAGAAATGGCATAGCTGTGTCAATTAGCATCTCCTGGTGCCAATTAGGGTCACGGACGAACCTATACCTGTGCACTTAGTGCAGGGCTGTCCGCTCCCGCATCACACCCGGAAACCGCTCTCACCACCTCACCATGCCCCCTCATACCAAGATGAGAGTGTGGTGATTATTTATTTAAAAAAGATGCAGATCAGCCGCAGACCTCACTCTACCACAGTATATCACAGCATAAGCTGTTTATTGAGACAAAGATTGCACTTCAAAGGCCGGGGAGTTTTCTTGTGATAGACCGCCTTTACATCTATTCTTATCTTCTGTGTAAGAAAATATTAGAATAGATGTAAAGGCTGTCACTAACTACATTAAAGAAACTTCTACGAATAGTGTCTGCCCTTCCTTATACAGTTCCTCTGTGTTACTAGACCAGTCCAGTCTGCTATTGGTGTGAACTCCTAAGTAATTGTGTCAGTGCACCCATCTCCACAGTCACTCCCAGAATAGTGACTGGGCGTAGAGACAGTTGGATGAATTAAAAGTCAGTAACCAGAAGTCTCATTTATACAATTTTCTGTGGATTTGAGCATGAAAAAATGCACACACCATATAACAAGAAAATATGTAAGATAAAAAAAAAAACCTGATGTTCACACACTTCTATGCAAAATGACCCTTTATAAATCACAACTACCTTGTAAATGTGCATTTGTGAACACGCCTCAATGCTAATTGACCACATACAGTACATATGCAATCACGATGCTGCAGACATTCATTGGTTGTTAGAGCAGCCTTCCATCTAACGTGTTGAGACCACACTACCTTGCATTCAAGAGCATCCATCTGCACTGTGCAGCTGAGCACACAAAAGATCATGTGTAGAATTATAGCGCCTCTCCTCTCTGTTCTGGGTGTCTGAGAAACACGTATGGTGCCAGTGTCTCAGTGGGTAAGTGCTATAACCTGCTGATATAGTCACATGATTGTTGATACAACGAATAGTACAGAACATATTAATAACTGATGTCTGCCTAAGACAGTTTTCCTCAAAATGAATGACTCATTGGTTGACCCAGATCACGGAGACATGTTGTTTGTCATCCTCATCTTGGAATCACATATGACTTGTGCATTAGTGGGATGTAACAGCTAATAGTTAAGAAAAGCAGTTTAATTCTTACTAAATGCCCTTACTGCAACACAAGTGCAGTAAAGTGCTCTGACTACTTTAAGAGAGCTGGACACTACTGCAAATTGCCTTTTTTTGTTGGTGAAAATATGTTTAATGTATGTACACTCATACCATACAAAAAGTGGATGTAGGACCTCCTCAGTCAGCTAATGGCTTTCAGCACAGTGGGCTTGATGGAGTGAAACTTGGCTGAGATATTCCTGATCTGTCTTTCAGTTCCCTGAGAAGTGCTGATCTATATTTACATTTACTCTGATTGGCTTGTTGGCTTACACTCACATGACTTACTGAGATAAAAGTCTGTTTACCACACTCTTGTTCTTTTCATATGTATATTGATCAGCTATTAGCCTTGAAATTTCTGTGTATATGACAACTGTCCAGTCTTGTTTATGGGAAATCTGCTGATCTATTGGTCCTCTTTTAGTATGTTTAGTGTATTACATCAACCTTCTCCTGGTACATCCTTGTCTTCGTTGTTCATTTGACTTTTACCTGGTTTTCTGATATGCCTGAACAGGTTTCTGACATTTATTAACCCTTTTGTACTTCTAAGATGGATGCAATATTTTAATATATTAAGCATACGAAAACACTTTATGCATAGTAACTATATTACCCCTAGATGACTATGTGACCCCTATGTCTAATTTTTCTTCCTTGCTAGACAGCTTAGCTGCCATGGAGTGCTAAAATGGGGAAACTAATCGATTGCTTTTAAATGTGCAGCTGTGATTGGCTAAGCCGCACTCACTAAGGTATAAAAGGAATTTGAAGGGGATTGACAAGAAAAAAATGGAGAAACGAAAGAGAGAGAGATAGATAGACTGTTGTGTTGAAACAGAATGAAAAGGGAATACAAGCTGGTGCAGCAGATAGGAGGCCTGACAATCATGAAATACCCCCAAAGGGAGCGAGACGCTGCAGGGACAGGTCTCTCCTTCTGAACATCCAGGGAGCCGGAGCAACTTTCAAGAGTCATCCCACAGATTCCAAAAGATGTTAGTGGGATGATGGAGGTGGGCTTTGGTGTCCCAGTGGATGACTGACTGAGGTGTCTGGAATGACAGCTGTAGTAATGGATGACTGTGTTTGCTTGTGTCTTGGCATGATGCACATACCCAATATGTGAGCATGGAGGAGATGGGAAAGAAAGGCACTGAAGCTCATGGAACAGAAGTAATTTGATTTTATCTCTTTGGTTTTAGACTTAATTTTCCCCCATTTTTGGATTATATATCGCTTGATTATTTTATGGATTATTTGTTTATGGAACAGCACTGCACTGTTTATTTGGATACTGCCTGTGTTTAATAAACTGCACTAAGTGCTTTTGCACCATCCTTGCTTGTTTGTGTGACTTCATTGCACTTGTCCTTCCTCATTTTCATGACTTTCCACGTCCTGGGTAAAGGAAGATGACAGACTACAGGTGCTTCGGGGCATTCAAAACCCCATTATCAATACATCCCATGTGTCCAGAATCCTTGTATGATTTCTGCAAGTGACATGATCTGGTATTATATTTATTGTCTAAAGAGTGAAAAGAAAAATAGACAGGACTTTTTGTTTTTACCCATTTTCTTTAGGGCTACCAATAATTCTATAATTAATTATACGTGAAAACAAATCCCATGCTGAAAAGAAAAAATAGAAACACAGAGTTTGAACATTTGGCACGGTTGTCTTAATTTTGCTCTTATTTTATTGAAATTGTGCAAAATATTATATTAGCATTTCATGTTTTCATGGAGAGTTCATCATTACAAACAGTTGCATAAATGAAATGAAAACGGCTGTATTGTAAACTATTTTAATTTTAACGAAATCATAATGCCATCATAATAACTGATAAATGTGTAATATGCCTCCACATGGTTCATTGTCCTAGGATGACATCTAGTGGCCAGGACTTTTGTTTGTATGTGTTAAGCCTGGAAAATATTAACTTTTTTCAAGTAAAGTAAGCAAGGAAGGGTCATACTTAAAGTATTCAATAAATGATAATTGGTTTTCTTATTGTGTTAAAGTATTTTCATTATCAAAATTTAATTTTGGCATTTTGTATGGTTTAGAACAATGCTTGACAATCTAAAAGTAAACCTAATTTAACAAAGTCCAAACAAAATGTGTGAATCTATTTCTTATTTTATCTAATTATTTAAATACCACCAGTATAAGGCTGCAATCACAGTAAAATCAAAAAAAGTGAAGTATACTAAATTATCAAATGAAGTTTTAAATGCCAGTTCTTCCACTTGTTTAGTTTTTTTAGATTTTTGTTGTTTCTTTTTCTTCCTTTGTCTTTATAATTTCGGTAGCATGGTGATGCATTTAATTCAACTTAATGTTACATATACTGTACAAAATTACATGATCTTTCTTTGTTACTTACATTGCACACTTTTTCTGCTCTTGGAGGCTCCATCCTACTGACCATAAGTCTATTTGATATTAAACTACAGTACATACAAGTAGATGTTTCTGTATAAATTACTATACAGAAAAAAATAAGGTGGGGCACTGCATGTCTAAACAGATAGGATCAACATGTTGCTAACTAACAAAAAGAAATTGATGTGACAGGCTGTTCAAATGTAATGTTTCTTATTTCTTGAGAACAATAAGCATCTTTTTGCAAAAGTAGATACTGACTGAAACTACACTTAATTTTCATTCTGTATATCATGATGAGGTTTGTAAGTGCAACATGCTGAGCTGAACAGGCAATCCTATCCTTAGCAAAGTCTCTCAATACCTCTGGGAATTTCCTAGATGCTCCCGTGCCAACTGAGAGAAGTTCCGTTGCGTCCTGGGTCTGTCTCTAGTTCTTCTCACAGGAAAGCGACCAGCCAAAAAACAGTCCATAAATGACTCTTATGATTGTTCTGACCTTGCTCTGAACAGAGAGACTAGGACCCACTCCTAGATCCAGATTTGGGAGTGGTATATGCCAGCAAGCATCTGATATGTGGTTAACTAGCTAGCCTGGCCAGACTCACCCCAAAAATGCCACTTTGAGGCACAGTATGTACTCAGGTAACAAAAAGGGAAGGGTGAGGGTCATGTTGCAATAGAAATTAAGAAATAAGCAAAAGTGGAACAGATTTATGATGTTTTTTTCTAAGGTTGTTAGTTAGCCAAAAATGTTAATGCCAGAAATAAAGAAAAAACAGATTTTGTTTTCACAGATATTTCGACCATTAGTGAAACTGAGACCTATTTTCAATTTAGTAGTGCAGTTCAAATTTTAAGCTTAAAAACGTACAAATGTAGCTGTTCACAGGAGATGATGTTTATGGTGCCATAGCACAAAAGATTATTTGTATTTCTAAGTTTACGGTAGCGCTAAAAACAATTAACGCACCAAGTGATATCCGAATTTGAAATATAATATGCATTACAAGGGTGGCATAATCCCATTATTAAGGGTTTTCAAGTTAATTTAGGTTAACTTTAATTTTGATACGAGCAAATAGTCATATTTTTATTTATCTGCCATCTGTTTAAATTAAGTTTCTGTCAAGATTGCATGCTGGTTTTCACTCATGTGTATATTTAACCAAACTTGGGTAACATGCAAGTGGTATTTTTTAAAATTAATTCTTTCATATAAACACAACACTAAGTATATTTAAACAGAAGTCCTAGGCAAGTTCTGAACATACAATGAGACCTTGATTACATATAAATATGTAGGCTTAGGTCAGAAATTAGCATTAAAGAAGGTAGTACTATAGCCTACAAAGGATTTTCAAGTGTTATAGATTGGTGGCTGTGTTTCATTGCAGTGCTGGTCTGAGGTACTGAGGGTGTGTATGTAATGATATTGTGTGCTTTAAATGCTTTATCATAGTTAGATGAAATTTGTTGGACCTACTCAGCTGGACATGTTTTCAGGGTTATAAACAGTTGGTTATGTTTATTCTCCAATGCAGAGTTTTTTGGGTTTTTTTTTTTTCATTTTTAAACTGAAGACCTAAATAAGAAAATCGATACGATACTAAGACCCAGTAAGAAGGTAATTATCATAATGACAAACAGCCATACATAGACAAATAACACTTGACATGCAATAAACAGTAAGAATTTGTTTCCATACAAGCATATTTCTCACATGAATATCAATAAAACTGAAAAGTGGAAAAGAAGCATATTGTTATTAATACAATAATTATGATTCAAACAAGGAATAGATTTCTGAGTTACAGTATGTCACTGTCATTGTAAATACGCAGTGTAAGCTTTAGTAAAGCTGTGAGAAATACATTCTTATAAGAGATGTAGAGTGAGGATATGTTAACTTTTGAAAGGAAAGTATAGTATGAATGATTACTTAACTTAGTGACTTGATTCATGGTGCTGGATGAGAAATAAAGTAGTAAAAAAAATAATGTATTGATGCAGTTTATTCACCTAATCTTAAGTAATAATTTTGAAATAATGTTTTTGAAATGAGCTCCATTATTACCAATGCATTCTTCTATAGGAGTTTGCAAATTGTTCAGCATATCCTGGTTTTCATTTTAAAATTTCAGTAAACTGTGTGCCAAAACTGACTCATGCAGCTAAAGCATTTCTTTAAAAAAAAAAAAAAAAAGTGTACTATTTGTATTATATATGCACGATAGGATAAATCTTCATGAAGAACATGACAAACAGTCCAGTTGGAAACATTTAATGCTGCCTACTGATGTCGTATTGAATGCTGAAGTCCGTCTTACCCTTTTGATATTTTTTCTCAGTGGTCCAACAGACATATGCTTCACGCTGTCAGTAGATGTAAATTTATTGTATCTCTTTAAAATAGTGTTAAGCTAAAGAACTGGTCCTTGCCAAGGCATGTTAAACATAATATAAGATCTTTGTTCCTCAGTTACAGATTTGCTGAAGATTTAATGCATGCCGTAACGGTAATGAGTAACCAACCAGCTGCACATGACCACTAAAACCGTATTTAGCATAAAACACTGCCATGTCACTACCTATACCTACACCACACTGACTCAACCCCACCCTGCCCAAACACAGCACCCCTCAAATAAACACATACATGCGTCTCACCAGTTCTTCTTATTTTGACATTTCAAACTAGCACCACAGTGCCTTCACTTCACAAGTTTGTCTGTTATTCCCTACTCTCTCCCTCTTTCATATGCACATTTTTGCTTTCAGTTATCACAGTTTATACAATGATATTAAACATGAACTATTAACAAAATAGTACTTGAGCAAGTAAAACCTGAATTTGAATGCTTTCCTAAAAGGCAAGTTGAAAAGAAGGCAATAAAAAAGCAAGGCCAATGTATCAATTAACAAACTGACATAGCATACTGTATGAGACACAAACGCATTAAAGTACACATTAAACGATTGAAACAGCTGTTGACTTTGAATATACTGCTGAAGACTGAATTAAGTGAAAGCATATGCATCTCTTAAATTGGCAAATATTAAAACTTGTGTTAAAACTCAGTAAATACTGTCCTTAATTGTTCATGACCATCAACAACGTGATAATTATACTCTACACAAGTATTTTTCAACTGGTGCACCATGTAAGTAACAGTGTAGTGCCTCTGGGTCGTGACCTGACAAAAAAACACTCTTCACGTGGTTGAGACTTGTCTGAGGATGGCAGGACTTCCTGAAGAAGCCGACATAAAAGCAGGTCTGTGATTAACGCTTTGCAGACAGTTTAGTGCATGTATAGATTTAATGATTTTGTAGCTGGTAGAATCGTGTTGTGGCTTGGGAGTTTTTGGGTTGCAAAAAGTGTGCCACCAAAGAAAGCTGTTGGAAAACACTGATCTCTCTATTAAAAACCGACACTATGCATACTTGGATGGTTATGATGCATTCTTTGCATAAATTAGCAAAGATACTGCAAACTTGAACATGGGTATGAATAATCATTCCACTTCTATTTCATAGAATTTTGTTGTTATACATGTATTAAGGCAGTCAGCACTGTAAGCTTGCTGGCAGACTGAGGAGTTAAATACAGATGTACTAGAGACTTCTTTTGTTTTAGTACCCCTCAAAGATAAGTTATTTAGCACTTGCCACTTAACCATGTTTTGTTTTTTTTTTTGGATATGGGGATGACTCTTTTTTGAGTGCTTGTGTATGGCACATCACAAACATTAACATTGTGTTTATAAATCTGATACTATAACAGTGGTTTATAACAGAGATACATACCTTGCTGGATAGAAGAGCTAATATTCAAATAGATTAATATATAGTTTTAATTGACAAAGCTGGTTTCTGGCAGCTTATTCTTGAGAAATATTGGGGAAGCTGTTATCTTCCTTATTTTGTGTGTTGAATTGTGTCATGTAACAAAAGAAGTAAGATGCTTCAATTTTAGTTTGATTCAATGTAAGTAATTTTGCAGTCAATTTAGTTGATCAGATCTACACAGGAAAAGCCCTTTAGGCTGAAGGCATTTCCTTGTTTACTCTCCTTCACATTTCTAGACTAAGAAATAAAAAGGACTTTGTAGTATTATTTAACAGTCCTGAAGCTTGTATAGCAGCAGCTACCCAGAAGTGGTGTTATCTATTGAAAAGGCTTATTTAGGAAGAGCTGACAGTCAAAGGACTACACCAGGGTATTGGAAATAATTCCCCCATTTTCCCATAGATAAATTTTGCAGGGTTTTACTGCTGATTCATTACCACTTCACTGCAGACTCATTACCACTTCTAGTTGAAAGATTTATAACAGCGGATCCCTGTTTGCCTTGTTACATAATTGAAAAAAGAAAGAAAATATCTGCTCTTCAATCAGAGGGAAACCTCAGCCCAAAAATGGAACTGAATTTGCAGGCTGCTTCTCGGCAATGTGCTCATTGTTCATGTTTGATGGTGTAGCTTAAAAAGATCAGCCAATACTGCCGTCTTGTCTTTGCCATGCTCAAATCCTCCCCTGCAATTTCTTCCAGCAGTGGTACTGCCTAACTGGAGCACTATCGCAGGGCTGCTTTTGCTGCATGCTGCTGATTAGCTCGTAGAAAGAGCAGATATATACAACTTAGGGATTCCTTTTGCATTCACAATTGTGCAGGACTGACCGCTTCTTTCTCAGTTATGAAATGTGCTTTTCAAAATGTGGAGTATCATTTGCAATAGCACCCAGTGGACTCACAATACAATGTTGACTTTGGTGAGCAAGAAACCTCACTGTTGCTGTCGTGTATAGTTTTCCGGGTGTGGAGAGGCAGTAGATTTTTACAGTACAGTCTGCTTCAACTCTAGAAGAATGTCTGTTGAAAAGGTTAGTCAATTTACTATTTCACCATTTTGCATCCTTTGTCAAACGTGAATATACAGTGTGTGTGCATGTCATAGCTTTGTGAACATGCTTTTCACTAAGTTCCTGGCAGTGTTGAGCTGTGCCACAATATATAACTGGAACCATTTATGGTGCTTGTTGAATTCAACTTCTAAACATAAATAGCAGACCCTATGCAGTAGTAGGAAGCTGGACATGGCCTGGTCTGGTACACTATGATTTTTAGTCATTGTCAGTAGGCACAGATGGAACATTTTTGATCATTGAAAATAATGAATGATTAATTCACATGCAGCAGAGAAAAACAATTCAAGTCAGACTTAATTTATTTTTTTTCTTTTTTGGCAAAATGCACAAAATTCTTACTGTAGATCTTGCTCATTAACTTAAGATTTTGTAATTTTCTCATTAATTGCCTATAATTAAGATTGTACTCAATGGAAATTTAAGATATTATTGACATTTTTTTTCATTGTAAATATATTAGTCCTTGTTTCTTTAGGAATGCACTTCTGTGATTCTGTATTTAGTTTGCATGTTCACCTCAAGTTAGCATGTAATTTCTGTGAGGTCTCTTGTTTCCTCAGGTAGTCCAAATAATTTGAGACACTAAATTAGTCAAGTATGAGTATTTGTGTTGAGTGTGCTATTCCATGTCTTGTAAAGGGTTTGTTTCAATCTTGCATTTGTTGCTTCTGAGTAAAGTTGTGGCTTAGAAAATAATGGATAGTTTTTTATCACCTCAGAAGTTTATGTTATAAAATTTTTATCTACTCCAAAATAGGGTGTGTAACAAAGATGCCTTCACAGATGGGACTATACATTACATCCTTAGATTTTTATGTGTCTATCCATCCTGGTTAATTAAAGTCAGAATAGGCGCTGCAGTTTAGGCTTACCTACTCCCCAAATTTTTATATGAAAAAAATAACAAGCCATTATTCAAAGGTAGTGATGCTTGGAAAAACCTGTTCTTCATTTGCTTAGATTTTAACCTGTGTTTAGTGAAAAAAAAAAAGTTTTTTTCCCCTGTGAGAGTTTACAGTTATACTAGCAGACATTAAATGCAAGTGTAATTCACGTATTTTTGAACCCCATTTCCACAAATGTTGAAACACTGTGTGAAATGTAAAAAACGTAAAATATGATGATATGAAAATAACACAAATACACTAATATCAAATGTTGAAACTGAGAAATGTTATTTTTTGAATTTGATGCCAGCAGCACATTTCAAAAATGAAGGGGTGGAGGCATGTTTACCACTGTGTTGTACCACCTGTTATTTTAATAACACTCTGTAAATGTTTGGGAAGTAAGGAGACCAATTGCTGTACTTCTGAAAGTAAAATATTGTCCCATTCTTGCCTAATATATGATTTCAGCTGCTCAACAGTGTGGAATCACCTTTGTCAGATGTTTTGTTTCATAATGTGCTAGATGTTTTCAGCGGGTGACAGGCCTGGACTACAAGCAGACAAATTTAGCACCTGGACTCTTATACTATGGAGACATGATGTTGTAAGTGCAAAATGTGGTTTTACATTTTTTTCCTGAAGTATTGAAAGAGACATTGTCTGGATGGCAGCAAATGTTGCTGTATACACTCACTGGCCACTTTATTAGGTACACCTGTTCAATTGTTTGTTAATGCAAATATCTAATTAGCCAATTACATGGCAGCAACTCGGTGCATTTGGGCATGTAGACATTGTCAACACGAAATGCTGATGTTCAAACTGAGCATTGGAATTGGGAAGAAAGGTGGTTTAAGGGATTTTGAACATGGCATGGTTATTGGTGCCAGATAGGCTGGTCTGAGTCTTTCATAAACTGCTGATCTACTGGGATTTTCATGCACAACCATCTCAAGGGCTTTCAGAGAATGATCTGAAAAAGGGAAAATATCCAGTGAGCAGCAGTTCTCTGGGCAAAAATGATTTGTTGATGCCAGAGAACAGAGGTGAATAGCCAGACTGGTAGAAAAGCAACATCAAACTAAATAACCACTCATTATAACTGAGGTATGCAGAAGAGCATCTCTGAACAAATGACATGTTGAACCTTGAAGCAGAGCAGCAGCAGGAGACCACACTGGATGCCACTCCTGTCAGCTAAGAACAGGCATTTGAGACTACAATTCTGTCCACCCTGGCCATCGGACCTTACTTATTCTATGTTAATTAATGTTGACTTATGTTTATTTTTTATTGTGTCTTCTATTTTTCTATTCATTTTGTAAAGCACTTTGAGCTACATTTGTTTGTATGAATATGTGCTATATAAATAAATGTTGATTGATTGATTGAATTCACACAGGCGTGCCATATTTGGACAGTAGAAAATGGGGAAAAATGTTGCCTGGTTTGATGAGTCTAGATTTCTGCTGCAACATTTGGATGGTAGGTTCAGAATTTGGCGTCAACAACATGGAAGCATGGATCCATCCTGCCTTGTATCAACGGTTCAGGCTGGTGGTGGTGGCGGTGTAATGGTGTGAGGGGATATTTTCTTAGCAAATATTGGGTCTCTTAGTACCAATTGAGCATTGCTTAAATGCCACAGTCTACCTGAGTATTGTTGCTGAGCATGTCCATCCCTTTTTGACCATAGTGTACCCATCTTTTGATGGGTATTTCCAGCAGAGTAATGCGCCATGTCACAAAGCTCAGATTATCTCAAACTGGTTTCTTGAACATGACAATGAGTTCACTGTACTCCAATATCCTTCTCAGTCACCAGATCTCAATCCAATAAAACACCTTTGGAATGTGGTGAGATGGGAGATGTCCAGCCGACAGATCTGCAGCTACTGCATGATGCTGTCATGTCACTATGGACCAAAATCTCTGAGGAATGTTTCCAGCACTTGGTTGAATTTATGTCAGGAAGAATTACGACAATTCTGAAGGCTAAATGGGGTCCAATCTAGTACAAGAGAGGTGCACCTAATAAAGTGGCCAGTGAGTGTATATTGTTCAACATTAATGGTGCCTTCCCAGCTGTGAAAGTAACCCATGCCATGCACTAATGCACCCCCATACCATCATGGACGTTGGCTTTTGAACTGTGTGCTGATAACAAGCCAGATGATGCCTCTCCTCTTTATTTTTGATGATGCGGTGCAAAGGTTTTGGTATTTTTCCAGACTACACAACAGTTTTGTAGTTCACTTCAGTTTATCTCAAATGTGCTCATGGAAGGCAGCAGTGTTTCTGTAATATTTTTCTGCATGGTACAGTTTAAGTTGCATTTGTGGATGCAGTGACAAACTCTGTTCACAGACATTAGTTTTTGGAAGTGTTCCTGCACCCATGCAATGCTTTCCAGAATCATGTCCTTTTTTAATTTGGTGCCTCCAGAGGACCCAATGATCATGGCCATGCAGTATTAGCTGTCAGCTTTTTTGCTAGTGTACATAGATTTCTCAGGATTATCCGGATCTTTAAATGATATTATGTAGCATAAATAGTAAAATCCTAAAATCCATTGCAGTTTTACGTTGAGTAATGTTATTCTTAAATTGTTGTTTGTTCACGCAGTCTTTCTCAGAGTGGTGAACCCTTTCCCATCTTTACTAGTGAGAGACTCTAATATATAAATTAATATATAAAGCATTACACAAAATTTCCAGTCTTGTTTTGTCCTTTTTTTTAAATGTGTTGCTTGTGGTATTAAATTCAAAATGAGCATATATTTTTCATTAAACAGAAACATTTGATATGTTGTGTTTGTTCTATTTTCATCTAAATACAAGTTTAAATCATTTGCAAAACATTGCATTTTGGTTTTATGTACATTTTACACAGCATCCAAACATTTTTGGGAATAGGGTTGTAGAAATGACTAGAATTATTAAAAACAATCCATTTTTACATTATCCTGTAATTTTCTTTGTTTTATTTCTTTCTTTCCCATCTTTCTCTCTCTCTCTTTCTCTCTTATATCTGTTACTGACTTCATTTATTCTTATAGTGGTTTCTCTAGATAATTTTCCAGTAGCTGTATTCATATGACTGCAGATGTCTTATTTCCTTTAGCACTTGCAGGCCTATGATAATCTGCATCTAACAAATCTAATGACTTACAGATATAACCTATTTTAATAGAATTGTTTATTGTTATGGCTAAATAAACCAAAATTCTAGTTTTTGACATCTATTCAACCAGAATTGAATTAAGATGGTTTAATGCATTCCCAGTTAAGTGAGGGTTTTTTTTATTTTTTTTAATTAATTTTATTGTAATCATTCCATACAAATAAATCAATTTTTACAAAAAAAAAAAATAGGATGAAAACAACTTAACCCCCACCCCTAAGAAAGAGAGCATGGCCAACGGAGTAAAACGTAAAGCTTGTAAATATACCTAAATTGATTAGTTTAAGAGGGCAATAGAGATGAATGGAGAAGAAAAAGAAATGCGGAAAGAATTGCTTCCTCTGTGCTTTAAGAGCTTATTCTAAAATATTATTGATTAGATCCTGCCAGGTTTTGAAAAAATTCTGTACGGATCCTCTTACTGAGAATTAGATTTTTTCCAATTTCAAATAGTATAAAACATTGGTTTCCCACTGACTTAAAAGAGGAGAGTTAGGATTCTTCCAGTTTAGCAAAATCAGTCTGCATGCCAATAGTGTAGTGAATGCAATCACAGTTTGTTTGTCCTCCACTTTAAGCCCATCTGGAAGAACCCCAAACACAGCTGTTAATGGGTTAGGAGGGATTGTGACACCAAGGCTGTCTGAAAGTCACTTAAAAATTTTGGTCCAAAATGATATTAATTTGCTGCAGGCCCAAAACATGTGACCCAGTGAAACTGGGACTTGATTGCAGCGTTCACAGGTTGGATCTTGACCTGGGAACATTTTGGACAGTTTTAAGCAAGACAGAAGTGCTCGATATATAATTTTGAGTTGAATGATTGTATGCTTTGTGCATATGGAGCTCAAGTGAAGTCTCTGCATTGCTACCTTCCACTCCTTTTCTGATATATTGATTAAGAGATCTTTTTCCCATTTTCCTCTTGGATCTTTGAAAGGGAGGGACTGTACAATAATTTTATATATTGCAGAGGTGGTGTCTAACTCCTCGAAATTGAGCAATATTTTATCCATCCTGGAGGAGGGTGCAAGATGTGGAAAATCGGGCAGGTTCTGTTTAACAAAGTTCCTAATTTGAAGATAGTGAAAAAAATGTGTAACTGGAAAGTTAAATTTGGATTGTAATTGTTCATAGGATGCAAAGGTGTTGTCTATATAAATATCTCTAAGCTGTCTAATCCCAAATCTTTTCCAGATATTAAAAACTACATATGTTTGCGAGGGTTGAAAGAGGTGGTTCTCTTGCAGAGATGCCACAGATAAAAGATTCTCCATTGTAAAATGCTTTCTACATTGGTTCCATATTCTGAGTGAGTGAAGCACTAATGGATTATTAGTAAAATGGTGATAACTTACATTTGTTGGGGCACAGAGTAGGGAATATAAAGAAGTACTGCAGGATTTTACTTCTGTTGCGGACCAAGCCTGTGTATGTTCATCTATGTGTGTCCAGGTTTTTATAGCTTGTATGTTTGCTGCTCAGTAATAAAACTGAAAGTTAGGTAGAGCCATGCCACCTTCTGCCTTAGGTCTTTGTAGGGGCGCTCTTTGGATACGTGGATGTTTTGTGTTCCAAATAAATTAGGTTATTGTTGAATCTAATTGCTTAAAAAATGATTTATTAATGTATACTGGAATGTTTTGAAATAAAAAAGAAGCTTAGGAAGAATACTCATCTTAACAACATTAATTCTTCCAGCTAGAGTGAGATGAAGTGTTGACCATCTATGCAAGTCTTGCTTAATTTTTTCCATACAGATGGCAAAATTTTGTTGATAAAGAGCTTTGTGTTTACTTGTGATGTTAACCCGTAGGTATTTAAACTGATCTGCAATGATAAAAGGTAGGGTGTCTAATCTAATATTATATGCTTGAGAATTCACTGGAAAGAGTACACTTTTATTCAAATTAATTCTGAGACCAGAGATCTTTTGAAATTCTGTGAGTGCTGCTAAGACTGCAGGCACAGAATTTTGTGGGTCTGATATATACAGTACCATATCGTCTGCATATAGAGAAATTTTCTGTTCCAGTCCCTCTGTGATAATCCTCTTTATCTGATAAGCGTTTTGACAGTAAACTGCCAGTGGTTCAATGGCGATTGCAAATAGCAGTGGTGACAAGGGGCATCCTTGTCTGGTACCACGTTCTAGTTTAAAGTAGTCTGAGGAAATGTTGTTAATACAGACTGAAGCTTCTGGACTGGTATACAGTAGTTTGATCCATGCACAAATGTTCGGGCCAAACACAAATTTCTCTAATGTAGTGAAAAGGTATCAATGTAATGTAATTCAGTTCTTGAATACCACTACTCTTTCATTAGCCTCTTCTCGTGTTTGCTTAATATAAGTTTTATAAGTTTATACATTTAATTTTATGAGTTCTATGAAGTTTCTAAGTTTTATAAGTTTAAGTTCCTCATCACCCAATCACATAAACTTTAATATCACATTAATTGTAATATTATTTGATGTTGAACAGCTTTTAGCAGCTGATTATGTAAAGCATTGACCTAGATCTCCACCCTTTTAAGTTCTAAATACAACAAACAATGAATCTTGTATTTAGTAATACAATAGAAACAGAAACTGTACTGAGCCAGCAGGTCGACATGTTAAAGTAAGAAATGTTTAGTTTTTCCTGCCTATTTGCAGTGTTTTTCCAATAGACTTTTGAAGATCGAATGATGAGAGGTGCCTATTCTTTGTGATTTTTATTATCTTCTGCTTTGGTCTAAATTTCAGATGATGTATGCACCCAATCTAATTATAATGCATTTGAGAACAAATTAATCAAGAAAATCTCATTAAATGGTGACTAGCATGACAAAAGACATTTTTTTAGCTCTGACGTTATCTACCTTATTTCAAAATTCAAACACTGTCCCAGATGTCCTTTGGAGACAAGATATGATTTATGTCTACAGCTCTTCTTCTGCAGCACTGAGCTGTTACACAATAGACATAGTGTATGTATTTTGAGTCTTTTTCATGTTTCCAGCTGTATGTTTCACGTGTTAGGATTGAAGGGCACTGCTCATACTTTACTGTCTTAGGATGTACTGAACTAGTGATTGCTACAGAGCCAAAAAAAAAAAAAAAACACCCGGGTTTGTGAATAACATTTTCTGAGCCTTCTGTCCCTATTTTGAGTGATGATGATGGATTACTGATATCTTTAATAAACAAACTGCTCCATTTCCTGCAGAAAATATTGTTTGTGCTCCATCCAGACTTAATCTACATAGGCCAGTCAGGGTAGCAGCTTTTCCTGAAGTGCCCCATTATGTGGCCTGGCCTTTTACACATGTGCTTAGACAAGCCTTTAGCTATTATGACAAAGCTTTATCACAAATCTGAGTAAGCATGAGTTTATTGCATGAGAAAAAAATGTGGTTGCTTCTTCACAGCCTGTCAAACTTGATTATCTCAATTGGAGGTATTGTAGTTTCATGGAAATATGCACCTAGTTGAGTGTGATGTATTAAAAATAGAATTAGAAAGGATATTACATGTACAGAAACTGCACATGTAATATCAACACATAAAATCATATTTGTGCATGTGAATTTGTTTGTCAATGCACTAACACAGGGGTCCTCAATCCCAGTCCTGGAGAGCCGCAGTGGCTGCAGGTTTTTGTTCTGACCTGGTTGCTTAATTAGAAAGCAATTCTTGCCAATAAAGCACTAACAAGCTATGAAATTAAATTAACTCTGCTATGTCAGGTCATTCTCATATCCTAGATTTTCTTTCCCTTTCTATCATGCAAGTGATTTGAAGGTTAAAATGGACGAGTAATTCTCAGTCCTTCACTTTTTTCTCTTCATTTTTCTTCCAAGTATTTAATTAAACCCAATAGTGCAGATAAATACACACAGGTGTAAATGTAAATAAGCTAAATGGAGAATTGCTGCTCTCTCTTGTCATTTGCATGTTATTGATAATAAGGAGCAATTAAAATAGCTGTTTAAGACAAAATTAAGCAATAAAGGCTCAAAATCACTAAAGTGAAGCAGAAGTGTTACTTTAGCAATAAGTGCTTTTTATTAAGCAACTGGGTTGGAGGAAAAACCTGCAGCCACTGCGGCTCTCCAGGACCGTGATTGAGGACCCCTGCACTAACAGATTTTTGCAGATACAAGTCTAGGCAGCATCTAATTTGTCTGTTGGGGTAAAGTTCTCACTGTCATAGCACACAATGCTTCTGTACCTAGAAAGTCATATATATCCCAGAAGATTATATCTGAATAACATTTTCTGAGGAAACACCTCAAGAATATCTGCTTTCAGCACCTGTGATGTCAGAAATTTGAGACATGCAATATTTAGTTCTCAGTATATTGGTGGCTTGATTCTTATTCATGGTTTCATTACACTTAAAATTTTAAAAAGAGTTTTGAATGATGTACAGTATTTTTGGCTTCACCATAGGTCAAAAAAATACTTATGAACAACAGCACTGGATGAAATCTCAACAAACCACTATAAAAGGAAAAGGAAAAAATAGGTGAAGATTATTTCCATTCATAAAACAAGCTAGGCATGTGACTTTTTGTCAGTTTCAGAATCTCAAACCAATTCTGTTGTGTTTTATTTATTTATTTTTTCTTCTTTCTTTTTCTAACGACATGGGAATAACCTTTATCCTTTATAAATATAGTATAAACAGGTTGTAATTGCTGAGGGTGAAAATTCCAGAGGAGTGTGCTACACCCAAATGGAAGGTCTCTGCAGTCTACTGTAATTCCAAAGCTTCTGACTCAGAATCTTTGTTAGACGTATTATTGTTTCTCCAGAAGTTTCTTGCCCTAAAATGCTTCTTTAACTCAATCTGAGTTAGATATGCCAGTTTTTTTCTGCGTTAATAGAAAGGTTGAAAGGTTTTTCAAAGCATAATTTCTCATAATAGTGCATCATGTTAAATTGAACATGGGAAAGGAGCCATATAAATAAAATGTATTATTATTATTACTATTAGTTAATGTCAATACTCCTGTGATAACTCTTTTGTGGGTGATAAATGAACTGTATTGACCTTGATATGCAGTGATAATTTGGGACAGAATTGTATTATATTATAACTTATTTCAGTCTCTCATTACAGTTGAAGCAATTTATAAGTCATAATTAAACCTGGCAAAAAAGTGTGCGCTTGGACACAAAACATTGCCTTGCAATGCTCTGTTTACAGCAAGGAGATACATAACTCCTCACCCACAAAACCGGAACAGATTTAAGCTGGTGTCCATTTCAATTGCCTTTTTTGTTGTCCCAGAGAAAGGACGCATAATCGAGTAAGTATGCAAGTTCTTTGGTGCATTAGAGACCTGAAAGCCTTCCAGACATTTTCTGTATTTCTGTTTTGAATTACAAACTAAAAAATGACTGCATCTGGACATATGGATTAGTTTCGCTGCAGCAGATGAGCTGAAAGGAAATTATATGAAATGAAATGATTGTTTGGGTAGTTCAGGGAGAAGAGGCAAGCAATAAGTTTAGCTATATACAGTGGGGGATAATGTGGCAGGAAAAGATCACAGAGAGGATATGTAGGCCAGGTACATCCTAGGTGCAAATTATGTTTGATGATACCACTGAAAAAGACATGGCAAGTAAGGACAGATCAGTTATGATTTATTAGTAATAGACCATGGATAGAAATATAACATTTATTTATGTGTTTGTTTATTTCATTATTATAATCTTCTTAGTCGGCCTTTCTTTACATTTTTGTATTTTCATCAAATATGCATAGGACTGAGAGGCTAAATATAAAGAAAATGTAAAAAAATGAAAAACACTAAACAGCACATTTGCAGAAAGTAACACAAAACAAAAAATGGGCCCTGTAGTTCAGTGAGCTATGTTCCCTAATATTTATATCCTAATACTGTGTTTGGTTTACTGGATATACAATTTAAAGAGATTGTTATTTTCATGGGAATTGTTACATATGCATTATTTTCGTTTTTACTTTAAAAACTTTTGTAAAAACAATACTTGTCCTTCATTTCCTGCCCTGCACCCTCTCCAACCCCTCATCCCCCAGATCTCTTCCCCCCCCCACCCCTTTCCGCATCAATCAATACCCCACTATCAGTCTTCTGTGCTGTACTCCGCCCTCCCTCAATCTCTGCATGTGTATTGCGCCATCGTTTGTTTGAGCCTTTCGAATTCCACTGCTTTCATAATCCCTTAACTGCCTTTTTTTTCTCTCCAACGCTTTTGGGTCTCTTTTCTGGCCACATAACCTATTATGTATATAAAACTGGAAGTGCCCAATACCTGACATCCAGGTAACAGATCTCATTTTCAAATCACTTTACTTTTCTTCTAAGTATTAAAGGAAGCCAAAAGACTGTTCAATGAAGACGTTGGTTTTAGGGCTTTTTGGGAATGTATTATGAATTTCAGTTTTGAGTGTTTCTGGCTTGTTCTTTTTGTAACTTTTGCTGTTACAGTATTTCGACCCTTGCCTTTACCAAGGCTTTAATTTCTTCAGTTCATTCCATTTGATCTTATTGACATTATAATAGTACCCTTGATGCAGTCAACACTAATGTGAAACAAATGCTGTTTTCAGTTCGTAAATCTGCTTGTTCTATAACAAAATACTATTTTTCAGTATTTTGCAAAATGAAACTATTTTGAGTGTCCCTATCTAGTGTGCTCACTTATTTGCCCTACCTGCCTTTTCAAATTTGAATGCTTTTTAAGTAACAATTGCATTAGGCATGACAAAGTTAAATAGTTAAGTAAAATGTACATTTATAAACCTGCATTTTTAATGGTATTTAGCTCATAACATTATGTGGATGGGGACAGTAAAGATACAAAATAGGCAATTTTCTGTACAATTTTTTTGTACTCTGGTGTTGCCGCGAGTGGCAGCCTTTCCAGCAGCTCCGTGTACAACTTTATCTTTCAACCTTTTTCTCTATTTCACTGACCACTCCTACCAATTTCTTTTATGTGGACTCGTTCCCTGGACACTTTTTACTACTTATTTACTACTTGGACATGGATTCTTACATGCCGAGACTCGTCTATTCAGGCAGTCAACTTCAAGCACTGAGAACAGATGCCTGCGTTGGTGTGGTTCCCTATTTACCTGACGAGGTAAGAAGGTGGTATCGTGGCAGCAGAGCTGGAGCTAAGCTAAAGGAAAAGGGGCTTGCGAGAAAGTGGCATTACAAGCCTTCGGTGCCTTCTGTGATCCTGGGAAATGTGAACTCATTACCAAATAAGATCGATGAAGTGGCTGCGCTGGTTAAAAAATGTCAGGAACTACAGAGAATGCAGTTTGTTGTGTTTTTGTAAAACGTGGCTAACAACTAGCATTCCAGATGCTAACGTGGTGCTACCCGGGTTTAGCACAGTTAGAGCAGACAGAGACGCAAATACCTGCAGAAAGGTGGAGGACTCTTTCTCTATGTGAATACAAGGTGGTGCAGCTCTGGACAAGTGAAGGTCAAAATCTCCACTTGATGCAGGGACATCGAACTGTTGGACGTAAGTCTGCATCCCTATTACTTGCTGAGAGAGTTTGGACACGTCATTGTTGTTATTGTTTACATCCCTCCTCGGGCAGACATGGAGATAGCGGGTGACATCGTCCATTCCGCTGTTGCTAAATTACAAACATAGCACCATGAGGCGCTTGTGCTAATCGCTGGAGATTTTAACCATATGACGCTGGACAAAACATTACCTGTCTTCTCCCAGTATGTCGATTGTAACACCCGGGGAAATAGGACTATTGACTTACAGTATGCAAACATTAAAGACGCATACAGCGCCACCCCGCTGCCTGTGCTTGGGAAAGCAGATCATAGCCTGGTTCTGCTTCAGCCTCACTACAAACCAAGAGTGAGGGAGCTACCTACAACCACACACTCATTCGGGAAGTTGTCCCCTGAGGCAGAGCAGGCTCTGAGAGGCTGCTTTGGAACTACAGACTGGGATATCCTGCAGGGATCATATAGTGAGACATTACTGGAAATTGTACTTCCAGTAAGAACAGTACGCTGTTATGCTAACAACAAGCCATGGATTACAAGTTACATCAAGGGCTTTTTGATCCAGAAGAAAATGGCTTTTAAAGGCGGTGATCAGCATGAGCTCAAGGAACTCCGAGTCCAGCTCAGGGCGGCGAAGGAGCAGTATAGGAGTAAGCTGGTAGTAGTAATAGGCTACATATGTATAGTAGTGTTTCTCATCCAGAATGATATATTGTAGAGGAGGCCAAACATAAAAACCTGTGCATTTATGTTAAATAAGTACATTTCAAGGGAAGGATAAACACGTGGGAGGATGAAGCGTACCAAATTAACAAATCAAAGTTTGGATCCCACTGCCCTTCCTGGCTTGTCTTGAACACTATCCATGACATGAAGTGCATCACCACTTTTTGACTTCAAAAGTATTGTTAAGGTCAGGAACACACATGGTTATTTAATTCTGACAATTGCTTTTATTTTTGTTTATTTTATTTTTTTTACTTGTTGCTTTTGTTTTTTATTTCTAATGGTTTTTAATAGGTCATCATGTGGGGTGGCACGGTGGCACAGTGGTAGTGCTGCTGCCTTGCAGTAAGGAAACCTGGGTTCGCCTCCCTGTGTAGAGTTTGCATGTTCTCCTCGTGTCTGCATGGGTTTCCTCTGGGTGCTCTGGTTTCATCCCACCGTCCAAAAACATGCAGCTTAGGTGCACTGGTGATCCCTATTGTCCCTAGTGTGTGTGTGTGTGTGTGTGTGTGTGTGTGTGTGCACCCTGCAGTGAGCTGGCGCCCTGCCCAGGGATTTGTTCCTGCCTTGTGCCCTGTGCTGGCTGGGATTGGCTCCAGTAGTCTCTCATGACCCTGTGTTAGGATATAGCAGGTTGGACAATGGATGGATGGAGGACATCATGTGTTGCTGGACAGCTTGAGACAAACAAAGTCAGCAGTAACTCTGGCACAGCTCTACTATTAAATAGGAAAATCAACAGAATGAAAGGTCCATACTTTGAAAACCTTCATAAGAGACATGGCACTAAAGCAAACAGACATCACTAAGAAAAGGTATTCTGGTTTGTACTTTATTTTGTGTGAATACAAGTTTGTTTTGGTTTTATTCTAGTAGCATGTCAAGAGGGTAAAAGTGACTCCTGTGTATTGGCGCCCTTGACTATTTTCGAGCTATGCTCTTAATTAAAGACCTTTAAAATTTTTCCCAGCCACAAATGAATAATGATTTTTTGGCATTAGAGCTGTCTGACTTGCTAGTATGTTTGTTGAGATCAACCAAACTTAACTTCTGTAATTACTTATAACTAGTGACTACATCCCATTTGCTCAAATATTATCCAAATAAGTATTGTGTGAGTTATCACATGGATTTCATAGAATTTATGTTAGATAAAGGTATCCTAGGCACTTTACATTGATGATACATAAATACAGTACCAAATAAAAAGAAAATATGTTTCGTTGAAAAAGTGCAGAAAAGCACAGAGATAACCATGAACAATTCTTGCATGGCCATGCGTAAAACAAGGCCATAATAAAAATGCTAAAATAAATGTATAAATATCCCATAAACAAGTCTAGAAGAAACAATTATAATGATTGATCAGATAACCAAGTCTTTATTTTAGATTTCAGTAAGTCAAATTTAATTTGTCTAACTAAAAGAGGCAAGGAATTCCAAAGGTTTGGGGCAAAATAATGAAAGGCAATGTCTCTGTAAGTTTTACTATATATCTGCAAGTTAGGATGGACAAAAGATAAAAAGGTAAGATAAAAGATAAGGTACATAAAATTAATTAAATCTGCTAAATAGTTTGGTGAACTACCATGAAAATCTTTAAAAGTCAGCTTTAAAATTTAAAATTGCATCTGATGATCAATAGGAGCCCATAGTAATCAAACAATACTAGACTAAAACTCTCAAAGTTTTGTATGTGTATCAATAAGTAAGCTTCTAAATCTTGAAACTTCTAAAGTTTGTTTAACATATGTGTGAAAAAACCTCTGCAAAGGTAGTCAAAGTGCAGTGGATAAAAGCATAAATAAGACATACATACAGCAGCAGGATAGTCTGGGATAAGACTGAATATGTGAAATGTTCCTAAAATGAAAATAAGTTGATCTGTAAACAGCTTTTACATTAGATTCAAATACAGCACCTAGGTCAAGCAAATAGGTTTTACTTTTTAAAGCTATTGAAGTTAAAGATATTAAATTAAGTTAATTCTAAATCTAATGCACTTCACCTTACTATTGACATCACATTTTAATTGTTATACTAATGAATGTTATTTTAGCTTCAAAATCCATCTATTGGCATGCTTTTAGTGTTTGCAGATTCATTTTAGTAAGAAAAAATGTGCTGTTTTAACAGCCTTGCTAACCACATGTTTCTGTGATTTGAGCTGAGCCATACAAATGTTTGGCCAGCATGGAGATTCTGATACACTAACTAAATACATCTTGTTCTCCATTTAACTTGCAGACTAGCCATAGGAACAGAGAGAGCCACAGTTTTTGAAACTTGCTTTGATATTTACAGGATAGGCACCTGCTCCCCAGTATCCTCACATGGATAGGCTGTTTAGAAAATGGAGGGATTATTGGAAATACAACAGTCAGTATTATTTCTAACCTCTCTTACTAAAATTCTTGATACTACAAGTTAAAATTTTAGCAAATCAAAGGTGATTGGTCATATTGCCAGGCTGTCAATGCATATACAGTATAATTTATTTTTTTTCTGAACTAATTCCATAGTGGGGATAAATGGCAACAAAGCCTTGGAAGAACAGCAGAATTTTCCTGCTTGATTAAGTAAAACCATGAAAGATTTTAAAATAATATACACTAATATTCAAGCTCTGTCTCCTTAGTCTCTCTATACAGAATGCATTAGTCTAACTGTTTAGATAATGACCAGTTAACTGTAGGAATGATCTTGCATAGAAAATATGTACCACCAATGCAAAGAACATATACTTATTTTTGGAAGAAACTAAAAAACTTAAATAAACTTATAGTGCCTCCAAAAGCTGACTCTATCAAGTCTGTCACATTTTGTGGAAATAACAGCTCAGGACTTTCTGCACATTTTAATTGGTTTGAAAGGACCCAAGTCATACTGTGTTTGTCATAACACCTTCATCTCTTCAAAAGTTCACAGCCAATACTGGTATAGAAGTTGACTATAGAGCCAGCAGGTGGCTCTTGTGAAACACATTGCTGATGTGTGGAGTACAAGTCAAGCTTAAGTATAACCCATACAATGCTCTACATACCTTATCCATGTTATTGTGTGCAGTTTTATTTTCATATTGTAAATAAGACGTACCTGAGTCAGAGAAAAGTACAAAGAAGAGCAACTAGGTTGATACATGGCAGTATGGTATGTGTGCTATAAGGAAAAGAAAGGTTAAAGAAGCTGAACCATTTTAGTTTAAGCAAATTGAGATTAGAAGGTGGCCTGATTGAACTCTTTACAATATATAAAGGGAGTCAGTAGGATTGAATGAATCCCAACTCCTACTTTAAAATAAACTCTTCAACAAGAGCATACAGACACAGTTGAAATCTTGTTGAGAGTCGATTTGACACAAACAATATAAAGATTTTATTAACACAGAGAACCATAGATGCATTAAATAAGTTATCAGGTAGTGTAGTTAACAATTGTGCTTTAAGGACCATCAAAGCTAAACTGAATATTATTTTGGAAAATTACGTGAATCGGATTGACAAGCTTGTTGGGTTGAGGGGCCTTTTTCTAATGTTAGATACAGCAATTGTCTATCTTTCTAGTAGATGGGTATAAGTTGTGCCTCGAATTGTTGAACAATTTAATTTTACAGGTATATTAATAGTATACTACAGGCATAAATAAATCAGAAAAAAAACATAAATAAGAAGAGATCAATTTTGACATTATTAAAGAAATTTCTGGATGCCAGTCACAAAGGCAGAGGCATAGTTCCATAGCACACAATAACTGTCAAGTTTAATTATATTGCTTGACATATCTAAAAATTCTTTCCTTCCAGGACAGAACATTGGGATACTGGAAAATCTATTGTAGGGAACCTTGTAAGCCGACAGTCTATCACAATCCAGCCTATAGGTTAAAACAAGTCTAGTATATGGAAAAAAAGAATGTCAAAGAAAAAAAAGGTCATTAACTGAACATAGAGTCTCGATAATACTGTAGATTGTTTTTAATCAGCTCATGAATTACATAATTGTTTCATTTTTTTAAGGCTCTCTTTTGTATATTAGCAGGGTGAAACCTGTTTAGAAGACAATGGAGAATTCTTGTTGTAGATTGATATACAGTAAGCATAGTAAATTACCATATTTATTTGAAAAGATAAACCATAACTTTTTCCTGTTTCAAGTAATACTTGATGGAAAAACCCTGCTTCAGGGGCAACTGTTTTTAATCCTGTTGTTTCCTTTCAAAACTCTATCACAGTCTCCATGGAAACACATTTTTTCTTTTCCTACTCACAATAAAAACTAATTTTACAGCACATTTTTTTTTTATAAATAAACTATAACTAGTGGTTGCAAGTAACCTTGCAAGTCCCAAGTCCCTATGCTATCATGCAAGCTTATTAAAGCAGTGTAGTAAGTTTAGCTGTTTCATTGTAAAAGATTTTATTTATGTAATGCCATAAAACTTGTTGCAATGCTGTTTGTAATTCTTATTCATTTCTGTGTTCTCTTTGCTTTAACTTCTGAATTTAGCTTTTGAATACTACAGATGCAAATACTTGTCTCCGAGTAAAATTAAAGATCTCCCTAGTATATAATACAATGTTAAGGTCTGTGCATGTGTCCAGTCCCTTATAGGAATTTGATTGGCCAGTTTGGCTTTAGTAATCAGATCGAAAGAGGAAGTGTAAGTGTGAAACGCACAAGGAGGAGTAGGCTGGGTAATACTTCACGCAACGCGTGCTGCAGCGGACACTCCTGCTACGCAAGCGTTGTACTGTTTATACTTGCGCGCGTACTTTACGTAAATCTGGAGGTATCATGGTGAGAACAGGTTCGGCTTCGCTGTGTTGTGAATTGCCTGGAACGCCCATTAAATTCCGATGACACCTTACCGCAATATCTCTGAAAAGGATATTTAATGATTAAAGGTAATAAAAGCACTCACATACACTAGCGGAATTTTATTGTAACCAAATCTGCATATCTTTGGAAGGAAACTGGAGCACACTGAGGAAACCCAGCAGGAACACTTGTAAACTTCAGGCAGGTAATATCAGCGACGTGACTCCCTGAAAGACAGCAGCGCTAAAGCTCCGCCACTGTGTCACCCCCATGTGTTCAATTATTAACAGTATTCATTATTTAAATGAAATTACTGATTTATCTGTAAAATCTAACATACATACGTTAATGCATTTCATCATGAAAGTGATATCAAGTGTAAATCTAAGGATTCTAAATGTGCAGAGAGTTGGAAAATCTTACATTTAATGTACTCAGTGTGGCGAGCACTTCAGAAAGCCCTAGAAAAAAGACGGCACAGAAGACGGTATGTGAGACCTTGAAAATGTATTGTGTCATTACGATCGGGAATATGCGACGCTTGAATAAAAAAGCACCACGAGTACATCTGTATGTCGGCATTTTGCTGCACCACATCAAACCGTTCATCAAACATCGAAGCGCACCGATCTAGTAGGATCCGCAAAGCGGCTTTCTGTCACATGTAGATAGTAAATAGAGACTTTTTGCTGGTACTGCAACTCGCGCACGCGTCTCATTAATTTCTGAGGACCTGCTCAGAGGACACATCAGATGAACGCTGGGAACACATGGCATCCATGCTGCGGGCACGTACGCGTTCTGAGCGTTAAGTATAAACGAGCACTTAAGGCATAGGTGGCACCCTAAGAGTCACTTTCAAAGATGGGAAATATAAAAGTGGACAGAATGCAAGCAAGACTCCTTGAAGTAACAGAACCTGAGAAGAATGCTTTACGGTAAAATGCTTGACATAGGGTGTGCTGGTCAAAAGAGGCTCAGAAACATGAGAATTCAGAGGAAAGATGCTGAAGGTACGCATAGGGCAGGAGATATAAAATATTTTTTACAGTATTCTATTAATTGTCTTTAATAGGTAACATGGCTAGAATACTATATATTGTATTGTACCTTCAGCATTTTTCTGTGCTATTATTTGATAAAGAACTTTGAAATAAATTATAGATTATCTTTTTACAATTAATGTGCCACCTAACTTGTAATACTGTTTTTTAATTCATAAAAATTGTAATCCTATCTTTTGTACTGAATCTTATCCACTGTAATCCAACTAATACAGAGTTTTTAAGATAGCTCAGAATGTCAAGATACGAAAGTAAAAGAAAACCAATATGGTCATAAAACTGGTAAATCATTAGAAATCTTGAGCACACCACTTGCTGATGACGTGTCTTCCCAGGCAGTACTTTATAAAGTTCTTAAGTTGACAACACTGTACTGAATACAATCAGCTGGGGATAAAGGAGTACTAAAACCAATTTTTTTTTTGCCACTGTCATTTAATGTAGGAATCACAAGAGTATTAGATTATCGGCAGTTAGAAGTAGTTTACATTAATATATAAAACTTAATGATTTAAGGACCTTCAGAAAAAATAAATGTGGAAAACTTTACGCATTTTGGTAAGTTGATAATCCTGTGTTCGCAATAGCTATGGTTTACCAGTGCTTTTCTCTTAAACAACATCTGCTGTATTTTTTGTAACAACACTCTTCAGGTAATGTTTTGGTTATTTCTTTATTTATGTAGTATAGTTATGACTGAAGGTCATTCTACTCTCGCTTTGTCATTCTTGAATTTGTTTAAACTACTATGTTTGCAGCTGAACATAATGTATTTTCTTGCACTAACCTGAATCTTTGCCTTCTGGTGAAATATATGTATGTTCCTTTACTGTCCTATTATCTGTTATTATGTTGTAAAAGGTATCTGCACTCTAGTTTATGGGAATTTCCACCTCTAAATTTATAAAAATGATTATTGTCGGTGTTCAGTGAATATACTGTACTTTGCAGTTATGTTTAAAGTTATGCTGGCGATATAGAAGTGTGTTTTATTTTCTGATATAACACTTATACTCTAGAATATGCAATTTTACAACATCATGGAATTATGCAACAATGGACACGTAAACGGGCGGACATAGAGATAGCGGGTGACATCATCCACGCCGTTGTTGCTAAACTACAAACACAGCACCCCGAGGCGCATGTGCTAATCTCTGGAGACTTTAACCATGTGATGCTGGACAAAACATTATCGGCCTTCTCCCAGTATGTGGATTTAACACCCGGGGAAATAGAACTATTGACCTACTGTATGCAAACATTAAAGATGCATACAGCGCCATTCCGCTGCCTGCGCTTGGGAAAGCAGATCATAACCTGGTTCTGCTTCAGCCTCACTACAAACCAAGAGTGAGGGAACTACCTTCAACCACACGCTCATTCAGGAAGTGGTCCCCTGAGAAAGAGCAGGCTCTGAGAGGCTGCTTTGGAACTACAGACTGGGATATGCTTTGGGAACTACGGACTGGGATATCCTGCAGGGATCATATAGTGAGAACATTGAGGAGGTTGTTGACTACACTATTGACTACATCAACTTCTGTATGGACATTGTAGTTCCAGTAAGAACAGTACGCTGCTATGCTAAAAACAAGCCATGGATTACAAGTGACATCAAGGGCCTTTTGAACCAGAAGAAAAAGGCTTTTAAAGGTGGTGATCAGCATGAGCACAAGAGCGTGCAGAAGGAACTCCTTCCAGCTCAGGGAGACGAAGGACCAGTACAGGAGAAAGCTGGAGCAGAAGTTGCAAAATAACAGCATGAAGGAAGTGTGGGATGGGATGAAGATTATCGCTAGCTGCAGCTCGAAGCGGAGTTCCACCATCGAGAGAGATGTGGAGAGAGCAAACCTGATGAACAACTTCTTTAATAGGTTTGACCACCCTAACTCACTCTCACCTCAGAGTACTGCATCCTCTACCCATCCTTCTGCTGATACCAGCATAGGAGGGAGTTTCCCCCACCCACAATTACAGCAGCACAGGTAAGCAGAGAGCTGAGGAGACTTTGTGCCAGCAAAACGGTGGGACCAGATGGAGTATAGCCATGACTGCTGAAGGCCTGTGTGTTGGAGCTGGGGTGTCCTCTACAGCGCATCTTCATCCTAAGCCTGGAACAGGGGAGAGTCCAGAGGCTTTGGAAAACATCTTGTATCACCCCAGTCCCAAAGCTATCACGTCCTGGTTAGCTGAATGACTTCCGGCCTGTCGCTCTGACGTTACATGTGATGAAAACCATGGAGTGGCTGCTGCTTCACCACCTGCAGCTCGCATACCAGGAGAAGGTGGGAGTGGAGGATGCCATCATCTATATGCTACACTGATCCCTCTCCCACTTGGACAGAGGCAGTGGTGCTGTAAGAATTATGTTTCTGGACTTCTCTAGCGCCTTCAGCACCATCCATCCTCTGCTCCTTAGGGACAAGCTGACAGAGATGGGAGTAGATTCATACCTGGTGGCATGGATCATGGACTATCTTACAGACATGTCAGTGGTCAGTAGCACAGGAGCGCCGCAGAGGACTGTGCTTTCTCCGGTCCTGTTCAGCCTATATACATCGGACTTCCAATACAACTCGGAGTCCTACCACGTGCAAAGGTTCGCTGACAACACTGCTATCGTGGGCTGCATCAAGAGTGGGCAGGAGGAGGAGAATAGGAACCTAATCAAGGACTTTGTTAAATGGTGCGACTCAAACCACCTACACCTGAACACCAGCAAAAGGATTTTAGGAGGACCAGGCCCCTCCTGGACCCTGTGATTATCAGAGGTGACTGTGTGAAGAGGGTACAGACCTATAAATTCCTGGGAGTGCAGCTGGATGATAAATTGGACTGGACTGCCAATACTGATGTTCTGTGCAAAAGAGGACAGAGCCGACAATATTTCTTTAGAAGGCTGGTGTCCTTCAACGTCTGCAATAAGATGCTGCCCAGTGGTGTGCTGGGAAGGCAGCATAAAGAAGAGGGACACCTCACGCCTGGACAAACTGGTGAGGAAGATAGGCTCTATTGTAGGCACGGAGCTGGACAGATTGACATCAATGTCAATTTGATGCATTTGATTGTTGATGTATTGGTACCATCTATTATCACAAAGTCTTTATACTGTCACAAGAACGAGACATGGACAGATAAAGAGTTGGGGCAGCCACCCGTATATTGTGGTATCCTGGCTGCAAAGTCGTTTTCTTAGAAATACAGAGCACTGAAGTGCATACAACCGAGTCCAAAACAAGACTGAGGAAACAAAGGAAAGGGGCAGGTTTTAAAGGGGAGACAGGAAGTGAGGTCGTATGGATCTGGCACGTGGTCTTCCACCATTGGCTCAGTAGCGGAGGTGACATCAGAGGGACTGGAGCTGGTGTGGCCGAGTTCCATTGGCTCAGTCCCGGAAGTGATGTCAGGAGATCCAGGTGAAATCCCCCGGGGATGGTCTACAGGCAAGGAGAAAAGAGTCAGTGCACTCTGCCACACCCCGGCATGCCTCGAACTGCCTTCACTCAAGCCCTTTAGCTGCCTCCCATGCGCGTGTGTGACAAGGCCCCCTTAGCCCAGACCCGACGGGTCGGGCGACCTAACCGAGAGGTCGTGAACCCGAGAAAGGGCATCAGCGTTGGCGTGGAGCGCCCGGCGATGAACGGCGAAAACTTGTGCGGCTGCAGGTCAAGAAACCACCGGGTGACCCGCGGATTCGACTCCTTGTGGAGGGCCATCCACTGTAGGGTGCATGGTCCGTGACAAGGGTGAATTCCCGGCCCAACAGGTAGTACCTCAGCTGAGTAATCGCCCATTTAATCGCCAGAGCCTCCCTCTCCACCGCAGCATACCTGGTCTCCCGGTCCAACAGTTTCCGGCTCAGGAACATGATGGGGTGCTCCACACCATCGACGCTTTGGCTCAGCACGGCGCCCAGGCCTGTGTCCGAAGCGTCCGTCTGGAGGATGAAAGGCAAAGAAAAGTTAGGTGCCATCAAAACAGGTGTGGGCGTAAGGGCCTGCTTTAAGTCACCAAATGCAGCGCTGTTTTTCAGTCCATGCCACAATGTTCGGGGCCCTCTTCTTTGTTAAATCAGTCAAGGGCGCCGCTCTCTCCGAAAACCGAGGTACAAACCGGCGGTAGTACCCGCTAACCGAAAGGCTTGGACCTGCCGCTTGGTTGTGGACGGGCCATTTCAGAATGGCATCAATTTTGGAGCACTGTGGCCTTACGGTACCCGACCCACCAGGTAGCCTAAATATTTGGCCTCGCTTAATCCAAGAAGCATTTCTGGGATTAATCCGAGCCCGCCTCACCAAGTGTCCGTAATACCGCTTGGACATGCTGTAGGTGTTCCTTCCATGTGCTGGAATAGATGACCACGTCATCCAGGTAGGCAGCACTGTATGAGTTATGAGGCGAAGCACTTTGTCCACCAGGCGCTGAAAGGTTGCTGGAGCCCGTGTAACCCAAATGGAAGGACACGATACTGCCAGTGTCCGCTAGGGGTACTAAGCGGTTTTACCTTCGCGGAGTCCGTTAAAGGAACCTGCCAGTACCCTTTCGTCATGTCAAGTGTGGTCAGGTATTGAGCCTGTCCAAGCCTCTCGAGGAGGTCGTCCCCGCGTGGCATTGGATAAGCATCAAATTGGGAGACTTGATTAAGCCGGCGGAAGTCATTGCAGAACCTCCAACTTCCGTCAGGCTTACCGAGCGAGCACAATGGGGCTGGACCAGGGACTATAACTTTCCTCAATCACACCTAGCTCCAGCATGCGCTTGATCTCAAGCTCCACTTCAGCCTTTTTTGCCTCGGGAAGGCGATCAGGCGTTCTCGGACAACAACCCGGGCTCTGTCACGATGTTGTGCTCAATCAGAGAGGTCCTTCCAGGGTTCTCACTGACTACCTCCCGAGCGGTCCGGATAACTGTTTCCAGCTCCTGCCGCTGTCTGGGACTTAAGTCCGTGCGAAGTTAAGGTCGTGTGTGTGAGCGAAGAGTGGCGGGGCTGGCGGAGGAGGGATCGGGGTCCCTGTCCTTCCACGGTTTCAGCAGGTTCACATGATAAACCGCTCCTTTGGCCGGCGATTGGGTTGACTCACCAAATAGTCGACCAGTCCCTTCCTCTCCTTAACCGTAGGGGCCCTGCCAGTGGGCAAGCAATTTAGAGTGGGAGGTAGGCACTAGGACCATGACCCGATCTCCCGGGCGGAACTCCCGAAGAGGCGTGCCGCAGTTGTAGTACCGGGCCTGTGCTGCTTGAGCTTCCTCCATGTGACTTTTAAGGACAGGCCGAATCTTTCCAAATCTATCGCGTAACTGCGCGATATACTCCAGTATGTTTGTGGAGGGAAGAGCCTCTTCTTCCCAGCCTTCTTTCAAAATATCTAATATGCCCGAGGTTGTCGCCCGTACAGTAGTTCAAAGGGGAGAACCCGTGGAGGCTTGTGGGACTTCCGATAGGCAAAAGGACGAGGGGAGGAGCTGATCCCAGTTCCTTCCATCCTCGCTGACCACCTTACGCAGCATTTGCTTGAGAGTTTGATTAAACCTCTCTACTAATCCGTCGGTTTGAGGATGATACACGAGGTCTTTAAATGCTTTATTTTCAGTAATCTGGCAGTCTCCTTGAACGTTTCCGAGGTGAAGGGGGTCCCCTGGTCTGTCAAGACTTCTTTGGGGATCCCCACGCGCGCGAATACCCCTAGTAATTCCCGTGCGATGGCTTTAGAGGTAGCTGAGCGCAACGGAACAGCTTCGGGGTATCGTGTAGCGTAATCCACGAGGACTAAAATGTACTTGTGTCCTCGGGCTGAGGGCTCCAGGGGTCCCACCAGGTCGACCCCGATTCTGTGGAAGGGAACGTCAATCAGTGGAATAGGAACGGAGGGAGCACGGTCCCTCCTAGGAATTTGTCGCAGTTGACACTCCGGGCAGGAAGCGCCAAAGCGGCGAACCTCCTCATTAATTCCTGGCCAGTAGAAGCGGGCTTGATCCGCTCCAGAGTTTTTTCGGTGCCCAGGTGGCCACCTAGGAGGTGGGCGTGTGCTAGCTCGCAGACCTGCCGCCGGAAGGTACGCGGCACCAGCAGCAGCCTCGTCTCCTGCCCGTCATGCATTGCTACACGGTAAAGGAGGTCATTATCTAGCACAAAGTAGGGGCCCTGTGGCATCGACTGATTAGTGCGCTGGCCATTGACAAGGACCACTGCATTTTTTACAAACTTCAGGGAGTCATCATTCCATTGCTCCCTTCTAAAAGAAGCCGGCGTTTCTTTAAATTGGAACCGCAACACGGAGAGAGGGTCAGCGTCGACCTCAATGGGCGTGGTTTCTCCCGCTCCGCCGCGCGTTGGTGGATGGCGTGTTAGCCAGCGACGCCCGGGAGTTGCCACGTCAGTCAGGGCGACGCTTCGCTCTCTCTGCCGGCTGATTACACGGCGTGGAGGCAGCTTGAGACGGGTTATCTCCGTCCATAACGAGGCCCAAATTAACCCCGGGAGTGGTATGTGTCTCACCGCTTTTGATTTTAGACCAGTCCGCCCTAGTATCACCGGGTGTGGAGGATCAGGTAGGACGCTACGGTGAGTTTGAACTGACCCTCCGTAACTGATGACACAGCGGCGGACCTGTACCAGCGGATGTCTCCGTGGACACAGGTTATACCGGTCTTAAATTTTAGCCACTGTTGCGGTTGCACAAAGCGGTGGGCAACAATGGAAATGTTGCTGCGGAGTCGAACAAACCTGTGGTCTTGTGTCCGTTGGCGATCACCACGCCAGTATGTGGGACCGCCAGCGGATTAGCGAGCACACCAACCCTCCTCGCCCTCCACCTGCATTCCTCCTTGCCCCAAGCGGTTTGCGCCAGCGGCACCGCGGGACGCCATCTGAGCTCCGGATTGTACAGGGAGGGGCTAGGTCTTGGAACGCACCCGGCTGGGTTTGACATGAGGACGGTTCTGCTCCCCCAGAGTGTGAGGCCGCCCTCTGCGTCTCCATAAGCTCTATGAGCTCAGACATGTTCTTAAACTGCTGCGCCCAAACCGGCTGGGTGAAGCCACGGGAAGCGCTTCCAGGAGCAGATAGCAAGCTACCTGCTCTATTATTTGGTAGGGCGTGTTTTCAAATGGCGTAGCCAATGCCCTACCATTGCCCATAAGGACCAGGCTTGTTTGTTGGTCGGCCGCTCAGGGTCCAACCTCCATTTTTATTTTATTCACCTGCCAGTCTGGGGCACCCCTAGGTGGTAAATGGGGCTTTGGTTTCAGGGAGGCAGGCACTCTCCCCCAGGAGAGCATACTGAGTCCCTGTTGCCTCCCCCTCCAGGGCAGCCCAATTCTGTGAGCCCCACCCGCACACTCCCTGGCCTCTCCAGATGGCCTAGTTATGAGTGCTGGGAGCGGAGCCCGCACCGGGTCACGCCGGACCGCGGGCACCCTCCCGCCTGAAGACTCGGCCCGCACGCTCCCACCTGGGTATATTGCAGGTCCTGTCCCCTTCTCTCTGGGACTTCTCCATCCTGCCGACTACGCCACTGTCACAAGAACGAGACATGGACAGATAAAGAGTTGGGGCAGCCACCCGTATATTGTGGTATCCTGGCTGCAAAGTCGTTTTCTTGTAGAAATACAGAGCACTGAAGTGCATACAACCGAGTCCAAAACAAGACTGAGGAAACAAAGGAAAGGGGCAGGTTTTAAAGGGGAGACAGGAAGTGAGGTCGTATGGATCTGGCACGTGGTCTTCCACCATTGGCTCGTGGCCGGAGGTGACATCAGAGGGACTGGAGCTGGTGTGGCCGAGTTCCATTGGCTCAGTCCCGAAGTGATGTCAGGAGATCCAGGTGAAATCCCCGGGATGGTCTACAGGCAAGGAGAAAAGAGTCAGTGCACTCTGCCACACCCGGCATGCCTCGAACTGCCTTCACTCAAGCCCTTTAGCTGCCTCCCATGCGCGTGTGTGACAATACCCATTGTAACTGATGGCTGCCTTATGCTGTAAAAAAAAAAAAAAAAATTAAATGGTACTGGCTTTATCTGTGTCACCTTTGAATAAGCTGTTGTGTTCTGTTTAACATGAAAACCTATTTTGATAAGACAAAATTTAAAATGATCATGTTGAACATATGGACAAATGTTTGAAAAATCAGTTGTCAAGACCCTTCTGTCTTTTTAATAATGTATACTTTTTTCTATTTTCATGAGCTGTTTAGTGCATTGAATGTTGCTTAAAAAATAATTTACAATGGATTCTTTCTATATAACATGGTGTTGTAGTGTTTCTTTCTTGTAGAGATTTTGGGAATAGTTTTTTTCTCAATCAAATTGTTTCTGATATCAATTATTGTAATTCTGGCTTTTAGGAGCAATTTTTCTGAATTTTAATAGTCTATCTAATGTTCTAGGATGTGGTGTTTTCATATTTAGAAATGGTGATATTACATACCTCTATTTTAATAATTTCCTTTGAAATACTCACTAAATACTACTGAGTTGTTTGAATTGCTTATTATTTATGTCTATAATGTGTAGAAACATGACAACACCAAGACATATTTTGCAAAACAAAGGTGACTTCTTACATATTTTAAAGACGATCAAACAAAAAAATTATCTGAAAAATCATTGTGCTTAATGTAAACGCAGTTCCAAGAAAATTTTTTTAGAGTCATTCATTTGCTTGTATAAAAAGTTGTAATCTTTTTCAATTGAGAATTTCAAGAAATATCTCAATAATAAAAGGAAACCATTCTGTTCATCAAACTATTTTTTACTGTTGAATTGTCCAAATATATCAACTGATTCATTTTGCAAACCTGCAAGAGTTTTAAATTTTTTACCTCATTCATGCTGTGGCATTATCGTCTCACCTTAATCTCATAAAAATAGGCAGAAGCTCTCAGGTGTTCCATGTGAAGAAAATCTAAAACAGTTCAACAGACACCAGTTTAAGATTAAATTGCCCATTTCATGATTAAGAGGATGGGCTCCACTGTGATTCTTAATTGGATATAGCAGGCTATACAATAAATACATTGAAGTGAAAATAAGAAATCATGGTGTTTTATCAAGACTAGAAATTGTATTTACAAAATCATTGGAATGGCATTATTGCTTTATTGTTTTACCAACTAATTCAGTAAACAAAATTATTTATCATATTTTGTTATTGTAATTTGTAGCGTGCTCTCCTCGAGCAAAAGCAGCGGCGTAAACGTCAAGAGCCCTTAATGGTACAGCCCAATCCTGAGGCAAAGCCCCGGCGTTCCAAGCCTAGGAGAAATGAAGAGCAGGCTCCACTTGTCGAGTCCAGACATAGTATCACCAGTGATGTCATACTTGATGGTGAGTAGTAATAGTATTTTATGAACACTATGAGAAAAACATTAATGAACAACTTATGTTTTTGGCATACAGTTGTAGATGATTGGATTTAAGTCATATTGTGCTTAAAAAGAATCTATAAACATCCCACAACACTTTTGGCTAATTCTTTTTATTTTATTTTTTTTTTTTTTTTAAGTGTTCACATCAACCTTTACCATGTATCCTCTAGCTAGATTGTACTTTTCTGTGAGTTACCGTTTATGCGCTTGTCTTTGTCTCATATATTTTTGTCTGTCTTACTGTTTAGACTCAAGTACATTCTCTATAGTTTCTTAATATATTTGACTCTTGTTAAAATGCGTAAATTCTGTAACACTACAGTTTCTTCATGGGATAATACATAAAAGATCCACTGTATCTAAACTAGTAGAACCACTACTAACTAACATGGCAAAAATACTTTCTTCTTCAAGGTGCACCATCATATTTTTTCACCATGTCTTCACTGCTTTACCTTACTAAACAAATCATCAGAACTGTTTCTTGCATATTGATACAGATTACAGCTCAATTAATATGCCTTCCACTTAAACAACCCACTCCACACCTACTGCAACTTGACCCAAAATACATTTTTACTTCTCTGACTTTTACTAGCCAGAATAATGTGATGAATTTATATTAATCTACTATTTCTGTCTTTGTTTGTTTTGATAATTCAAATATATTATAGCCCTCAGGGATATAAATGGTATGGAAAGGTTATAGAATGAAAGTATAAATAATATTGCTAGATCAAAAATGAAGGTTGATATACAGCACAGGGAGGCTGGATATTTACAAAAGGCACATCAGTATTGGAGACTAACTGTCTTGTTAGCGTTGCCTCTGACAGAGAGTTGTAAGGATAGAGTTCTAAGAGTAGTAGCCACAAAGCATAAAGTTCGACATGTAGGCTTAAAATTTACCAATAATCCATAGCTGATAGATCCTTTGACTGCGGCCATTTTGGGTTATTATAGAAAATGCAAGTCTTATGGGTAGTAACTTCTGTAGTAGCACATAATGCAAATCAGTTTAATTGTACTAAACACACTGTTATAAAAATCACGCTTTTTACAGTTTTTAATTGTGTACTGCCTTCATTAAAAACATATTTATGGATCATTTATAGTAACTGGATACATTTCAGGACAAAATATTTGGAAAACATTTCAGCATATGCTAAGTTCCATCAGGCTGAAGTTTAAATACTTTACAATTTGAACGGAGGAAAAAGACGATGAACCTAAGTATAGTACTAAGGAAAAATATCTTCAAATTAGAAAGCTGCAAGCAGTTTTGAGCATAAGCTATATGGCCAGTGAAAATAAAATGTATACAAAACACATACTCTATATATAAAATTTTGTTGTATTAATTCTGACATTGGAATGTTTTTTTCATTACATACCAGCTTACAGTCAATGCCAATAAAAGTCCTATTGGGTGTTTAATATTAGCATACATCTCATAAATTACAGACCATCCGCGTCACATTTCAATAAACATAGACATATGATCTTTTTATTACAGGCTAAAAAAAACAGCATATGGCTTTTGATTGGTTTCTATCGTTTTCTTCCAGCAGTGCTAATTATCAGCCTGGATGTCACTGTGGATGCATTTATACATGAATTTCTATTTAACATTTAATGGTTCCCCTCTTTGAAAAACCTGGACTATTTATTGTTACTAATCTGAAATTTCCTGTTATTATGTGTGGTGGTGCTTATCACTAAGAGTATGCAATATAGAAAGGCAATATGTAAATAAAATGTATTATTATTTATTATTATTACTATAAAGTAAAGCTCAGTTGATACATAAAGAAGATTAAAGTCTATTTTTGTTTATATTAAATGCTGATGTTACAAATTTATGGAAAATCACTTTAAATAAAACTTCGTCTAAATTAACCACTTAGGAATTAATGTTAATTCAGTCCTGTACGGATTTTGTGCAGGTTAACAAAGAATATAAATAATTCCTCTTAATAAATGCTTCATAATTTAACCAAAATCTTTATCCAATAATACATTTTATTAATGACATAAGAAAGAAGAGCCTATAATTGATTTTAGATATATCCTTACTATTTAAGTGAGCCGATACAATTAAGGTGTCTGGTACTTCATCTTTAATTTCTTTTACACAGTTTTGAAAACACAGGCAGTCACCAAATTTTAATTAGAAAATAAATTCAGTTATGCTTTTATCAAAACTAAACTAACAGAAAATAAATATATACTATTCCTTCTATAGAATTTGAGGAAATTGTCTTAAAAGTTTTAGACATCTCATTTTGTGAATCTTTTATGTTGTTTGTTTGGTGGGTAGGTATTGATGGTCCTGCGGCATTCATGGTGCCAGAGCCAACAGACCTCAATAACAAAGTTCAGATGCTCTCAGTGAGTGAGTCCCCACCAGCTGAGGATTTGGAACGTGATGGTGACAAGGAGACACTACTTGAACACTCATCTAAGCTAGATATCCAAGAGGTTTTACAGAAACGAGGTAAATACACTGACTTAGGTGCTGAGTTGCTTTAAGTTGAGAGCAAACAAAAAATATTTTTATTTATAAAAAAAACAATATATAGGACAATTTTATTAGGTTACTCAAGAAAATTATTTTTAACATGAGGTTTTTGGGCACCTAGTGTTTATTTGCTTTTGAAAACACAATATAACACAACAATAAATACAAATACTGTACAAATTGGTAAACTAAATAGCAACAAGAATTTCTTATGTTTTACCAAAAAACTCAATACCTTGTAAAATGGCTAGAACAACACTGATGTGGTTCCTATACCCTTCCTCAAGGCATCCTGCCTATTCCATATTTTTATTATATTCCACTAGCAGTATTTTTGATTTAAATTATCCAAACCATATATTTTAGCAGTGCAATGTAACAAATAAATGGGTGTTATTTGATAGATACATAATTGGAGCTGGCTTTAGCTTTTTTGCTGCACTAGGTGAAACTGTAAATGCCACCCTGCCACTCTCTTTGCTTTAAGGTGGAGACTTTTTACATAGAAACCTGGAAACATGAGAGGAGAGTTAGCACTGGGGAGAGTGAAATACGAATTGTTTGGATATTAAACAGTGGATTAACAATTTGAGAATGTCAAGAGGGACATGATTTCTTGCAGCAACAAAAATAGGACCTTGAGCTTTGCTAATTCACAAAATATGTAAAAATTGCGCTATACTAAGAGTTATATATATATTTATACATATTTATACATTTATTTATTTACAGTTGTATATTTATTTACTTATGTATTTTCCATTTGCATTTAAAGGTTCTCTAAGGAAAAAAAATCATTTATATTACATAATCAAGTTATTTAAACTGTAAGTAATCTTTGTAGCTCTCAGATTAAAATAGAAGCCTACCATCTAGCTTATGATGATGATGACAGTTTAGTTTAAATCTTACCTAAGGTAACCCCATAAACATATACGTTATATTTAAGTTTCCTAACTAAGATGACAAGATTAATATCGTGACAAAATTCAATGAAACTAAAGTATAAACATTTACCCATAATTCCTAATTACAGCATCTTTGCTGACATATGCACATAACATACCATTTTCTAAGCCTGCTTAATCCTGTGCAATGGAACTGTCCAATCAACGCACAGCCTCTGATAGTGTTTCCAGTAAGAGACTGACGATGGAGAACTTTTTACCAAGCTCATAGATGGTTGTTTGAACTAGCAATGCATTCAACATCTGCAGTCATGTTGCCATTTGTCACATCTGTGTGTCCCATGCTTTACCTGTGTGATGATTATTATTATTATTGTCATTGTTATTATCTGTGTTGTAGTCTATGATTTTTGCCCCCATCCCCCAGGATTTTAAAGATCACATATAACAGTGGTGGGTCATATAGGTCATCAGATGTTAAGACCAAATATAATGCATAGAAGTCTTGAATGAAATGATTGTGTAGGGCATGTTGCAGCTGAACAACCATTCAAGTGGAAAAGCAGCATGCTGAAGAGTTTTTAGTACATGAAAGACCATGAATGACAAAGAGACCACCATGAGCAGAAAGGTGTATGGAGCACTGAGTTTAAATTTGAAGTATTTGGTTCACTAAGATCCCAGTCAGAAGAAGAGTTGTCAAGAAGTATGCTGATGCCTGTCTGCAGTCTTCTGAAAAATACAGGTAGACTGCACATATGAGAAACTGAAGCCATTTTCCATTCCTTGCTTTCTTATTGTTTTAAAATAATTTATTGAAATAAGGAATTGTGGTTGAATATGACAGGCTGATAAAGACATACCCTTTTGCAAATTTATTTGTTAACTGTACAGAAAGAAGCAAGTCCCTGATTTTTAAATGCATATTCAGGCAACAGACAAAGAAGACTAATTTCATTCATGATTTCTTTTGAGTGCTCTGTTATAGATCAGGCAAAACAGAAGAAATTCAGTTTACATACTTTTACTTTTTTACAACTAACCACACCTAAATTAGAGATCTGTTGTTTTTTTTCCTCTTGACACCTATAAAATGAAATGATTATGCAGCTACTTGTTTTTATTAGTGTCAGCCTAATTTCATTAAGTTTGTTAAGCATTACATTCCTTCTAGTTTCATATTGCTCATAATGTTTTGCTTGAGCTGTTATTTAACTTATGGGTAACATTTATACCACTAAACATTATATAATGGAAAATCAAAAGATAACTAAATGTGCTATTTGACCAACTCAAAATATATTGCATAAAAGATATTTACAGTTCTTCTGCTCTCTGATCTGTGTCTTTCTTTCTGTCTTGTTATATTGTCTTCCTTCTAGTTGACCCTTTACCTCAGTTCTCTTCCCATCTTTCCCTCTGGTAGGAAGCAGCTTTAAAAACCCAGAACAGTGTAAATTTGGGATCAAAAATGTCCCCAAATCCCCCAGGGCTGTCTCTTACTCTATTTACTGGCACCTGTCAGGATGGATAACTTTCATTGGCTTCCTGTCTGTCATTTATTATAAATTAGTTATTTTTCCTGCATTTAGGATGTCTATTTTAAAGGCATTATTTTCAGCAACAGATCATACTACCTTCTTGTCAGCCCATTCTTTGTGTGTTGGCACAGAGAAGAAGACACAGTTTGCCAATGTGGGTTTCCTTTATTTAAATATGAACTCTCTAAGGCCTGTAAAGCTTCAGCCTCTGATCTGACAAGTTGTTAAAACTGTAATATTGATTTTCTGTATCTAACAAGACAACCCAGTCCTATAGGCAAAGTCTAATTTTCAAAAATTAAACAAGTTCAGTGTGAAGACTTGCACCTTAACAGTCATGACAGACATTTTAATATAATTAACACATCTCACAGTCTCTAACTATGCAGTAGAATTAGAAACATAAGGTTTCATGTGGTTAGTTTTGGAGTGGGAAGTTTAGCTGGGAGACACAGACACTAGGGTTTATTATTGCTAGTTTTAATCAATAGGAGTTGTTGGACGTATACCAACACTGTTATATAAGCCATAACTAAAAAAGAGCAGAAACAAAAAAGTCTTAAAGATAATTTAGTGGTGAGCAAAAAGTTAAATGTTTGTTATTATGCTGAAAGTATTTATTTAATTGACTATACAGTATCTAGTCTTGTGTTGAAACATGTACTTCTTCTGCACCTCTGCCTGTTTCTCTCTCTCAGCAAAATAAGATACAATTGAGTTTTCCAGCATTCATTTCTGAAATGTTGAAACAAAAATAAATATTTAACTTAAATATTTGATTGAATGGTTTTAGTGGTTGTGTAATTTTTATATAGTAAGATTAATATTAGAAAATATTTTTGTTATTTTAATTTTATACAGGTTAGAAGAAGTTTATTGTAAACTTTTTTATAAACAATTTTACACAAACATTCCTCCAGTTATAATATATATTTTGGATTTAATTTCAGCTGTGCAAGGCAATTATTATTGCGTTGAACATGAAGCAGGAGTGTTGCTGAAAATACTTAAAACAACATATTTTTATTGAGAATGATCTGCTTGATTACATCTGTTTTGTGTAGCATAGTCTGTAAACCACAAATCTCCTGTTTTGTTAATGAATCATTAAATTTTGTTCTGCATGGGCTACTAAAGATAGCAACACCAATAGATAAATGAAAAGATTAAAGAATGACCATATGTCACATGAATGAAACGTTTTGCAGGGACTCAAATTCTGTAGGAGGAATATGTCAATCAGTTTTTATCTTACTGATGGAGGTAGAAGCCTCTTAGATATTATTCCAAGATCCGTTTTAAATTATTTCTTTTGTTATGCTCTGGCAACTGAGAAAAGCATGGTATATGGATGTCTTCGTTTTCGTGTACTTCAAACTATTCTATGGACATGACCATTGTTGTGCTAACAACTAGCAAGAAAGATCATTACTTAGTGATTATAATTGGATTTATTGGATTGGATAATACATCATTATTGAATGAAGTGTATTTTGAAGGGGGCACACAATGCCTGTATTATAGGTGAATTTATCTTGCTGTCTTTACTAAATGCTTAATTAACGTGCAGACATTTCAAGACAGAGTGAACAGAGCTGCTCAGGGACAAGCATACAGTACATCATTAGAACAAGAGTTTCATTTCCAAAAGGCAAAACAAGGCAATGTGCCAGTTTCCTGTCTGTTGCTGAGATCTTGCTACTTCAGATTTATCCAAGTGACTTGGTTTGGAGAAAAGGTATAAAGGCTTAATGGATTCCAGCAAGAAATTGATTAAATGTTAAAGCACTGTGTTAGATACCCAGCAAGAAACACTGCGTGTCATCTGCTCCACTATTTGTAGTTCAGGATGTTTGTATTTCAAAGGTACTTTTTCTTCCAGGTTAGAAATTATGAAATTATTTTCAGTAATATGCATTTTTATTATAAGCCATATTTCTATATGTTTATGAAAGCAAGTTATATATAAAGTACAGTATATGCATATTGTAAATATAGCAAAAAATCACGTCTGTTTATATAACTATTTAAAATATATGTGACAGTGACATACTGATTATCACAACACAGTACACCAAGCACTTAGACCTGTGTTTTTCTTTGCCGCATGTCAAGCGTACAAATATTTATGTAGAATGTGAGTGAAGGATAATTTCTCTAACACTCTTGCACCTTTGTAATTTCTCACTTGTATTTCCAATTAAAATGAATGCCCAGTGCACTGCAAATATTTTTGATGGAACATCTTTCTCACGTACAAGTTTGAAATTTCAAGTCAACTGATATAGAATTGCTCATGTGTTTAGACTTCCTTCATAAACTCTAATAGATGGATTGCATAGTCCAGGACTATGCATTTCCAATGACTACTACTAACTCCTACTATCTTCAGCATCTAGCCAGGTGAGGGGTATGACACATTCTTCTACATTAGCATGTTTAAATAAAAATGTCTTACTAGCTCAGGAACAAATAACACTGTAACACATAATGGCTCACCTGTTGAAATGACATTTGTATTGCTTTTTCTAGTTTCTTCAAGTCAAATATAAAATAAAAGCTTGTAAGAACATATTAGTTCAACTAAAAAATTACCTTTATTGTCTTAGCTTCATTTTTTGTTTTTAGATATCATGCTATCAATAAGTTTTTCTTGTCTGCATATGTTGGATCAAAAAACAATTTTACATTGCATAAGTGCAAAGTAGGTCCAGTAAATTGATCAGCAGCTCCTTAAATCTGAATTACAGTGCTTCCTAAACGTTTATGGAATACCCCTTACTCTCTTTAGTTCTTGTTATATTTTACTGCAAAGTCTAACTTTAATTTTAACAAATGTTCTTTCTAAGGGCTGTGGTGTAAACCTGAGTATTCTGTTACATTATTCTGAGACCACTACTTAATATTATGCGATATGTTTTTTTACTTATATGCAGTAATCTAAATTTTATATGCACTATGGAACACACTTGAAAATAACATGAAAATACTAGATTTAATAAGGTGGCATATTTATTTAAACTATTCTGCACCACCAACAATCTACTCATTCATTCATTTAGTCATTTGTTCATGAACCTGAATAGATACACTCTATGTTTCTCATTACCAGAGGTTAAAAATATATAAATTACATGTAATAGCATATTATATGCAAGTAGATTGTTAAAAGTGTTTTAAAATTGATTTAATGTTGCTACATATCACAAGACTGTACTGGTATCAAAGTAGGACTTCCTGTTTGATCATACACAAAACTTGCAGAAATTACAAGTCAAGTTAGGGAGCATGCACTGGTACAGTGCATTGCCGCACCCACCACATGGTGAAACAGCTCTGGATCCCAGTTGGCAGCCCCCCAGGTAGTCACACGCTTCAGTCCCATCCTCCGGAAATGACCCTCTATCTGCCGCAGCCAGGTGTTATGTGGGTGATCCCTTGGCCTGGTCCAGCCACTCTGGTCCCCAATAATGAGGATTCTATGAGTTGGATCACCCTCAGGGAAACGCGCCACATGGCCGTAGTGCCATAACTGATGCTCCCTCACAATGCAGGTACAACCACTCATTCGGCACAAAGTCAAACCAATGGTACCCAAGGATTTTCCAGAGAGACGCAGTACCAAAGGAGTCCAGTCTTCATCTCAGTTCACTGGATAGCGTCCATGTCTCACAACCATATAGCAAAACAGGAAGCACCAGGGCTGTAAAGACTTGGACCTTCATCCTTTTGCATAGATATCAGGAACACCACACACCCCTTTCCAGTGACCTCATGACCTCCTCTTGCTTTCCCAATCCGTCTACTGACTTCATGGGAAGAGTCATCAGAGACATGAATGTCACTGCCAAGGTAAGTAAACCTCTTGACAAGAGACACTCTCTTTGCAGACAGACACACTGCTGATGGTAAGTAAACCTCTTGACAAGAGACACTCTCTTTGCAGACAGACACACTGCTGATGGCTGTGCTTAAGAGGTCATTAAAGGCCTGGATCTTGGGTTTTATCCAGGACACTCACAAGCCCAGACACTCGGACTCAGAGCCTCCATTGACTCTGCGAAGATCACAGCATCGTTGTCAAAGTCAAGATTCATGGATCTTTCCTCACCAAAAGATGCCTTACAGCCGCTGCCCCCCACGACCTTCCCCAACACCCAATCCATACAAGAATTGTACGGAGTAGGAGCAAGAACATACCCCTGACGAACACCAGAATCAACTGGGAAAAACACAGAGATTCTGCCTTCAATCTGCACAGCACTCACAGAAATGACCATGTGTAAGAAATATATTTCAATTTTTCACAAGTAATTTTTCTTTCTATTCCTTCATTTATTCATGATCAAAGTCATCTAATTCACCAGAGCTTAACACGGTAGCAACAAGTGCAAGGCAGAAATTAAGTAGTCCCACAAATCTGTTTAAAAATTGTTAAGCATCCAAATTTCATAGTCCATATCTTAACAGAAATGTAGCAAGGTGTGAAGTAGATTGTTCTAGCAAAACAAGTAACAGAAGTACAACAGTTGACACAGTAAGGAAGAGTGGACAAAAGTTCCATGTAAGATGTTTTGCCATGTACTGTAGTTCTTCAAATGCTAAATTAACTGTGATTTATTACACAATCTGCAAATATGGCACCTAATTTGTAATTTTATCTCGGATATAATAATTTGTATTGGCCAATAGTAAAATAATAATAATAATAAATAAAGATATTTTATATTGTTAATTGATGCTTGTTTTTAGTATGTGTTCTTGCAGGTTTGGCTGATCACCAGTGCTTTAAACAAACATCTTTTTATCATTAAAAGCTATATTAAATGATAGATGATATTTTTTTTTTCACCTGATGACTTCACTTGATTCACTTGATTCTAAATTAGAGAGAGAAAATTGTTTCTATTATGTTTGAATTTATGGTTCTTAATATTATTTAAGAAAAACATCTATCATGCAGTAGCACATTTCTTAGACTTGCCCGTGCTGCAGTCTAAATATCACTAACATGCAAAATAACAACTGTTGTTTAAAGAACCCTTGTATAAGTTTCCTTCTCCTCCTTCAGCTGAAAAACACCAGGAGAAGGTGCTCCAGCCAGCTGATGACACTGCAGAAAAAGGGTCCATAGATGAGGTACCTGTGGGGCCACAGGCCCCCTTGTCCGCCCGAGAGAAATTGATACAATCAGGTAGTATTGCAAATCTTCTCACTCAAGTGGGAGTGGGGGTTGAAGGCTGGATCATTTCCTCTTTTTTCAGTCTGAGTCTCTTAAATAGTTTCAATTTTGTAGTAGCTGATTACAACTATGCATAAAAGTTCCATAAATTGTTTCTGTGAAGTATTATTAATTTACAACGTTTTGTACTAAATTGTCTTCAATTATTGTGACATTTCCTCATCAGATTTCTGACATCATAAATTTTATTGTTCTTCTGAGAATTAAAAAGATTTATTTTTAATATTTTACACTTTAGTTTGCCTAAGTGTAAAATAAATCAACATTTCTTTTTATTGTGCTCAGACTTTGGTTAAATAAAGAGAATATGCCAGCCTCCAGCCGGGGTGTGAGTTTTTGTATAGCACCAAAACTGGCTACTAACTGATAGCTTGCGTCTTTGTTTGTTAAATATTTTGCTAACTGTTGTTGGCAGCTTTCTTTTTCTCTCTCTAAACTGATGACTGCAAATCCCAACTGAGGATGTTGCCCCTGCCTTGCTAGTTTGTGTTTGACAATTATTTCCTAAAATTTCATGTGCAATATTACTTGGTTCACTCTTATGATACAATTTAACGATTATATGTGTGTGCTTGCATGCTGCTTGTATATACAATATATCAAACTGGGAAACTGGAACAGTTTGCCTTTATGTATATTAAAGTCATAAAATGCTAAAATAAGAATGATTTTTAAAGTTGATATTTCTCATTTAAACAGTTTATGTTATTATAAAATACCCTATAGTGTATCTCTATAGGAATATCTTAAAATGAATCTTGGCAATCCAAGCAAAAATAGAATTATTGCAAATATACATTTTAACTTAATTTAGATTTTGTAAAAGGACAGCTGTAAGAGATAATATTATAGAGAGATATTAGTATTATCAAATAAGGATGTAAATACACTCTGTGTAGTTTCCATGGCAATTAATAAATTAGACTAGGACTTGCTGAAGCATCAAGATGTTGGATGATAAAAATAAAAGTTGTCCACATCCAATGCTGCTTTATTATATAATCCATCAAAGTAAGTGGCATATAATTGAGTGGCTACCCTCATTTTTTTTTTCCTGTAGTGCAAATTTTATTCAGTTTTTAGGTCTCATTCACATTTTCAATGTTTCCTGCCTAGGCCAACATTTTGCAGATTTATGCTAGCAAACGCTCAAAGTCAAACCTTTCCATTATAACCAAAGCAGTCCAGGAACAAAAGTCAGTTATGGAATTACCTTTCCTTCATTGACTCGTTATGACATGCTATAACAAAAAGCAATAAACACAAAGGAAATATCCTTTACAGAATAGAACATATATCATATATACCTACACTTCTTAGCTTAGTAGTAGTAAACACCTGTTATTCATGTATATTAAAATATCCCCCATTTTGATAAGTTATGTGCTATCTGTGAGGGAATTAAACTGGCGTAGATGAGAAGCACATTGGAGTTGTGGTCAGAAGAGAAAAAAATACAATTGTTTAGCATCTTCATTGTGGGTAGTTAATCAACATTTCTTATTTTCATCAAGCTCCAAAATGTAAGATTTTGTTTTTTTTTCCCTAGTGGTTACTGCTAGGGCACATCTTGAAGTGTACTTTGATATTCTTTATATGAATTTCAAAAGAAACTTCATAGAAGTTCCTAAGGGCATAGATATACATGATTTTACATTTTTTTCCTCAGTGTTGATTTCAATTCATTTGATTTTGCTGTTTAATGTGGGAGGACAAGATATAAAGTGAAAGGAAGCACTTCACAAGAACACAAATAAAACAGAACCAGGCAGACATAGCTTATTTTTTTCTCATTTGTAACCAAAGTATTTGTTAATTCACTTGTGTTAGGTTTATAACAGTCCGGACTTAAAAATTTAACCAGTAAAGGTGGCATAATATTAGAAACATTACTGCTGTGTATATACAGTAGAAGCTTTCAAATAACTGCTTTGTTATTACTGAATTTGTTATTAGTCTTGAATATAATTTATTATTTGAGAGACACTACAATTTATCTCTAATTTTTTAGCCATGATTTTTATTTCTGCCCTTCAAATTCTTCATATGTCATCTGTGTGTCTTTGTATTTTTTTAATACAGTTACATTTAGTATAAACAATGCTAATATTTGTTTAATGTACTATAAGTTGGTCCTTTTAAATTTTTTGTTATAATCTTTTGATAAAATGCATATTCATTTAATTTTGATATGACAAATTTTCTATTGTATATAACAGAAAAGCCTAAAACATCTGAAAGCAGTACTTTACATACCAACAGAAATGAAACATTTGAATTGTAAATATGAAAATTCCATTTACTTTAGAAGTTAAAGGTTCCGGCAAAGCAGGATAAGGCTGTCAAAACTCTGAGCTGAGAAATATGTTTTTTTGATTGGTCTGTATAGCAAAACAAGCTTCACATCTACTAAGTAACAAAACAATACCAATGCAACAAAATTGAAAAAAAGCATAATTCATTGTCAACAGACAATACACACATTGAATTATATAGTGCAAGTTTTTAGTTAGAACTGCATGTTTAAGAAAATTCTTTCTTTATTACAAAATTGCTATTGTGAAGCCATATATGAAAGAAATCAATATGTGTTTCATGCAAGTAAGAATTTCAGTGTACTCTGTATATGTATCAATATTGACATTATGACTTTATGTTCCTTTTGATGTTTTATTTTATTGTTTCATATTTTCTTATTTGCTTCTTTTGATTCATATTTTCTCACGACTATGCTTCTCCCTCTCTAGGGTTTATGGTGGTAAGCATTTTAAAAAGGAGAAACGTTCCAGGCCACTTTAACTACAAATTCATTTACAGTTTCATTTTTCCTTGGCAGAAGTTACACCAACTTGTATAGTTTGCATATTTTTGTCTTTTTCACCTCCATTACTGACTGCAAACAGATGCCCAAAACAAGATAATGAAACACTGGTATAAAGTAACTCACTGTCACAAGCGTCTTACATGGAAAGCTGGGCTAGCAGGCAATCCATTGTCAGCAGGTTGTTTCTGCTTTATGAAATCTCATAGTTCCTTGTTCTCTTGAGTGCAAAAGGAAGACAACCAGTTTATCGGCATCTTACTCCTCCAGATGCTTAAAATCACAGGTAAATTAAATGATCTTCCTAACCTTAAAAGTAAAAAAAAAATGTAAGTAAGAAAAACACAAGGTTATCCAGATATGAATGAAGTACCCTGCTGCATGTAAGCCGTTATTATGCACAAATTAAATAAACATTTACTCAGTATTTAAATCAACCTCACAGCTCCAATATCTGCACATTAAAAAAGGTTTACTATTTCATTGACACTATAATTTACTAGGGTGGCCATACTCGCCAGTGACTGACAAGTATACAAATGTCCTGGTTTTAACAGGCTACCCATCTAATAAAGTTTTTAGTGTGGAAAACATTGCTTCATCAAAACAAACATTGCCATAATATATTTACAAAAACATTCACAAAACTCCAAGGGGGATCCCTGCTTGATTTACAACTTGTGTTATATTCGAACAGCATCTTAAGGGCAAGCAAGAAGTACATTAATAGAGAGGGCACCCGCATTTTTTTTGTTTCCAAATCAAGGACTGTGTTGAATTCTGTGTGTTTATATTTGAAAGTGTTTTTCTTCCCGTGCTCTAATGCCTCCTTGATGATAATGGCAAAATAATACAGGCTTTAAATGAGGATGGGCATTATGCGTGGGCATGCATGCTACACAAATGTCCCGGTTTGGAACTTCAAAAATTTGTGACCTTAAAATCTGTCATCAGAGTGCCACATTCACCTGATATCCATAATGATCAGTCACTGTAATAAAGTGTGTCTTTTACTTCTGTTATTCCCTAACATTTGTCCTAATTGAAGCTTTGTAAGTTCCATTTTATGAAGATTACTATGGCTAGACATGTTCAAGTAAAAAAGGAGTTAATTGATATTTTTTTTATTTAGATGATGATATTGGCAGTTGCAAATTTTGGTGTGTGTGTGTGTGCATATGTGAGTGGCAAAATGTAATTGCTGTCTGCAATAACTATGAGTTCAGTAACATAATGCCCCTATATCACCTGTTGTTCACAACGTCAGTTTCGTGACCTACATCATACCTATTCTGGACTGCAGTTAATTCATTCTCCAATACAGTGCAAGTGGTCTCTGTGACTGACTAGAGTCATGTGCAGGCCTGTTTTCAGCCTTTTGCCCAGTAGTCTCTGCAACCAAACCACAACAAAACCCTGAAATGGATTGAGAATATTCAGGAACCTACCTACTGAAGCCAGGGGCACAGCACTCGTACACACCTAAATGTTATGCCATGTGTAGATTTTCTAACTTTGCTGGTATTAAACTGTTCATTTTCTCCTGTGCTGTTATAGCTGCATGATTTTACATTAAAAAAAATGTTCATTCAGTTCTGACCTGTATCTCTTCTAAAGACAAAGTATGCTAAACAGTGTAACATTGGCTCTGCTTAGGTGCAAGGTCCCCATAAAAGTCCCCAGACTATATGAATGAAGTTAGTTAGGACACTGCATACTCCACACATGCATCAATTGAAAATACTAATTCAGAGTACTTATAATGGAAATACTATGAGATCTTAGCACCAGCTTGTCTCACACATACATATGTACAGTGCTTAAATATTTACTTATAGCTGAGTGCAACTTCTTAAGTTACAACTGATCGGTGTCCAATTGGAAACTACTTAGTCACTCTCTGTAAAATGAAATTAACCTGCATTTTTTACATTCAGTCACTTAGTTACCTTGCATCACAGTGTCTTTTGCCATTCAATATTTAGTCTTGCTCATTCCAATGACATGCACACAATCTGTTGGTAGCTGTCAATCTGTTTTAGGTAGCCTTTTTAGTATATGAAGAGGAAAGATGAGAAAGTCAACAATTATCATAAAATATCATAGAACCTAATGTATAGTATTAAATGAAATCTCTGCATTTGGTGTCACAGTGCACTTTTGGATTAACGTATGGCATTTTTAGTGCAAAATCAAACTTTTTTCACACATTTGCATATGACAGTGAATTCCACTGGGCCCTATTAGGCCTATTGCCTTTATAGTAAAAGTGATTTCAAGGTACGGCACAAACTGTAAAGCAGTATTTTTCCAGTTTGTTTGAACCTAGGATCAGCCTTCCTGCTTAAAGGTGACATTAAGGAACTGATCATGGAGTGATAGGAAAAAGCAATCTTTATATATACAGTAATATGCTACTGTGGCTGTTTGTTTGTCTGTCCAGGATTTTAATTCACCTGTAGCTCACAAACCATTTGACCTGTTGACCTGAAATTTGGTATACATATACTACTTGACGTCTACTATCCGTTTTCGGGGTGATGATTGACTTCCAAGGTTATTCCTCTTTTTATTTTATTGTAGAATCAACACTCGGTAGTGGCCAGCAAGGCGGCCTTGCGACACATGTGTTTGGGCGCTGTTCTTATTCCCTACCACCTTCACTGTCATTTCCCCTACCTCTTCATATCTTAAACCATTCTTGAAGCAGATTGAAGACTTAAGTGCCAGCTTAAGTGAAAAATTAAGAAAAACGTACTAAGTAACTGCAACACAAACACTGACTTAGTCAGTTTTAACATGAAAAGACGCAAACGAAAGAATAGAAGAAGCAGGCCGACAAAGGGGAGAAAAGAAGAGCTGCTCAGGAAGCAGCAAGCGCATCAACCTATGAGCAAACGAATGCTATACATACAGAGAAAGAGTGTGAAAACTAGGAATGCTCAACTCAAGTGTATTCACTGCACGTTATTGAGCAGTGCGCTGTTACTGGTTTTGCAATATTTAGTTGAAGCCATACCATACAGTACTCCTGTCTAGAGTACTTAGTGAGCCAGAAAGTGTAGAATGATGATGCAGAGTTCTCTTCTAATAAGCAATTTTTTGTTCAGAAAATAAACTTTTTATCTTTTCATAAAAATGTTAGAATGTAATTATCGTGTATACTCAGTATACAGCATACCCGAGTACTTTGCTAGTTATCTTTTTCTGTCCTGTCTTTCTTTAGCACCCTATAGACTATGGCATATGTAAAGTTTTTTTTTTGTTTTGTTTTAAATACAAGGCACTTTAACTTGTATATCTTTTCAAGGGTATACATGTAAGGTCATTTCATTTGATTATGCAGGCGTGTGTTTGAGAGAACACACTGAGATGGACTGGCATCCTTTAAATGGATTAAGCAGAGTTTGCAACATTATGTTATGATAACTACTGATATCAGATTGCTAATTTAGCTTTAATTCTATGAGCTTTTATCAACTTTACTGTCACTGTTGCTTTCTGAATTTTTTGATGGTAAAATTTCTGTTGGCCTTTTTCACAACATACTCTCTGTGCGCTTTTTTGCTCAATAAGAGCTTATGCAGTCCCCCCAAGTGTGGTACAGTCCAGGTATCACATGGCTTCATCATGCTTAGCACATTATAGCCTCTGAATCCAGCAACTCTGTATCATTATTAAAAATGTCACTTTGCTAGTAGGAGCAAGTGCTTAGGACACTTCTCATCTTTATTCTGAATTACATTCTACTTTGCATGTTTTTCCCCCCCCTCATGGTTACAATGTCCGACACTGACTCTGAAGAAATCTTACCCCAAAACAATCTCTCTGGACTCTGCATGGTATGCCAGGCTACCCTATATCCCCAGGCAACCAGTCATGTGGTGTATGCAAAAGTAAAACCTGCATCTCCTGTCCTTATTCAGGGTGCTGTATCATTTTCATCCTTTTTCTCATCAGCACATTCTGATGGACCTTGCATTCTTGTATGTATTGGCCTTCCACTATAACAGATAACAATGTTCTGAGGCTTAGCTGTGTTGTCATTGCCAGTCACTCCTGTGTCTTTTTTCCCAACATCCCATTTTTAGCTGCTAAAATTATTTAGCAATAATCAATACTAATTCTTTTGTTTAACAAATTTCACCCTTTTTAGGAAAACAACTTGTAATTCTCTCCAATTTATTAGCTAATTGTGCCTCAGCTTGTTAGGATGGTGGCTAATTCTGATCTACTTTCACATTAATCTTTAAACATCTTGTGAAATACTAATTTGTTTTACTTGATTAAACAATTACTTATAATCTGAAAGTTGACTTCATTAACTGATGATTAATGTACACTTTCTTTTTACTATCATAAATACATAAATAACAATTTTCTCAAACCTGGAGTCAAATCTAGTAGTATAAGATGCATGACAAAAGCAAACCATGAATTTGGTGCCAGATTATTGCAAAACCCACTCATGGAGACACCTACATTCACAGTTACATGTGACCCATTTACAGATGTCAGTTAACTTAATTTGCATGTCTTTGGGAATGTGAAAAAGTCAATACCTGAACAAAGACAAACACAAAAATAGGGAAAGACAGACCATGACACTTGAATTCAGAATGTTATGTTTTTAGGTTTACTGTAGATATTTGGATATTAAGTGCACATATTTTCTTGAGTACATTTACACAAAAATAGCTGAATAATCATGATATGTTAAAAGTGAAAAACTTCTGTTCCTCCATTTTGAAACCATCTTTTGGGAAGTGCTATAATTGTGCTGTACCTGGTCTTTGTAAAAGTGGGCATGTAATTGGAACCTTTCTAGTGTAGAATGCATTTGGAACACATGAAAACCTTTCCAATATAAAAAAAAGATGACAGAATACATTATGGTATATTGTTTATGTGGCATGTTTTGAAGGGAAACGGCATTAAAGGAAGAAATTCTTCAAACAATATCCAACCCAGCCTTACCATTTTTATCATTATAGGAATATCTGGAAGCTTGAACTTTGATGAAGACAACAGTGAAGATGAGGGAGAGAGTGCCAGATCTCTCTCTCCTCATGCAGATATCCAGCGACCAGCATCTGCTTCAAGTACTAAATCTAACACGGTCAGCCTTATATCTTTTATTTGGTAACACATTCTGTAGTTTTTCTGTTCCATGTAATAGATATTGCTTGGTAAAGCATAACATCTACTGTATGGTAATCATTGTACTTTAATTTGAGACATTTTTATAATCCTCCTGTGCAGCTTATTTCATCCAATCAAGCCCTCATAGAAAAAAATAATTCATTACTGCCAACAGAATACAATCAGCATATTTTTTTTAGTTTTTTATGAGTTTTATGAATAAACTTCACATACATTTTTATTGAGGCAATGTGTAACTAAGCATGTGTTTAATGATATTATAAAATGACTAATGTAATCAATGTAGACCTCCTTGTTAATGTTTACAGTGCACCATCTATTGGAATATATTTTGTAATGTATATATGAATAAAATAGCACATCAAAAACATTTGCAATAATAAAATGCTTCAGAAGCAGTGTTAATGCTTAACAACCAGATGGACACACAGACATTTATCCTTTTATTAAGGTTCATAAAAATAATAAATGAGCTAACCAATGAGAAAGTTTATTTTCATCATCAAATACAAATTTTTGCATATTATTACAGATTTCAGAAAATGCTTAAGCAAGTGAGGAAATCTTTAAAAAAGTTAGGTGCTTCTGAATACAAAAACGTGTATTCTAACAAGTTTGTTTTTGATTCTGTTCATTTTGATCTGTGAAATGATTTGTGTTTATTTTGGCATTTGGTTTCTCATTTCATACCATACACAACCTATTCTGTCAGTGACAATTTAGATGTAGATGTATTGTAATGTTTGTCATTTGAAATTTCTATTGTTGACTTACACATAATGTAATAACAACTGGTGCAATAAATATCATAAATTATTTAATACTATTATTGTTCTTGTGTTTACTGTACTTACATGAGACGTATTAGTTCACATGTATGTGTTTTTAATGGCATTGCCCAAACCTAAAACTGCAGCATGAAATATAGGTTGATGTAAATAAAAATTGTACACAGTACAGTTAATCAGCATAATGAAGATTTTTCCCTACCATTACTTTTTTCTGTATCAGGAAAAAGCAGCATCTAGTTCCCCTCAATTGGATGGACCAACTATTGATGTTGAAAATCTAGAAGAGTTTGCTCTAAGACCAGCTCCACGTGGTATTACTGTGAAGTGTCGTATTACAAGAGACAAGAAAGGCATGGACCGAGGATTATATCCTACTTATTTTATGCATTTGGAGAGGGACGATGGTAGAAAGGTAAGAGGACAAAGTAATCTGTGCAAGTTTTGTTTTTAATTAATACATTAATCACTACCTGGCAAAGTAATCCCTGCTTAGTCTAATTTCTTCTTTACTTCATTTACTTAAACTTATACAGTAAATTATAAACAAATTTATAATGCAGATTTTTTTATTTGAGTCACAAAGGTTGTATGTAATGTTCGCTACAAGACTAATTATGCTTAAAACAAAAGATTTAGTTGTTTTCTTACTGCTCTGCTGCCCATAGCAATTAGTTTGGCATTTTGCTTACCTTTGTGGCCAATACATAATAGTGTGAGAAAATTAAGATTTTCCCCTTTGTTTTAGGTAAGAATGTAGCTATTTATAAGTTTAAGGAAAGTCATATTGTATATCCATGATAATTAATACAGGAAGATGTTTAAGGATAGGTCACTGAAAGATAAATATATCATAAGGAGGGAGCTGTAAATATTTTTTTTGGGAAAAGACATCACCTATCCTTAGTCCTGTACTAAACCTCCCAAGGAGTGAGAGAAAACCATTTTGGCAGCAAGTATAGTCATGTGCATACCTGCGGGAGAACACAGAAGCTGCTTAACAGCAAGACCCTGCACTAGAGTAGGTAGTATGGTCCAGCAGGTAGAAGGTGTTGGTAAAATTAAAGGGGAACTTACAGCCTGGGCAGGAGTGAAAAATATTGTTTTTGAAAGAAATAGGAAATGAACTGAACAAATATTATATCCAGGTATTAGGGAGGAAGGAAGAAACAGGGGAATGCCTCATGCAGATCTAAAAAACTCTTGAGTTCATAGATTTTAAAAAAAGAAGAGTTAGATGTGCTTCAAGCCCTCTGTACTCTGAAGACCCATTAAATCATCTGGACCTGATGGGACCTTACCAGTTGTATTGAAAGAAATGAAATGCACCATCTATAAACCTTTTATTTGGCATATTTCAGCAGTCACTTCAGAAAGGAGAAGTACTTGAGGACTGGAAAGGTGCAAATGTGACTCCAGTCTTCAAGAAGGAGAACAAAATGGACACTAGTAATTATAGATTAATTATTCTTAATTCTGTGCAATGCATAATAAAGGAAACTATAATAAGAAATACATTAGAAAATTACCTAAACAAAAATAATACTCTAAATAGCAACCAGCATGGGTTTATGAGAAGAAGGTCCTGCCAAACCAATTTTTTTTGAAGAAGCAATGGGAATAGTTGACAAAAAACAAAGCATACAACATAATTTACCCAGACTTTCAAAAACCCTACACCAAAGATTCATTCTGAAACTACAAGCTGCAGGCATCATAGGCAACCTTTAAATCTGGATCTCTAGTTGGTTAATCAGTATGGAGACAAAGAATACAGATAGGAGGAGAATGCTACACATGGTGCAAGGTCATCATTGGAGTCCTTCAGTGGTCTGTCCTTGGATCATTTCTTTTTCTGATTTATATTAATGGCAATAATTCTAGAATAGCAAACTTGTGAAATTTGCAGATGACACTAACATTGAAGGAACACTGAGGAGGCAGCAAAAAGAATGGAAAAAGGCCTGGGCAAACACCTTTAAAATGCATTTTAATGTACTGTAGAAAAGTGCAAAGTGCTGCACATGGGCAAAAGGAACATAAATTATATAAATACAAGATGGGAGACACTGTCATACAGGGAGCAACCTCTGAAAAGGATTTAAGAGTATATGTTAACGCAACATTTTCATTAACTACGCAATGCACAAAAGCAATTAAAAAGACAAAATGTTAAGGTATATCAGAAAAGCTATTTAATTTAAATCAAGGAACATTATGTTCAAACTGTGTAATGCCACTAGTAAGACCGTATTTGGAGTATTGTGTGCACTTCTAGTCCCCACTTTACAAATAAGACATAGCAACATTTGAAGCTGTGCAGAGGAGAGCAACCAGGTGCATCCCAGGACTCTGACAGACTCAAGAGAATTAAGTATGTTTAATCTCAAGCAGAGGAGACTGCGTGAGGACCTAATCCAGGTATTTAAAATCTTCAAAGGCATTGATAAAATAGATCCAGCAACATTCTTTCAGCTTAAGGGTGAATCGGGTACTTGAGGACATTAAAGGGAAGTGCATTTAAAACTGAAGTCAGCAAGCACTTCTTTATGCCGTGAGTTGTGGGGCAGTGGGACAAACTATCAACACATGTAGTTAAAGCAAAAAACCTTGACAACCTTTATGAAGAATCTAATTGAGATGCTGATCTGAATGAGACAGCTTAACTATCAGCTAAAAGTCAAACTCAGACATGCTGATGTTCTATCCAAGCTCTAAAGCAGTTTGTACTGAAAAAAACCATATACATGGCAGTTTGTATTTATAAATTAATTTAACTACTCCCAATTTTTATTTAATGACTCTGTAAAACTGTTTGTTGTCACTTAATGTTAAACAAACTGCCAGTCCTTAGTAAAGTATAAATAATTGTCTCCAAATGAATTTGCTTTGCAGCAACTCAGGAGCCATGTTTTGAAATCCTAGTCCAGCCTCTGACTTTATGGATTTAGTAATTTTTTATAGGTTCACATGAGGTTCATCCAGCAACCTAGAGACATGCACATTAGGACTAAGTGGGGACTGTAAAGTGGCTTACAATGAATAAGTGAGTGAGTGAAGTGAGTGAGTGAGTGCGTGTGTGTGTGTATATAGACTGGCACCCCATCTACCACTGATTCTTGCATGGTGCCTATTGTCTCTGCCTCATTGTACTAGAGAAAAGCGTGGATATAAAGAAAACAGAACCAAATATAAAAAATGACAACAAATTCCTCCTTTCAAATAGGATCCATAATAGAAAAATAAAGTAATTGTCCAACCCGCTATATCCTAAAATATGGACATGGGGTTCTGCTGGAGCCAAACCCAGCCAACACAGGGCACAAGGCAGGAACAAACCCCGGGCAGGGCACCAGCCCACCGCAGGGCACACACACACTAAGCACACACTAGGGACAATTTAGGATCACCAATGCACCCAACCAGCATGTCTTTGGACTGTGGGAGGAAACTGGAGCACCCAGAGGAAATGCACGCAGACACGGGGAGAACATGCAAACTCCAAAAATAAAACTGTCCAGAAATGTATCCTTGAATAATTGGCCAATCATTAATGAATCAAGTAAATCTGCAGAGACAGCATTGGGTATATTCAGCTAGTGTTCAATTTAAATTCTGTAGTCTTTTGAACATGGGTATATTATTTGCTCCTTATATAAAACAGTTTTGTTAAATGATAGTTATTATATTGATTAATAAATTCGTACTTCATTCATTAATTCATGAATTAGTTCATTCATTCATCATAATTAATACACAAATTCATAATTCATACTGTTAATTCATTAAGGCTTTTATACTTATAGTGGTTTCAGAAATTATTCAGACCCCTTTACTTTCAGCACAATCTATTCTGTTGTAGACTTAATTTAAAAGCATAAATTTTGAATTTGTGCCCATCAATCTACAGTAAATAACCCATAACGACAAAGTGAAGACATGTTTTCAGAAAGTTTGCAGTTTTATTAAAATTCAAACACTAAAATCTCTTATTCATTCAGTACTTTGTAGAAGTAGCCATTTGACGGCAATTACAGCTTTGAATTTTGTTGAGTAAGTCTGGGCAATTTATCCCATTCTTCTTGGCAGTTTCTGTCAAGCTTCATTCGATTAGGTGGGAAGTGTCTATAAACCGCCATCTGAATATGCTCACAACTGCCACACAAACTTAAATAAATAAAACAGAAACAGCAGTATTGATACAAAAATTAAATAAGACTTTAACTTGTAGGCATCAGTTCCAGAATTTATCACCTTGCCTTATTTACTAGGCACACAATTTTGCTGCATTATTTTATTGACAGTCGAATGATTGGTTCCTGGTGTCTGATGAAGAAATTCTGGCTGGTTGATGTTTCTGCTGTGATACCACACACCTATGTGTCAGGCTGTGCCTGCAGTTTACATTTTAAAATGTTATTTCACAATGAGCACTTAGTAAAGCTTGTCCAGTCCAGTTTCATGCTTCATTAATTGAATTTGCTCCAGTTTCTTTCAAAGGACAGGTAGAGATGTTTTGCATTTTACAAGCTGTAAGGCATTAGAATTTTCCATCTTTCAGTGTTGTGTAGCTATGTATGTAAAGCCACAGTGACACAGACCTGAAAAGAGCTTCTCCTCCAACAGGCTTGCAAGAAGTTCATTGCATTTTAAATAGGCACATTAAATAACTGAAGTAATGTATCGTACATCAAATGAATAAAGATTACAATTTCCTATTCCTGTTTTTCTGTTTTTTCTAACATTATTTCCATGAACCCGCACCCATGGGGTATCCGCAATACCATAACATACCATCTTGGAAATCTACTAGTAATTTGGACTTTGGAGATACAGCATTTTGCAACGCAATACTCTTCATAGCCACTACCCTGGTATGCTGCGCTGTGCATCACATTGAAGCACTAATCACATCAGTGATGTTGCAATTGCTTCGCAGCAATAAAATTTCTCTCATGAACTCTCAAATTTCTCTTTGCACACCATTACTCTTCTTTGCATGTCACATATTTTACATAAAAGGTTACAATTCCTGTTGTGTGGTGGGAATGCAACATGCGAAAGTGGCCCAAGGCTTACATCATACAGGAACACATTGGTCCCTGAAAACAAAGTTCCTGCAGTGAGAAAATGCCTAGCGGGAACTGGAAAAACTGTGTGTGCTCCTATTAGATGACAATGAACGGTTGTTTTGTGCCCTTTAAGGTGGGTAGTTAAGAAACTGCCTGAGAACCAGGCCAGGCAGCAAAGGTATGGTGATTTCAGAAGAGACATCAATGGGAATTTAAAGTTGTCTCAAGGCAGGGTATCTTTGAGTCTAGAGTTGAGAGATTTGTTTTGTGCGCATAACTGGATAATATACCTGTGCAGTTAGCTTTTTATTTCTTTTATCTTTGTTTTAAATAAACGAAAAAAGTCTGTTAACATATTGCATCTTTGTATTCTGGTTGCAGAGAGTTAATGTAAGAACTCCATTCTATCATAATATGTAATCGTGTATTGCAACATTTTTGGATAAGCAGGTTTGAAAAATGGATGGATGGATGACCACTGAAATGCATTTCAGGACTATTTGTTTTGTTTGAATTATTATGAATTCTTGTATTTTTTTTTACATTGTCTAATCAGTTATGATGCTTTACTCCAAACTTAGATTATACATTAATATTTGTAATCTGTAAGAAACACCTGTATTTGTATAACTGGAATATTTTTGAGCCATATTTGAAAAGGAAAGTGATTATTGTCTTATTCACTTGTACCATTTTTAGGTGTTTCTGCTTGCTGGCAGGAAGAGGAAGAAGAGTAAAACATCTAACTATTTAATATCCATAGATCCTACAGATCTCTCCAGGGAAGGAGACAGTTTTGTTGGCAAGCTAAGGTAATAAATAAAATTTATGGCTGAGTGTGCAAATGGTATATTTTACTAACTATTGTTCTATTTTTAAAATTTTTTTTAGCTTGAACCAATCAGTTTTAACTGTCACTTTTCTAATGGCAGTAAGATGAAAACAAATGTGATTTGTCTTTATGAAGTCATGTTGGATATTTTCAAAGATCTTTGAGAATGTGTTGACTATAGAAAGACAATTATAGGTTTTTGTTTACCCAAATGTAAAATGTTTGAATTTTTGCCATTTTATTTTATGAGTAGGGAGATTAGCCTAAAAATATGATATACTGAATATTATGTTTTCTTTGTAAATTGTAACTAAAGTGTTTTTTTAATACATTCTTCATAGTGTATATGCTAACTAAAGTTAATTAAGGTTAGCAGACTAAGCACTCACATCTTCTCCATGTTCAGCTTACTGTATCAAGTGATGTAATATGTTGAATCCTAATATTTACTATTACAATTATACTTCTCATATGCGGAAACTTATTGCAACCAATTTGAGGCTTTATGTCCAAATGCATTATATCTTTACTGTCAATGTTAATAAAGAATTGGGTTGTCGCAGTAAAATGGAAAAAAGGTGGCAAATTCATAGCTAGAGACCATGTTAAGATTTGTCTGTTGTGATGTCTGTCCTTGACATTCAGTAACAACTGGCTAGATCTTTTGACAACATTCTTTTCAAAGGTCTAATCTGATGGGAACAAAGTTTACTGTGTATGACAATGGATCAAATCCAAACAAACCACAGACTCTTCTTGAGGAGAGCAACACACGGCAGGAGCTTGCTGCCATATGCTATGTGAGTATTGCTACATATGCTTAGATTTCTAAATGAATAGTTATATGCTTTTTCTGATTTTTGTGATTGATATTTCATCATTCAATCAACTACAACCTTCCTACTATGGCAGAGTGGAAACTGTTTATGTCAGAACAGATTTGGAATATTTTTATAATCTAGTTTTGTAAACTGTAGTAGTTGTGTTTTCTAAATTAGTTTCAAAGTATACAGACCTTCCTTTGTTTTAATTCCTGTATTCAGCTGGGGTAACGCTCATCCCATTTGATTTTATCCAGATATTTTTAACATACATGCACATTTAGCATAGAACAGTAAAAGTTCTGGCAGTTTTTTTATAAATCATTTGACCGCTACATATCTAAGATGCCTAGAACACTAAGATATCTTTTCAGGCTCACATTCTTTACATTTCTCTTTCAAACAATAATTTAGGACTTCTGAATAAACATAGCAAAAAATTACATGCAACCCAGACACCTATTAATGTTAAAGACAAAATTTATTATATTAGCTTATGGAGGCACATATATCATACGGCCGTAACACATTGATATAATAACCCTGCAAAACCTTAGCCATTCACCAAACAAAGGTAGATTGTGAAGTTAAAAAAAATAATAGTGCTCTACACATTCTTTTTGTACATAGTTTTTCATTTTGATATCTTGAATAATTCAAGGTACATTGCTTGTACTCCTTTCATGTTTCATTTAATGAAAGCTGACAGCAGTTTCTTTCACATTTTGACCTGTCAGCTATAACTGTGGAAAGGACCTGCAAATTTGTTTTGTGCAGTTCTGCTCCAAACCTGAATTCTGTAACCCCAAGCTGAGAAGAAGAATAAATTTCAATTTTTTCCTAAGAATAATTTTTATATAAAAGTAACTGTTATATGAGCAAAGACTGGAAAGAAGTCCAGGAGTTGAAATTTGGTTTGAATGACTTGGGAGTTGAGTTGTCTTCAGTCTGTAAATATTAATAGATATTGAAATGAAATATTATAATTATAGAATAAGTCCTAGCTGAAAAAATAGACAGGTTTTGTTAACATTTGTGTGAATTATTAATTTTGAATTAAGTTTCAGATTTCTTCCTCAATTTATATGTACCTGATTCAGAGGTTAAATATAATACCATTATATTCCTTCTCTCTGATCAGAACATTACTTACCATTGCCATACAATCAGACTGTAGTAGCACTGGAAAATTATTTCTGAAATGGGGTTGGACAGTTTTTATTTTAATATTGCTTGTGACAGAATAGTGGCATGGTAATATAGTAGTTAACTCTGCTGTATTGCAGCTCTAGAGAGGTCAATTCAAACTCCTCATTGGTTTACTTCCTTACTAAGTACAATACTGTATAATCTGTATTTATATTGAATTGCCCTCATTGTGGGAGAAGCTCCCAATTCCGACCATTTGTTAAAGTGAATGGGTAACTGTGCTTTCTGTTTACACTTATAATCAGGGTACAATGTGGATTAACTTTGTTTTGCTAGGATGGGTTAAGACACAATTTCTTGCTATAATTACAATTGCAAATGTTAGGTGGATTAATGACTTTGAATTTATCTAGTGTAAAAGAGTGTGATTAATGACTTTGAATTTGCTGTGGGAATATTTGTTACTTTAGAATTGCACTTTCTGTCTCAAACTGCATAAAAATGAGGGATCACTTGTTCTGTGCACACCCAGGGACACCAACAAAATACAATAATGTATGGATGTGAGAAAAAAAATGATGTTAATTGTCCAGGGTTGCCTTTGGCAATGCCAGTAATTAATTAAATAGATTGGTCTGGTTTCTACTTTATTTTCCTTACTTTTTTTGTAGGGGTTTTTTTTTTGGCTGTTAGCCCTCTGCCAAGGTAACTGAAGCACACTTGTTTTAAGAAACAGAATGATACAATTCATTGACAAATACAAGGGTTATAGAAATACGATAACTGCATATATATTGACATACAAGACAGGACTGAAGAAAGATAAGGCAGACAAACATATGTTTGTGCTCATAAGTTTACATTCCCTGGCAAAACTTGTAAGATATACAGAAAAGGTGACTGGTCAGGCTAAAGACATTTACTTTTAATGAAATTCAAGGTAACTAACTATAAGGAATCACAGACCATTAAACAAAACATAGTAATAAGGAAAATAATGAGATGGTCCCTGTACAAAAGTTTGCATACCCTTAGTTCTTAATACTGTTTATTGACCCCTTTAACATCAATGATGGCATGCAGTCATTTGTGATAGTTGTGGATGAGGCTCTTGATTTTCTCAGGTGGTAGAGCTCACCATTCTTCTTGGCAAAAAGCCTCCAGGTCCTGTAAATTCTGGACTTGCCTTGCATGTACTGCACGTTTAGAGATCTTCCCAAAGTGGCTCAATGAAATTGAGATCAGAGGACTGTGATGGCCTCTCCAGCACCTTCACTTTTCTGTGCTGTAGCTGCTGAAGGCACAACTTGGCGTTGTGTTCTGGATCATTGTTACGTTGGAAGACCCAAGTGCTTCCCACGCACAGCTTCCGGACTGATGAATGCAAGGTATCCTCCAATATTTTCCTATAACATGCTGCATTCGCCTTGCCATCAATTTCACTAAGTTACCTATGCCACTGTAGCTCACACTCCCCCAGAACATCAGAGATCCACCTCCATGCTTCACAGTAGGGATGATGTACTTTTCATCATGAGCCTTGTTGCATCGTCTCCAAATATAGTGTTTACGGTTGTGACCATAAAGTTCAATTTTGGTCTCATCACTCCAAAGGACTTTATTCCAGAATCTTTGAGGCCTGTCTAGATTCTGTTTGACATATTGTAAGTGGGCTATTTTCACAGAAAATGCTTTTTAACTTGCAACATGACTGTGCAGCACATTTTTGTTCAAGCGCCACCATATTATACATCTTGAAACAGCAACACCACTTGTTTAGAGAGAAATCTGTGTCTCAGCTGAAGTGGGTTGTGGATTTTTCTTGATAGCTCAACAGATGATCCTGGCAGTTGTGGCTTAAATCTTGGTTGGTCTATCTCAGTGTTTCCCAGCCTCGGTCCTGGGGACCCCCATGACTGCTGGTTTTTGTTCCAACCACATTCCTAATCAGTGACAGCACCTGATAACACTAAACCCATTTAATTAGTTCATGGTGTCTAGCTCCAAAGCTTTTTGGCGAGTAACTTCCAGACCAAACAACATTTGCAAGCTTCTTGTTCCACAGAAAGTGGGTGGCTCCTCACCCTAAAAAGAGAGCAGCTCATCAGCTTTAAGGTGCCAAAAGAAGATGGACCATCAGCTTTTAGTTTTATTTTTAAAGAAAAAGAGCAGTTGAATGAAGCTAGTTTTGAAGGAAGGTGTAACATCTTATGATTAGGTTAGGGTCCCTTTCATTTACAGATCCAGTGCTTGCTTATAGGAGCAATATTTTCTCCATCACATTCAGCCAGAGTTCACTTTGTGGTTACAATCCTAAAATGAATGTCCATCTGGGACATGTCCATCTAAACTCTGATTTGCTCTTTTGTTTCAAATGAAGTACAGGGATGATTAAAGTGTTTGTACAAACTGCAGTTCAGCCATTAACTTAACTCAGGAGTGCAGATGTGGGTGTGTGCAGGTGAATTTCTGCATGCCTGTCAAGTCTGCTGTTTTAACAGGCTTCATGTTTTATTAAAAGCCTAGCAAAATGGGCCATGTTCACTTTGTCTTACAAAACATCTGGAATGAGTTTTGAATCTTGTTATCCAGAATTCGACTTAGCAAGTTTTTGAAAATGAAATAAATTGATAGATATCTGATATCATTTTATATGTTATTCACACTTGTATAGTTATATTCATTCTTTCCTATTTTAAAATCCTTAGACCAGACATTTGGACAGTTAATGTTTTTTCATGTTGAGTTACTTCAGAATAATTAAGAGAATTATTATAAGAGAAATTTTTACTTGGGAGTTAATAGGGAATGTTAAATTATATTTTAAATAATAATTTAATATTTTACTTGAGAATACTTGTATTGTTTTGGTTTACATCGTATGCATGTTTCATATTCTCTACTCAAAGCTCTTTAGTTTCTTGTTGAAATAATTTAAAATAAGTAGAGTTACTGCATCTTGTATCTCTGCTAATGTTTTTTTTTCAGTAGTGTTCAAGTTGATAAGGTCAAGGCAAAATTTTTATTTGGGAATTAATAGAGAATGTTACATAATATTTTATCTGAGAATTCTTGTATTGTTATGGTTTACTTCATATGCATATTTGGTTTGCTGTACTCAGAGAACTTTAGTTTCTTGTTGAAATAATGTATAATAACCAAGGTTACTGCATCTTGCATCCCTACTGATACTCTTTCAGTAAGTTTCAAGTTGGCAAGTTCAAGGCAAAATCCTTTTGCAAGTAGCTGAGCTAACAAGCAGTGTGACAGTCGACTTGTCCTAGTCATTTAGGGGATTTTTATAAGTGTGTATGATTTTTACAAACTTCACTGTTTCATCTGTTCATGTAAAGGCATATTTGATGTATTTCTAGTGCCAGTTTTTTTACATATTCCATAATGGAGGGTCATGGGTAAACGATTTGTTTAAGATATTTGAAATTTAATGTACTTACAGTATCACAATATACCAAGAAATGTTACAATTACAGAGCCCTCACAAGTTGACTAGTAGTTCTTGCCAATTGTCTAAGTCTATGATGAAATCTTGGAGATATCAAGGCAGTGTACTTTGTCTTGTTGCTTGTGAGCATGGGGAAGGTGCTTTATAAATAAATTATTATTATTATGTTCATGTGTGGACCAAGTCACCAATTTCCTGTGATATTTTGGCAAAGTTATCTCTGCCTCTGAATTCTTAGCTGGTTAGTGATGCAAGTAATACTTGAACAAAAGCCATAGTATAGGCAAAATGCATTTTTAGGTCAGTAAAGATAATCAGATGATATTTTTCTAATATTTCATGTTCCATAGAGAAAAAATGGCCATATAAGTATTTCAAGTATCTTATTGGTGTATTTCTCACTACCTAAAAGATGTCATTCTAGCACAACCATTGTGTCTCAGAAATTCTGCTCCGATTAATATGAAGTGTAGGATTGTACATTCCTTAAATGGTCTTTCAACACTAAGGAAAGCTTCTTAGGTGTTCATGAAACAAACTTCTGTTGAAGGGATGGGATAAGCATAACAGTGTTTGATACCGACCTCTGCTGTTTAGAAGACTTACTATGAACACTCTGACTCTGCCCTTAGTTCTCAGATTTCTCTCGTAATTGTAAAATGTGACACTCATTACAGTCTTCGAAGTAAGAGTACTTAACAATTTTCCAGCCACATCCTAAGGATATGTAAGTTAGGTTAGCTGATGTTTCTAAAATAGCCTGTTGTGAGTGACCATGGGTGTGGGTTTGTCCCTACAATGCATGCAATGATGCTGAGAAAGGCTGCAGCTCTGGCAGGTACAAATAATGAAGGAATGGATTAATGTTTGACCAGTTTAAAATAAATTTTGACATGGTGTTGAAATGAATGAAAATGTTGAGGCTGATATGGACATCAATTTTAAGACAGTGAGTTACCAGATTTTTTTTTTTTGGTTTTTCATTTTTTTATTTACAAAATAAACATGTGAATGAACCCAACACCTGCTGTACACCTTAATTCATTTAATAATATTTTTTCAATGATTTATATGTGTTTATGATTCATGACCTATGTAACCTTTTCAACAAATATAAATTATTGATTTTTCATTTATTTCAGGAAACCAATGTCTTAGGATTCAAGGGACCACGAAAGATGACCGTGGTAATTCCTGGGATGAGCATTAATCATGAAAGGGTTCCTTTCCGACCCAGGAATGTAAGTATTTAAAGATTGCAATAAATAATATAATGCTGCATGAGTCATGCAATAAAAAATAACAAAAGAAAGGAAATTGAATGTGTTTTCATTTTGTTTTGGTCATCCTTTGATACAGTCACTTCTTGAAATATACTGTGGCTTTTGGAATTTATTATGGGGGAAAATTACAATCATGTTGGGCATACTTCAGCCTAAGTAGACATAATAGGGATATTCAGCATCATGAAAGACATTACATATTTTGGCTCCAGCAGACCCCCGTGACCCTGTGTTAGGATCTAGCGGGCACTGTGGCACTGGTTACTGTAATGTTTGGTTTATGAATACTTCCATATATTTAAGAAAAAGCGAAAAATAAAGACAATAACCATATATGATGACATTGATCATTGTAAAAGTATTACTGATTTCCATCCTAAGGTTAATACAGTGCACAGTGTAATAAACTGGAGCCCTCTTAAAGTGGCTGTCTCAATCATGCAAAGCAACATAGTACCACTTGCAAAGGAGAAAAAAATCTTCTTCTGCCACCTTTTCTTATAAAGGCAACTTGGCTTAGAGGCAAAGGAACTGAACTTGAACTACAAGGATATATGCAGTAATCCATCTGTGGTGTCATTGCGTGAAAGTGACACCATGGTTCAGTTGTAATAGTACAGTATATGCAATATGTTGTGTAAAATTCTTCGGGTATCCATGATGGAATATGGTAAAAATATATAAAGTAAGAACTGAATGATTGATTTGTCTAAAATAATATTTACTATGTTGGAGGGGATCAACTAAGAAAGCAACTTTACCATCCCAAAGACTAGTCTATGAGAAATATATATATTTTTTTGACTTTCACATACTTTATAAAACTTTTTATTTCAAGGTCAAATGATTCTAATTGCATCAGTTTAACATTGCATTTTCTATTGAGTGAAATTTTAACAAATATTTTAACGTAGTGGCACAGTGTTAGTGCTGCTGCCTTACAGTAAGGGGATCATTGTTTGCGTCCACAGTTCCCCCTGGATGGAGTTTGCATGTTTTCCCTGTGTCTGTGTAGGTTCCCTCCAGGTGCTCTGTTTTCCTTCCACTGTCCACTTCAGTAAAAACAATATTTGGAATTAACTTTTCTTCAAGATTGCATTGAATTTGGACTTGCATTGTGACAATGCAATGTATAACTGCCTGTGAGTGAATATCGTTTCTTTCTCTAATAAATAAAATGACTTTTTCAAATGTTTGCCCATGCTCTTTCTTCTTCACTTAGTCATTGACATGTCATCTAGAACGTATAAAATTATTGTCCTGATAAAAATTATAAGAACTGAGAGCACAGGAAGTGTGTCTGACAAAAGCATTCATACGACTGAGGATAGATGACCGTGGTCTTGTTTGAAAATAGTTGTAAGTAGGGTGTGACTTGAAAGAATCACATGTTAAAAGTCTCCGTCTCACGGGACTTCATACTGTGCCAACGTTTTTGGAATCTTTTAATTCTCACTGGCAACACGAATTAGACGATCTGCAAGTCTCCATCTTAAAGTTTAAATCCGAACAATATATTCAGTCTTTTCTCGCTGTCCCATTATTTGACCGAGTAATAATTTCCATTTGTTTGCGCTAATGCAATCTTTCCTATCCTTTTTTTTTGAGACTTTCGAATTTTCGTATTTCCATTATCTCTAACCTGCTCTGCATGTGTACCAAGTCAACATTTTTTCATTCTTTACGATGTTCTACTTTGTCATCTACTGTTTGTCCTTTATTTCCAGCCCAGGGCATGGACTCGTCTTGCGAGATGGGACGTATAAGTGTCTCTCCGAGAAAATCACGTCTCATCTCCTTCCAAGAATTTTTTTTATAATAGAGAGATGAATGAAAGAATCTGATATATCAAACTTGATCACTTGCATAGTAGCTAAAATACTGTATATTTCTTTTCTTTATTGTTCAGCAACTTGACAGTTTTAGCAGTTCTTTCCCCTCATTTATCTGGAATCTGGACCAATATCTGTTAATCATGTTGTGGACTTGAACCCGGACACAGACAGACGGACATCGTTGGCTCCACCACACACTGTTTATTTACAATAATGTCAGTGCACGTCCCAGTGCCTCTTGCACCGTTCCCCCAAAGTCCAGGCCACACAGTCAAAATGCCTCTCTGGCTGCCTCCAGTCCTCTCTCCAGCTCCAGCTCCGTCTCTCTCCCACCCGACTTCCGCTCTCGACTGAAGGGAGGCGGCCCCTTAAATAGGAACCCGGATGGGCTCCAGCTGCTTCCCGGCACTCCTCCATAGACACGCCCCAGTGTGGCGGAAGTGCCGGCTGCGCACCCGGAAGCCGTCCGGTGTCCCTGTCGTCTTCCCCCCAGCACTTCCTGGTGTGGCGGAAGTGCTGGGCTCCAGGGATATTCAGGCACCGGGGCGCCGCCTGCTTGTGGCCATGGGTCCCTACAGGGCTGGGCTTCCAAGCCCTTAACCCGTGGCCCCCAACATAACCAGGGCGGACGCCCCCTCGCGGTCTTGTTTTTTTTTCCTAATAGGAGCCAACTTCCAGTTAAATGAGAGTTGATAAAGTAATTCTTGTTTAACATGGCTCTTGAGAGTGGACATGCAAGAAAGAATTGCCGTGAACCGCTACCACTGTATGGTTTCAAAATTCTGGATAATATGCCTTATAACTGAGCAGAATTTTGTAAACTTGCATAAATTCACTTGGCTTTAATCTACCAAGGCTATTAAGGAATATGAGACATCGTTTACAGTGAAAGGAAAATTGCCCTTTATAACTGTTATCTGTTTTTTAGGATCACGAGAGCTTGTTAACTAAGTGGCAGAATCGTTCTCTGGAAAACCTGATTGAGCTGCACAACAAGGCCCCAGTATGGAATGATGACACTCAATCATATGTACTCAACTTCCATGGCAGGGTAACGCAAGCTTCAGTGAAAAACTTCCAGATTGTTCATGAAAATGACCGTGAGTGCTTCCATTGCTAAATACGTATTATGTGTTTTATATTATTGTGTGAGATAGTTGTATTGAAACTAAAAGAATATACTTACAAAAATATCTCCTCGTAAATGTATTCAAATTAAACTGAAATGATTATTGTTAAGTGTAACATGTCCTATAAACCAAATCTTTTTTTGGACAAAGCAGGCTTTCTGTTATATTATTTAGGAAAAAGAGTCATAACATGTTTTGTAAAATATGTTTTTCTGTAATGCAGATACTTATTAAATCAATGAGGATTTAACTTGGTTGCATCCTAAAATTGGTGTTAGATTTGGTTCTGGAAGACAGACACATTGGCTGCAGTTTTATGTTCCATATTCTTTATGAGGATTTTTGCTGTTGATAGAACTTGTCATTTAATTTGTTTTTCTTGTTTCCATCCTCTGTCTTCAGTCTGAGATGCTGTGATTAATAGGGTCTTTACAGTTTTCAGTTCAAATTAGTCCTGAATATTCCATTTCAGATTATCCATATTGGCCCGTCTTTAGAGATAACTCATTGTAAAATGACAGATAACACCAGTGTTTGCATGCAGATATAATTGTAGCTGACTCCAATTTCTTTTCTTGTCAAATACCATGTTTGTAGACAGAGGATAGGACAATTTTAATTTTAGGGGTATTCACCTTAATTTTTAATTTGTTTCCCTTGCTCATTCTAACAAAAAGAAAAAACTTCCTCTAAACAAACTACTGTATACAAAATCCCCAAATATCATCCAGTAAAGCTTCACAATTTGTACTCTCTTCTGAAAGACTGGTCTTTGTAAGTAGAGTTTACTGTGTTGTTACTAGGGAGTCCTAGAATACTTTATAGTTAACGCCTCCTTCCTACAAAATATCCTCTTTCCTCAGATTCTTGCATTGTCACCAAAATGTTATGTCCATTCCAGCAATACTGCATAATTTTTGCTGCCCTGCAATATACTCAGGGTTAGGGCTCCAGACTTCCAAAGGTTTGTATATTCGACAAAGTGGTTTGCAAAAAGCAGCTGAGCATGTTGCAAAAATCTGCTTTCACTTACAGAAAGAAAAATTTTGCATAAATGAAAAGTTCTTATTGTCTGTTGCAATGTACAGACTCTAGTCCGGCCACGCACTGCCAGTAGTAGATGAAGACCATATGAATCAATCAAAAGGTGTTTTATATATATATATATATATATTGTATATGTGTATGTATATATATATATATAATATATATACACATTGTATATGTGTATATATATATATATATAATATATATACATTGTATTTATTTTTAATACACAGAATATTTCTTCCATAGCTCATAAAGTAAGTTTTGTTTTTAGCCTAAGTACCCTTTCTAAGCCTATATGGGATAACTGGGGTATGTAATAAACCTAAGTATTAATCAGGCAAGAGCGTACCAGTCACTGTTAACTATATTTTTTCTCACTTTCCAGCTGACTACATTGTAATGCAGTTTGGCAGAGTGGCAGAGGATGTCTTCACGCTAGACTATAATTACCCTATGTGCGCCTTGCAGGCCTTCGCCATTGGACTATCCAGCTTTGATAGCAAGTTGGCTTGCGAGTGACGGGGGCAGGATCCCCCTTGAAGTGAAAAAAGACTTCAGTAACAACAACCTAACTTGTGCTAGGTTATTGTTTGATTTTTATCTACAAGGAAATGTTATTTATTTTGCAGCAGTGCATTTTGTTACAATCGTGAACTAGTTCTATGAAATCATTTTTAGAAAAACAAAAATTTACATACACTAAGAAGAGACATTTGACGATAACTGTAAATCATGCAGCCTATATCAAGCATTTTTTACTAAATAAAATCCATGTATTGTTTATATGCTTTTCATTTTTGGTCACCTAGAAACTGTGTTTCAGTGCTGATGTTTAGTATGTTTAGATTATGTTTCTCAGTCCTGCCAATATCAGCGTCAAGGCAGGAGGGAGAGGAAGGCTTGACCATGAATGTATATACTTTACTAGTCAACAGCAGAGCTAACACTACAAGTATGTCTAGCTCCTTATGGAGTATTGCATTTGCAATTATTAGTTTAACTTGAAATGTGTCTATAATAAGTCCAAATGTTTGACGTACAGCCTATTCTCATTTATGGTTTAATTATGTGATTATTCTGCCTCATTTCTTGTGAAGCTGTTTAAAAGTCACTGCTAATGCTTGCACCTCAGTGGTAAATGCAACATAGTAACACATTTTAAAAGACACTTTATTTGGAAAGTCAAACCTCAATAAAAATTTGATAAATCATTACCGAAAAACATTTTTATCGATCCAAAATGGTGCTTCACTTTGTCCTGTTTAAATTGGACTATACATTTTAAATGTTTTTCTTTCTTTAACATCAGTGCTTTCTGTGTCATGAGAGAAGTGAGGCATTTATTCCATTTTTATAAAATTTAAACACTATTATGCTCTTCAGTTTTCTTTTCTGCCTGTTTTGTGTCCACCTTGAAAGCTTGCTAATCTGTTTAATGTTTTGCTGTTTTATTCCCTTCTGTAAAAGTATTTTGAGATTATTGTGTGCATTCATTGAATGGGGTGACAAATCACCTTTTTTTTATTTATTTCCCTAAAGTGTAATTTAATATGATGTTGAATGACTAATTATATTTTAACATCTGCTCCCTGTATATCTAAATGCAGGCGAAAGCTGTGTACATTTAATTACTGCAATTTGTAATTTTAATTAGAATTCTCAAATACTGTAAGTAACACAATCTGGAGTGTACTGAGGTCTTTAAACACATCTGTTTTTCTGTTTTACTTAACCATTGCCTCTCAGCCTGTTTTTACATTTTAGTACATCTAGCACATGGTTTGCACTGACAAATATACAAATATTTCAAGATTGTTTATTTTATAAAGAAATATTTTCAAAGTGAACACCTTCTGAATATACATACACAAGTATGTATAGTGTATATTGTATATATGATGCGTTGCAAAATTGTTCAGACTCTTGAGTAATTTTACGTTAGGAAAAAAATCTTAAGACAAAAAAAAGGAAAAATGCTGTGTCCGCAAGTATTTAATACCTGTGCCCAGCATTCAAACCTTTAAGTCTTCTTGGTTAAATACTGTAAGTACTAGCTTTGCACACTTCCAGGTTGTTCAGGTCTTGTGGATACACAGTTTTCAAACAGTTCCACAGATTCTCAGTTGGATTGACAATCAGGGCTTTGACTGAGCCATGTTTAAGACATTTGCCTTCTCTCCTTGACCCATTCCAAGCCTATTTTGTCCTTGTCTTTTCGGATCATTGTTCTCCTGAACTCTTGCCCATGCTTTTTTTTTATGTTGTGACAGCAGATGGCGCTATACCAGCACTTAACCCTTAACAGAGAGACGTAGGAGGCACAGTCTTCCTCGTCCCCACGAGCACACAACACAGTCACCAAAGCACACCAGAATTCTTACTCCTTTATCTCCACCATTCCTTTCTGGCAAGCTTCATCCACTACCACCCAACTCTGACTCCCGGAGTAGTGTCTGCTGGTCCTTTATATAGGTCACCCAGAAGTGCTCCAGGTGCTTGTTGACCTACTTCCGGCAGCACACCCTGGCAGCTCCCCTGGATCCCAACAGAGCTGTAACAAACTCCAATTCCCATGAAGCCCTGCAGGAGTCTGAGGTACCGCCGCTATCCAGCATTCCAGGGGAGGTGATGCTCTATCCACACTTGCTCCCGTGGTCCTTCCAAGGCAGAGGTGTCCTAGCCAGGAAAGGGCCCCAGCCATCCATGACAATGTAAAGGGTCATTTTTCAGTATTTAGATATATTTTACACAATTTATTTTTCCTGCTTTAGGTAGCTCATCCGAAATGTTTCCACCACCATACTTCAACATAGGTATTTTTGTTTTCTTATATGTGGGCAAATACTACATCGGTAAATATCTCTTTGAACTTTAGCCAAAATGGCTCTATTTTGTTTCATCTGACCACAAAAAATTTCCCATATCACAACTGCGTCTCACGATTTTTTATTTTTTTTTATTTTAAAGTGCTGAAAAGTAATGGCTTCTTTTAGCACCCAGTCTGACAATATATTGTTCCCTTTTCCTAATTTCTGGATTTATATTTTATCTTTTACCATTTTTGGATCGTTCTTTAGTCTTCATCCTCACAGCTGTTGTGCAGATATTTAGATGATTTATTTGTTTGGCAACCATTTGTCACCTGTGTCAAGTCAGTTTTCACAACAAAGGCATTAAATATTTATGCAACCCAGAGCATTTCCTTTTTTCATTCTTAAGATTTTTTTCTAACACAAAACAATTTAATATGAAATGGTAATTTTGACTTTTGTTGCTTTTCAATAAAAATCTCAAAGAAAAACAAAATTTCAGTATACAATGTGTAATTAATTCACTAAAATGAGAACTGATCAAGAGTCTAAATACTTTTGTAAAGTTTATAAACTGCTGCAGTAAGAGCACTTGATTGAGTGACTTGATCAAACAAGTGGTCAGGTTTGAGTACCTACGTTTCATCTGTAATAAAATATATTTTATCAGGGTGGCTGATTGTATTCAAAATTTAACAACTATAAGATCATTCAGTCGCTGAAACATTGCATATCACCTTTCATTACAAACTGTATCACAAGATGCTGGCTTCCAGTACTTTTGTTTTTCTTTTTTTTCTTAATTTAATAATGTCCTGACTGCAATGTGGAGAATTAAAGGACAGAAAGGAACTAAGACTAAACAAGACTCTGCAGCAATGTACATTTTGTGTAACATGATGATTATTACACAGAAAAAAATTGATTATTACTTAATAGCTGTATTTGTGCTGTGATAATCACTTTATTTCCATTTATATTATTTAAATTGCTGTTCCTCTAATAATGTTGCAAAAACCTGGACAGCTTTAGTTCCTTACTTTAATACCAGTAAGCAAAGAGAATATATTGGATGGCATTGCCTCTTTTGCCATTCACTCCCCACTCCTTTTTTCAGAAATATACACTAGTGTACAGGGTGATTTGTCCAGGGTGCTAGTGCCTTATGTTTGTGTCTGTAGGTCCACAGAAACTCAGTTTACTTGTAAATAATATCTCAAATTACAGTCTAGTCTGTTTAAGTATATACCCAAAAAAATCCCAAACAAGCAGTATATGCTATAAAACTGTAGTACCGGGTGAGCCAAAAAGAAGTACCACATTTCAAACATTTATTCTACAAAAACGCTACAAGAATAAATTACGACACAAGAAAGGGTATACAAAATAGATTTGTTTTCACTGTGTTTTAAAAATGATGTCTTCAAGATGGTGGCCATCATTAGCGATACACTCTTCGAGACGATTTCTGAACTCTCGCATGACTTGTTTGGCCATTTCAAGCGGTAATTTCATGGCAGTTAGTGCCCTTGAGGGCTTCAGGGTTTTGAGGTCGGTATGTGTATACCTTTGACTTTAGATAGCCCCACAAGAAGAAATCTCACAGAGCAAGATCAGGTGAACGTGAAGGCCACCTGACATTGCCGCGCAGGGAGATCAGCTTCCCCAGAAACATCTCCCGCAAAACTTGCATGGATCTCCGTGCCGTATGAGCTGTTGCTCCAACCTGTTGAAACCAGGTATCCACCACATCCATTTCTTACAGTTGGGGCTGCAAAAAGTTCTGTAGCATTTCAGAGTAACGTTCTGAAGTGACAGTGACCATTGGTCCCCCCTCCTCAAAAAGGTAAAGGCCTACAATGCCAAATTCTACAACAGCGCACCAAACTATAAAATGCTCATCTTGCAGGGGTTTCTGATGAAGTTCACGAGGGTTGGTTTCAGTGCAGTAGGCAAGAGTTTTACTTATTTACTTAACCTTTCAAATGGAAATGTGCCTCGTCGCTGCACATGATGATGGCAGTTTGCAGAATGTTTGTGCACAACTCTCATGGTGTGCACCGGACCAAGGCATGTTGCTGACTGACAACTTCACAAGGGATCACCTATCAAAGGACCCCCACCCCAACCTACTCGGCTGCCTCTACCTCGCACAATGACCTTGAGAAATGTGGTACTTCATTTTGGTTCACCCTGTATTATTTCTATACTACTAGCTAAGAAAAATAGGCTTTGTGAAAACAACAAATTAAAATGCACAATGCTGAAATTTGGTTCCAGATCAGAAACAACTGCTCTCTCTCTGTCCTGAAAATGTTTCAATTTCAGATCAACATGTGTACTTTAACTGTAGCCTTAACTTCTAAGTTTGCTGTGCACAACCTTAAAATTCACACATGCAACGGCTACTGATCTCTTTACTTACTTACTCTCGACATCATTTTTAATTAATCTAAAAACCAAGCATCACTAGGGCCTTTCATTTGTACACAAGTAAGAATAATATCGTGCCTTGTCTTAATTATTTTTTAAATTTGAAAGAAATACTTGATCTATTTTCAGAAACAAAAAATAAATCTTAGAATATTTTGATATTTTTGCTTTCAGCCAGTTAAAGGCAGTAAAAGTATCATGGTAAATGTTTGATAAAATAAAAAGTATTTTTCCCCTTCCAGATGACTGTAAAAAATATTTCTACATTCCCTGACAGAATGTGCACTCTGAATTCTACAAGGTAAATTTTGAATGTTTGTGTACTCTGTATTAAAGAACATCATTTTTAAAAGGGTCAAATTACAGAATGTATTTTGCCAATGACAATGGTATATTTGCAGTATTTTTGTTTGTTTGATTTTAACCCAGTCACTGATTTTTAGGTATCAGTTGTAAGCTGGTTGAATAGAATGAATAAATGATCATGGACATCAGTTTGTGAAGCTGGTGGTGTCATTGTAATGGGAAGGCAGAATTCGGTATGCAGTAAATCGTAAAAAGCTGGATTTTTTTTTTCTTTTATGTTAAATATAGTATATTTACATCTTATTAATTAATACTCTTGTATAGATGTTATGAAAGTAGAAACCAGTAAATGATGATGAATTAAAATGCATTTATTGGATACTTTTTAAATATGTACTTTCAATTCATGACTCGTTGGTTTGAGTCTACAGTTACTCCTTTTTAGGAATAAAACCAAAAAAAAAATTTTACATTGTTTTATTTATATAGATTCTTTATGACACTAAATTGGACTATGCAGGTTTCAGAGATGCTGGATTATGGTGTTAGTTCCTTAACTTTTTACAGAGCTGGAAACTGACAAGGCCACAGATAATAGTCGGAGGAATGCATCTGGCAGGTACCACTGAGAAGTTTTATATTTTGGTAGCCTGACACTATGAAGCAGTTAAGTGACTTGTAACTCTTCATCATGCATTTTGTTATCGTTGGTTTCTTGAAAACCTTCTGGACCAACATCCATTGAAAATGTGAATGCTGCAAGCATGTAATATAACACAAAATGTTGTGGCATAATGATGAAATTTGATTTAAAAGTTGATAAGAGTATTTATAAAATGGCAGCAACATTTGTTATTTATTCTTGCAATAAATTGGAAAATCCAGATAAAAATACAAAAATATAATCCAGCGTTTACAATATAGTCTAAACAAGGCCTCTTAAAGAAGCAACGTTTAGTTCAAGCTCATCTGTTTTTTGGACGTGATAATCTCAAGAAAAAAATCCATAACTTTATCTCAACAAACTTCATTTCAACATAACTAAAAAATATATATATATTTGGATAATCTCGAGTTATCCTGTATTATTTTATATAGCAAATCGTATCTGTCTTTGTTGCATGTCATTAAAACATATTGCATTGTGTTGCCGTTAAAGAAAATAATGATGTCAATAATTGGGAATTAAATTGTAATGCACTACAAGTATCTTGCTTTGTTTTATGAGAATCCTGTAGCGAATTTATTTTTATTTGATATCATTTTAACTCATTAACAGACACTTCTTCTTCTTCTTCTTTCGGCTGCTCCCGTTAGAGGTTGCCACAGCGGATCATCCAAAAAATTGTAATTTATTTTACTGCAGAAGTGTGCCAGTGGTGAGAAATAAAGATAGTTCCAAATGTTATTTTCTGCACCCTAGTTAATTCCACATGCCTTTATGTGCAGAGATGCTACAGAGGCAATTAGTAGAAGATGAATTATCGTACTATTGCCAGAGACAGTGCAGCTACTGTTCAGCCATGAAAAGATCTCAAAGGTAAAATGTTCGACATAGTGTTAACACATTTTTACAAGAGATATTATTATTTTGAAACATTTTATACTATACAATTTTGCTATCTCCCCTAAGTGAGCTTTGTGGCTTTGTCAAATTCCAGATTGTAGGTTAAAAAAAAATGATTGCCTTTTCCTTAAATTTCCGGGCTTTCTGAAACAGCTAATTTACAAAGAAGCAGTCCATCATACTCCTCAAATAATGGCCATATTTCAGCCTGTGGTTTGCCTACCAAATGAAGATACTCTCAAAAATCATAAAAACCTAAAGTACGTACTGCATATGCATATCGTCTAAAGTTGATGCCTCCTTCTCATTTCATTTTCCATAACCTTTACACCAACTATTCAAGAACAAAGACATTAAAGTCTACAAATACATTATTCTGCAATATTATACAGTAACACTAGCTAATGAAATAGCAGTAGAGTGTTGTACCGTGTTAGCCATAGATTGATGCAGGAGAAAGTAGGGTGAAATGACACCTTTTATGAAGAAGTATGTATGGGAAACTGGTCAGACAACTGCGCCAGCGAATGAACTCACATTGATTTCATATTAATCAGAACAGTATTGATCTTTAGGTGGCAGCACACCTTAACAGTAATGGCCACAGCATAAAGGATCTGAGGGTCACTGTGCTTATGGGTAATTTCAAGACCCAACAGGAGCGGAGAGAATGGGAATACAAACTTATACTTAAATTCAACACTCTACAAAATGGTCTAAATAGAGACAAGAGTTTTATGACCAGATATGTGGACTAACAGACTGATTGACCAGCTGACTCCATCAGAGGCCTCTCTTACAGACAATGCACTTCAAAAAAACCTTACAGGACTTTCTCTAGTGATGGTTATCTTATCTCTACATTTTATTAGTTCATTGTTCTCTTCTTTCAGCGTTAAGTCATCTAAGGTTTATTAATTTTGCTAACTTTTGAACAAAAAGGTTGTGAAGATGAAAGAAAAAATCACTTTGCTGTCCCAATATAAGCCGGAGTATTTTTCTGTTTCTTTGTTACACCTTGCCTGATGATACCTTAGCTGCCTCGAAAGCTTGCATTTGTAACCTATTAGCCAATAAAAGGTGTCATTTCACCCTACTTTCTCTTGTAGCTAAAGAAAGAATTATATAAAGAACATGGTGTCTCAGATATATCACTCTATGTACTGTACACTGAGATATCTATACTTGATAAAAAAAAAAGGACCACACGTAATCTTGCTTCGCTTCTGAGTAATTATTATAAACAATTTTGTTATCTAAAACAATCGACCAATCGACACGTGTTTTTCTTTCGTAGGTCTTTCAGCAGCTGGGCTTGTGGTCTTCACTCATGTTGGTACATTAGGGCCATCATTAGTACCATGTCCTACAGCTAATCAAACTTCCTAGCTTTCTAGATTACAGGTGCCATGCATCATAGTACAGAATCTGACATTTATTACCCATTTATGTATTTACTGGGCACACATTTATGTGCTTGAGCACCCGTAACACACACACCCTCATTGGTGTCTGCTCCAACTATAGGAGCTGGATTATCTCATGGTCTAACTGTCTAAAGGGTTTCTTCCAAATTGTTGTGGTAGACCACTAGACATGCTCAGCAGACAACAGTAATACTTAGAATGTACTTCAAGATTTGCAATGCAGCCCAGCTTGGACACCTTCACTGAAATGAAAATGGCTGTCTTACTAAAAACAAGAATGCTGATTATTCATAGACGATAATAAGGCAAGGCATTGTGAAATCTTTTGCCTATTTCTCTAATTTCAAGTATGACCATCCGTTAAAACTTCATGCTAGATTCATGAGGCAGCAGTGCAAACCACTGTGCGAACACACTGCCCACTGCTACACTAAGTCATTGGTCAGTATAGTAGGACTTGCATGACCCTGTGTGATGAATTATATTTGAGGAAAACAACTGTGTAGCACACTGATCACTTATAAAACTTACAATGCCAAATTGCTGTTTCTTATGGCCTGATGGCGCAAGCAAAAGGGACAACATAGCTACTGTATTGCCTCAACCTTAGTCACACACAGTACTTCAGAGAGAAACTTGTGTATCCTGGTAATATCTTATGTTTCACTAAATGGGTGATGGTCAGACAGACGGCTTCATGAAAATTAAGATGATGTTGCCATATAGAGTGGTACCTCAGTATACGTCCTTAATCCTTTCCAGATCCTTTGACTTATACCAAACAGGACGTATACAAAAAGAATTTTCCCATAAGAAATAAAGAGAAAATGGTTAATCCGTTCCCATGAAAAAAAAATCCTATAGTTATTGGCATATTATACATTGATGTGGTTGTATGAAATAATTTAAATACTGCTCAATACTAAAATACATAAATACAAAGGCAATTAGATTAAATAAATGAAAATTTAACCTCAATTTACTTTTTAATAACGTCTTTGTTTTTCTCAGTCGTAGATACCGTCCTTCTCGGCATACGGTGTGCAGCAGCCATGTCCCGGATACGCATGCCGCCTTCATACTTTTCAACAATCAATTCAAATTTACGCGAAAACACAAAATCACATGAAAATTCACATAGAGTTATAGCGCGGGTTGTTCACTGAATGTTAGCAAATGGCGCAGTGATGCTCGTGGGCAGTCGTGGCTTTGTCTCGAGAGAGGTAAACAAGGGTAACACGCGAGTCGTATTCCAAGCAAAGGTCATATTCCATGCAAAATTTTTCGCATCTAAACGGGACATATATCAAGGTACCACTGTACTCTAATTAATTAGGGGAAAAAACACAAATTATTCATACCTACTCACATAGATTCATGGCTGTCCACCCCTCAACTTCACTATGAAGTAGACTAGACTTCTTTGTAAAGAAGCTTTAATGTTTTGTTGCCTTTTTTGCCAACTGGCTCAGAGAACCCGGAAGTGCAATAGAATGACACATCTATCAATCTAATCATGAAATACCCGTAATTATAGATCACACTTAACCCCAATTTGCTGAACCAGGATGCACCTTAAGCTTCATATTTTCAGAAGTATTAATTTTTATATGTTTATTGGAAACTATGTAAATGTGAATGAAAAGCACAAAAAAAGGTATAAAGATAATCCCTATAAGTCACAGGAAAGGCTTGAAATAGTATTGTGCGATATTGGACTACAGTCGGTGGTTTAACATTCCGACACACATTGAGTTTTTTTGATGTGCTTTAGATACAGGCTGTCATATTGTTGGTGAAATACTCAAGGAAGTTTAACCCAAAGGACAAATTCATATGGTAATATTGTATTTTGCTGTGTACTGTTTCTTACTATATACCTGTTTTTGTTTATTTTTATCTGTAAATAGAATAAAATGAATTGAATGGTCAGCTGATTGTTGTCTTGTGTCTTTTTTAGTTTTTCCTTTTTTGGCACAGGTCTCATTACCCTTCCGTTCTGAAACAATGACACAATATATGAGTTACTTGTAGAACTCTTTATGTATGTGTTCTGCTATAGCTAACCAGCCAAAAGGCAAGGAAAAATGATCAGGAGATGAAATGAAATCAGTGGTCAAGATGATGACTAATTCTAACTCTTTGTCTTGAAGGTAAAAATGAGAAGCTAGTAACGCAAAATTCCAGACAATACGTGAAAATTTATCATTAATACACAAAAAATGAATAATCGTGATTACTGCGTAATCTGAAAATCACCCTGGCATTTTAAATAATTTAAGTTAAATTCAATGTGCAAGTGAGTGAGTGGTCTTTGTGCAGTTGAGGTTTCAGATAACACAGTCCTTTTTTGTGTTTACAGGTCAAACAATGGAGGAAGAAGAAAAACAAAATCTAGTCAGGTGAAATTCTGTTTCCGCCATCTCCAACTGAAGAGAGTTGCTGGGTTAGAATTAAATCCAGTACTTGTTCAATTAGAAAAGAAAAACAAGTCTATTTTTATATTGTACTAGCCGTTACCCGCAGTTTCGCCCGCATAGAAGTCAAACAGGTCAAACTTTAAAACTCAATAAACAAAAAGATATCACTAGCCAAGCAGAGGCAAGTTACACTTCAAAACACAGAGGTAGACCGACTCCCCACTCCTGACGTCACGCTGCCCCCTCCTCTCGGCCCACAGCCTCTGTCTCAGATTAGCGTGAATATATCACTCCTGCAAGCGAACTATGATTGTTAGCTCAATGAGAAATGTTCAAGCAAATTCTAGGAAAAAAAAAAACAATCTAAATCCATTAAGTAGTTTTCTCATTCGCTAGCTAAGCAGATGTAAGATATGGCCCGAGGCTGGCATGAAAGTGAGGAGAGCAGGGCCCCACCCCCCCTCCCCTCAGCCTGCTGCTTCTCCCTCGGATTCGCACAAATAAATTGGTACCGCAAAGGAACTATGATACTTAGAGAGATGAGAGAGGTCGCAAAATCAACCAGAATGTTCAAGCAAATTATAGAAAAAACCCGATCTCAATCCATTAAGTAGTTCTCTTGTTTGCTAGTTAAGCAGAGGTAAGGTACGCCCTGAGGCTGGCGCATGAGTGAGGAGGGCACTACCCCACCTTGGCCTGCTTTGTCTTTCTTGGATTTGAGCAAATAAATTGGTATTGCAAGCGAACTATGATTCTTAGCGCAATGAGAGAGGTTGCAAAAACAACAGGAATGTGCAAGCAAATTATAGAAAAAAGCCTGACCTTAATCTGTTAAGTAGTTCTCTCTTTAAAAGTGGACAGACACACAGATGTTGGATTTTATATATTTATATATATATATATATAGAGAGAGAGAGAGAGAGAGAGAGAGAGAGAGAGAGAGAGAGAGAGAGAGAGAGAGAGAGAGAGAGAGAGAGAGAGAGAGAGAGAGAGAGAGAACACACTGTTTTTGGGGTTTTTTTTCCTATTTTTCTGCCCATAACCGGGATCTTTAAAACAACTATTTTCTGGAACTATTTTTATCTGAATATAATCATGAATTAATCCAGAGTGGGAAACCAGTTCATTACAGAGAACATTCATGCATAACAAATGAGTTTAGAGTGAGCAATTAATTGCAATTTGTAGGGATTTGGGAGGAAATTAGAGACACTTTGGTAAGCTCACACAGATAATATGTTTACCCAATCTAAAACGTTAATAAAGTTTCTGCCTTAAGCTCTAACAGTTTGTCTTGCATTTTCTTAATGATTAGATTAATAGCGCACATTGTAATCCTTCTCTATTTTTATCCATATATTATGTTGTTTGAACATTTATGTAACTTCAAAATTTTACGCTCTGCAAACAAAAAATGCTTTAAAAAAACACAGTGAGCATCACTGCTGGACTTTCAGTTTTGTCCAGTACAGTAACAGGTTTGCTGCCAAAGGCTGCTCCCTCTTAGTTTCAAGTCAGTGACTTGCTGTTTTCCAGACTCAAACTCGTCAAATTATTCATTGATGTAAAGTCTTCTTCCTGCTGAACCTTAACATGGATTTGAAGCTGCACTTATTTTTGAAGCCTATTAAAAGTATCAGTGTTGTTCAGAATTGCTTATCTGTATATAAATTGCTTAGGACTATCCGACTGTCATGCAAAATCTTCATGGACCAATGGGCCTTGAACCTGAATCTTGGGCTTAATCAAGGGCTTATGATGTGACATGCACAGTGGTAGCAAAAAATTGGAGATGCTGGCTGGTTTACTGATGTACTTGAACCTCAGGTGTTTCTAATGGGGCGGGCACTATGACAAACAGAAGCAAAAGAGCCGTGTGGGCGCACGCCATAGCTGACAGGAAACATAGCCACAATGAAGTCACCATCCGTGGCTGTCAGGAAAACAGCATTTACAGTGAGCTTGCTTGATACATTTGCTGTTGATGACGTGCCACGCAATATGTAGGGAAGCCACAGAGCAGCAACTACAAACAACTTTAGGTACTATATTGCCCAGGCTGCCATGATCACCCACAGGCTAATACTACAGCTACTAAAGAAACTGTTATACAAAACCTCATACCATGAAAAAGAGCAAAAGCCACAACCTCCGCTCAGCATCAAACCAAACAGATGAGACATTTCACTTACGAGGCACACAAAGCAATTAGAAGAGAGGAAATTGCAGCACATGCTAAAATAAGAGGTCAGTCTGATGAACTATTCTGTAATGGGAAAGTATGGAGACATGACAGATGGAAAAGCGGCACCAGGACCAGAGGTCTGTTTTGAAAATACTGTAGCTTTAGTAGCCATTCAGTTCTGCACATACTCAGTTATGCAAAGAACAAAACATAATCACAAACCACAAGCTAATCAAATGGAAATAACATTACAAATACAACTCAGACAAGACAGTCCCATCTTAAAGTGGTTCTTTATCTTTATATATGTAAAATTCAACATCTGTATGTATGTCCGCTTCTCACGAGAGAACTACTTAACGGATTTACATTGGGCTCTTTTGTAGAATTTGCTTGAACAACTTCTCTCATCGCACGAAGTATCATAGTTCACTTGCATGAGCGATATCCATCCATTATCCAACCCGCTATATTATAACTACAGGGTCCCAGGGGTCTGCTAGAGCCAATCCCAGCCAACACAGGGCGCAAGACAGGAAACAAATGCCGGGCAGGGTGCCAACCCACCACAGGGCACACACACACCCACACCCACACAACAAGCACACACTAGGGACAATTTAGGATTGCCAATGCAGCTAACCTGCATGTCTTTGGACTGTGGGAGTGATATATTCTCGCTAATCTGAGACAGAGGCTGCAGGCCGAGGTGAGGAGGATGCATGACATCAGGTGTAGGGAGCCAGGCAGGGCCCTCCTCACTGTCCTATTTCACTTCTACTCAGGCGAAGATTTAGATTGGATACATTTTATAAATCCCAAAGAGAAAATTCAATGCATACAGTAGCAGAAACATAAAAAAGAGACTCACAGGAAAAATAATACTATCAATCAACAGATATATAGATAGATAAATAATTTAGTGTATGTATATTGTACAGAAATAGCAAAATGGACTTAGAGTATAAGCATTTAGTTTGGCACATCAGAAGGAGTCATTGAATGGCCTGATAGCAGAAGGCAGAAAAGATGCCCAGAGCCGCTTTTAGCACACTGAGGAGGAATGAGTCCACAGATGAAAGTAGTCTTAGAGAGCACCTCCTGAAGGAGATGGACAGGATTTTTCAGGATGGCATCCAGTTTTGCTATTATCATCTTTTCCCCTCAACAGCTTCCAGTGTGTCCAGGGTTAGAACTGTGATGGAGCAGGCTGTCCTCATAAGTTTATTCAGACATTATGTGTCTCTTGAATTCAAGCTGCTTTCCCAGGACACCACAGCATACAAAATTCACCGGCTCCTATGGACTGTTAGAACATCAAAAAGGCTGAGTCTCCTATTTGTACAGCGCCACTGTGTTGTCAGACTAGACCAGTTTGCTATTTATGTACTTGTACTGTAGCTCTGCACCATATATCCCCAAATGGCAACTGGTCTCAAAAGGTTTTTTGGCGTGCTGGCAGTCCACTACCAACTCTTTTGTCTTGCTTATGTTGGTTTATGGTTCTCCCTGCGCCACAACATGAAGTCTGGGGAGTTTATGGTCATTTTTCTGGTTTCTGTATTTCAATTTAAAGATCAGTTTCATTACAGTCTTTCTGGCCTTCAGCTTGTCTCATGATATACCATCTATCCATCCATCCATTATCCAACCCGCTATATCCTAACTACAGGGTCACGGGGGGTCTGCTGGAGCCAATCCCAGCCAACACAGGGAGCAAGGCAGGAAAAAACCCCAGGCAGGGCGCCAGCCTGCCGCAGTCATGATATACCTCTGCTTGTTAATTTTAAAACATGTTTGATCTGTTATTTTTACTGCTATCTACAGTACAGCCTCCTGCCTCCTGGTGCAATCTGAGAAGCAACAGATACGCAAAACTTTTATCCAAAACTATGTAGGACATTCCAAAAAAAAATGTAACCTAGCAGTGTGGGCAGACTTCTAGATCTTCTGAGTTTACATACATTTCAGGACCTCAGGGAGCCAAAGTCTGTCTCGGTTTAGGGAATGCAAAACAGGTGCAGTCCTGAAGGAGATCCCAGTCATAACAGTGTACTTACGCACACAGTTTGGTGGTACGCTCACTCAGGACAACCTAGCATTACGATTTCATCTAGACATCGGGAAGTGAAGCACTAAATTGAGACCTTCATTTGGAGTGTGAGTTTGAGAATTTCTATAAGGATATATCCACAAAACTGGACATTGTGCTTCCAGCTTATAACTGGTCAGGTTGATGATGTGACATAGCGCGACTTTGGGACAGCGCAGCTAGCAAAAGACTAGCATGTGGCGGCATCCACAAAAAATGAAACAGTGTGACAGGAAATTTCATAACGGAACAATTACAACAAAAACTGTACATTTAAGTTCTCTAATTTACGAAACCTCAATTCCAGAAGAAAAATGACTAAACAAAGAAAAAATAACATATTGTAACAACGAGGTTTTGATGACAAAGTGCAGTAACAATGCAGTATTTAAACAAGCATATTTTAAATGCAGATAGGCCTGCAGTGATAGGATTTCACTGTGGCTGTTTTTTGCATTTCTTTCCTTTTGCTGTTTTTTATTTCTCTGATGTGTTTGCCTATTACCACTCATCTTTAATTTTTTTCCATTAGTGCTTATAAATGGTTGCTCTAGTTAATTATGGAGTGTTAATTAATTTCATAACTTTTAATTTGGTGCTTGGGGTTCAAATTAACTTCGTGGCATCAGGTGTTGCTGTCACTAGGGTAGCAGTTCCTTGAGGACTTTTTAAGTCTCCTTTGACCAGCGCTTCTTTGCTTTGGCATTCATTCTTTGCATCAGCTTTCTTCTTTAGAATGTTCTACTTTGTCATCTAATCTTTGTCTTTTATTTCCGACCCTGGGCGTGGTTAAATCTCTTGGCACAAAGTCTCGTCTTGCAGGAAGTGAAAGTATCTCTCTGAAAAAGTCACATCTCGTCCCAGACTAAAAAGTCTCGTCTCATCCCAGGATTTTTTTATTATAATAGAGAGATGTGCTTTTAAATATATAAAAGTACTAGGGGGCTTTGCCCCCTGCTCGCTTCGCTCACCAAACCCCGGGCCAGCACTACGCACAAGCCACTTTGCAGTTCTGCCGCTCGTGTATGGGGATGCGGATGTACAATTTAAAGAGATTTAAAGAGTTATTTTCATGGGAATTGTTACATATGCATAATAGAACTATTTTACATTAAAGTGAGTAATTAACCATATTAGAAATAGTAAAATGTAATAATTTGAAAGTAAATTATGTTTCATGTTGCGTTCGAGTTTTTTGTTGCGTTACACATTTTCATTCTGTTTGGCTTTGAAATTAACATGCAAATATTTTTTAAACTTACACTTTTACTGTAAAACTTCAGTAAAAACAATTTTTTGAATTAACTATTCATCAATATTGCATTGAATTTTGATTCTCTGTTTGGACTTGCATTGTGACAATGCAATGCAACATATAACTGTCCATGAGAGAATTTCGTTTTTTTCTCTCTAATGAGTAAATCGATTTTTTCGAATGTTTGTCTCTGTGATTTGTTAATTGTCGTTGCAAAAGCTATTCTAATGGGAAACTGTTAACATTTTAATACAAAAGGCATATCCAGATCTCCTTTGGTGTCTAATGTTATCTGGGGAAAATGTACTACATTACCTTTCTTGGATACATCCTTCTTTCAACAGTAAATCTGGTGTTGGAAGACCGGACGGTGTTAACGGTTGTAGATATTCTTTGGAATATTGTTGTTTTCATCTTCCGCACGATCACCACCAACTGTTTCAGCATAGTCTATTGATATGCATTTAATCAATTTGCTGTGTAACCGATCGACAATTTTCATTTTAATTCGTTTGACTTCATCGTTTCTTGGTGCTAGGATTGCCCAAGTACTCATTTCTTCTGTTGACATCCTTTCGGGATGAAATTCATCAATAAGATTTGAACATAATACAGTGATTCCTCCTCGATCGCGAGGGTTGCGTTCCAGAACTCCCTGCGAAAGGTGAAAATCCGCGAAGTAAAAACCATACGTTTATATTGTTATTTTTATATTGTCATGCTTGGGTCACAGATTTGCACAGAAACACAGTAGGTTGTAGAGACAGTGATTTAAAACACTGCAAATAAACATTTGTCTCTTTTTCAAAAGATTAAACTGTGCTCCATGACAAGACAAAGATGACAGTTCTGGCTCACAATTAAAAGAATGCAAACATATCTTCCTCTTCAAAGGAGTGCAGGTCAGGAGCAGAGAATGTCAGAGAGAGTGAGAGAAGTAGAGAAAAGCAAACAATCAAAAATCAATACATGCTGTTTGGGCTTTTAAGTATGCAAAGCACCGCGAGGGAAGCATATCGTATATCATTGAGGAGTTTTATTTAATACATAATACATACTCTGATTGGACTGGGCAAACCAACTGAGGAAGCATGTACCATAAATTAAAAGACCCATTGTCCACAAAAATCCACAAACCAGCGGAATATCTGTGATATATATTTAGATATGTTTACATATAAAATCCGCGATGGAGTGAAGCCGCGAAAGTCGAAGCGCGATATAGCAAGGGATCACTGTACGTCTTCTTTAATTGGGAACTTAAAGTGAGGAAAACGTAAAAATGTATAAGAGCTGAGAGAGCGGGATATGTGTCTGTCAAAAGCATTCACACAAATGAGATGTGAGTGGACCGTGTGCATGTTTGAATATGGTTGAGAGGAGGGCATGACTTGAAGCAATCTCATGTCAAAAGTCTCGTCTCGCAGGACTTGAAAAAATCTCTTCAATAAAGTCTCATCTTGTCACAGGATTTTTTTATATAATAAACATACAAAATATACTTGTGTAATACGTGTATATGTTTAATATGTCACTGTGCTTTGTACAAATATAATTTTATAAATGTACTTTTCTTTCTACTCACATGTATAGCTAACACAAAGCCAGGTTTAGCACAGGGGCTCATCATTTAGAACTGCTAGGCAAGCACTAGATGACAAGACAGGGACCACTGCGAAATGGCCATTGTATACTATTTTTGTTTGTCAAAGTGAGCATAAAATTGTACCCTTTTGCTTTGTTTGGAATGGCTTGATTCACCTACGTGGAGGCCTACACATGAAGAAAGAGTATAAAGCCTTGGAACATTGCCCCGCACACCTTTAGAAGCCAACAGCCACATGGGAGATAACGTCATCTGAGCCGGAAAATCCTTCCAATGCAGCGATGAAAATGACAAGACTCTATACATTGGACTCCCACTCCCGAAATGGGTTCTTCTCATGGCTTCCTTCATTTGTTATGCAGCAGAAACTGTCATTAAAGAAAGCTAAGTTATTTCTCCGAGTTGATTTCCTACCCTCGTATCACTAAGGGAAGGGTATTGCCTTTTAATATCATATCTATACAGATTCAGGTTATGTAACATGCCGCAATTACAAAAGAACTCATTCCAACAAGGGTGCTAACGCCCCCTGCTGGATACAACTTGCAGATCACTTTCACATACAGTAAATTATGAACTATAACATAACACTAAGATTAATATAAACGCATTCCTACTGTAACTGGGTGTGAGTTTTGCAGACTTGGGCTTAGGTTTGAAGATCTGCCCCTCCAATTTTCATCTCAGTGTGACTCACTGTAGCTGGATTTTCTTGGAGCCAAAGTAAAGGTACAAAAAAAGGTTACATGTCAATCATAATCAGTAATCATGATAGCTGAATTCACGTTGTAATGGATGGACTAACTTCCCTTACCTGGCCTGAAGTGCAGCTCCTCTAAATGATCCGTGGAGCAATAATGAGGGATGGCTGTGCCGACTGCACTTGTGCAAGTAAACAAGCAATCAAGCAGTTCCCCTATGATGTTCTCCGTAGCCACACAGCTTTACTTCTGCACACCTACAGTCAGGAGGTCTGACCCGCACGTCAAGTGCACAGAGTTGCCATGGGCCCCAGACACACTTCACCACAAAAATATGCAGGTGATTTCCACCGCACAAACAGAAGAGCGGCTTGTGTGTCTGATGTCTCGTGTTTTGTGTACCACCATAAGATGGAAAAAGAATAAAGGGTCGAGATCGTGGTTGAATTCGCTATACCTGTAAAGCACTTCACATGAACCCCAACTCCGTTTCGTAGCATATCATTGGCTGCCAAAAGAAAAGGTTGAGCTTCCAATAACTTGGAAATGTGAAACTGCGGGAAAGTCATCATGTAGTCACATAATTTAAGATCCCCAGTGAACCCTAGTTGTGTAATCTGACATCCTCAGGTGATGAGAGCAGCAATTGCAGTCGCCAAGTAGCGTAATACAGCTTTAATAAGTGAGTTAAGTAAAATAATCACAAAAATATTCCTTGAGCAATATGTAGCTACTAATTAGGAACTGTATGGGTTGGAACAAAAGCTAGCAGCTATTGTGTCGATCCACTATTGAACTTTGGCAGTTAACCCGTCCTATCCCAAGCCATCTTAACTTATGGGCACAATGGCATTGGCCGGAGGCCCCAAGAGCATAGTGGCCCACGATGCTTCTGATACCTATGTATGTTTCTGTTTTGCTATGAAAAGCTGGGTCCGCAGTGCACTATTTTGCCTGGGGGCCTATGATGCTGTTAAGGCGGCCCTGAGGCAACAGTCTTGACTAAGCACTGTGCCACCTTGCTGCCCCATTACTTCCAAAGCCCCCTGTCAGACTCTGTCACGTAGAGCACTGCTAGTTTACTGACCACCACTCAGAACAAATACTTCATTTTAATAAGAGTGGTCTGCAGCTCTCCTATTAAATAATTTATAAGTCTTTCAACTAGGCATATTAATATTTGATGATGGTCCTCCTCAGATGTCACCTGTTAAAAGACTGTGAATGAGACAGACTATGCTGCGACATTCTAAAGCTAAAGTTCTATTTCTCTGGACTCTGTTTTCAGACAGTTTCATGTTTGGATCCTTTTTGAATTTTAGTAATTGTTGCCTTGTTTGTAGAATGGACTATTGAGTGTATTGAACTGAAGACAAAGTTCCAAGAATTCATTTACATTGTTCAAGGCAACTTGGCTTTTCAATTTGTTACTGGTGAATGTGAAAGGAGCTGGAAGAAACAGATGTCCTGCATGAAATAGTTTAAAATAAACAGCCCAAAAAGAACAATTAGCACCATGTTTACTCTTTAGGTAAGTATACAAACATCCGTCGCATACATTAGGTGTACATCATTGATGTTTAGGATGGAGCACCGGAATCAGACCGTTGGGCTTGTTCTTGCATTGTGTGCCCTTAAGTAGGTGAGGTGTGTGGAGAGCCTTCTGTCATTCTAATTCCAGGACAGTGACCAGTTTGTAAAGTGGTCTATGCTAACATGCTGGTTGCCTGTCTCCATTTTTTTTCAGGTGTTCTCCTCCTCGAAGAGGCCATGCTGCTGACTCCAAAGGATGGCTCATATATATGTGGATGGCTGGGTTACTGGGCTGGCTGGTGGCTCAGCTGGTGTTTGGGAAATATCCTGGACCGACCCCTTCCTGTTGTCCTGGGAATACTTGCGCCTGTAGGTGGTGTGCTAGGAGACTGTCTACTTGCCGCACTTATGACTCGGTCCCTTGGAAGGAGATTCCTGTCCCTGGGAGCTGCAGCTTTATTGGCAGCGCAGGTTAGAGAGATGTTCCTCACGAATCCTCCTACAGGGCTGGACAATTTCATAAGAAGCTTACTTAAGATGGACCCTCAATTTGTTTACAGTGTTTTGTGCGGCCCTGTTTGTCTTCTACTGAGTCAGCTGGTGCTGAAATTAGGGGCCATGTTCTCTTGGAGATGCCAGAACACAAATCTGAACAAGGACTTGACATGTGGTGTGGGCACCATATTATGTGGTATGTTTGCATACATTGCGTCTACACTGAGTAAGAACAAAGCTGACATTGCAAAGCATTTTGAGATTGACAACAGTATGTATATTGCCTGGTTCTTTGGATGGCTTCTGCTTGTTTCTATGATTCATATTAACCAAAACCTTTAACAAATAATACATCTGGCACACACGTAAAAGTAAACAAAACATGATTGTGCATTTTACTGGAGTTTGCTGCTTCAGGCCTGCAAAGCACATGGCAGTGTCTGGCATGACTACCTTTTATCTTTTGCAGGCTGGGTTCAATTCCATGCCCGGTCTCTGTCTCCCCAATTTGTGTGCGTTTGCCACTACATTTCTAAATGTACAATGGATTATGCGTGCCCCCTAAATTGCCCAGCTGTGGGTTTGTGAGTGACAGACTGGCACCCTATCAACAATGTTGATAAGCTCAGCCACACCCAGGAATTTACTGTAATATTATATTCTTTTACTATGTATTATAGTAAGCATGTTTAAAAAAAAAATTATGAATATGGCAATACTGGCAGTAATTGATGTTATGAAAGATGGAACCCTTTCTTAGTTTGTACAGACTTAAAATTTTGTTGTTGACAAATTTGATATTTGTATATGAGATATTATACAGTGCATCACTTTTTCCACATTTTCTGTTACAGCCTTATTCCAAAATTGATTAAATTCATTTTTTTCCTCAGAATTCTACAAACAACACCCCATAATGACAACGTGAAAAAAGTTTACTTGAGGTTTTTGCAAATTTATTAAAAATAAAAAAACAGAGAAATCACATGTACATAAGTATTCACAGCCTTTGCTACATACTTTGTCGATGCACCTTTGGCAGCAATTACAGCCTCAAGTGTTTTTGAATGATATGCCACAAGCTTGGCACACCTATCCTTGGCCAGTTTCGCCCATTCCTCTTTGCAGCACCTCTCAAGCTCCATCAGGTTGGATGGGAAGCGTCAGTGCACAGCCATTTTAAGATCTCTCCAGAGATGTTCAATCAGATTCAAGTCTGGGCTCTGGCTGGGCCACTGAAGGACATTCACAGAGTTGTCCTGAAGCCACTCCTTTGATATCTTCGCTGTGTGCTTAGGGTCGTTGTCCTGCTGAAAGATGAACTGTCGCCCCAGTCTGAGGTCAAGAGCGCTCTGGAGCAGGTTTTCATCCAGGATGTCTCTGTACATTGCTGCAGTCATCTTTCCCTTTATCCTCACTAGTGTCCCAGTTCCTTCTGTTGAAAAACATCCCCAGAGCATGATGCTGCCACCACAATGCTTCACTGTAGGGATGGTATTGGCCTGGTGATAAGCGGTGTCTGGTTTCCTCCAAACGTGACGCCTGGCATTCACACCAAAGAGTTCAATCTTTGTCTCATCAGACCAGAGAATTTTGTTTCTCATGGTCGCTGAGTCCTTCAGGTGCCTTTTGGCAAACTCCAGGCGGGCTGCCATGTGCCTTTTACTAAAGAGCGGCTTCTGTCTGGCCACTCTACCATACAGACCTGATTGGTGGATTGCTGCAGACATGGTTGTCCTTCTGGAATGTTCTCCTCTCGCCACAGAGGACCTCTGGAGCTCTGACAGAGTGACCATCGGGTTCTTGGTCACCTCCCTTCTCCCCCGTTTGCTCAGTTTAGATGGCCGGCCAGCTCTAGGAAGAGTCCTGGTGGTTTCGAACTTCTTCCACTTATGGATGATGGAGGCCACTGTGCTCATTGAGACCTTCAAAGCAGCAGAAATTGTTCTGCAACTTTTCCCCAGATTTGTGCCTCGAGACAATTCCTTTGACTTCATGCTTGGTTTGTGTTCTGACATGAACTGTCAACTGTGGGACCTTATATAGACAGGTGTATGCCTTTCCAAATCATGTCCAATCAACTGAATTTACCACAGGTGGACTCCAATTAAGCTGCAGAAACATCTCAAGGATGATCAGGGGAAACAGGATGCACCTGAGCTCAATTCTGAGCTTCATGGCAAAGGCTGTGAATACTTATGTACATGTGCTTTCTCAGTTTTTTATTTTTAATAAATTTGCAAAAATCTCAAGTAAACTTTTTTCTCATTGTCATTATGGGGTGTTGTGTGTAGAAGTCGGACGAAAAAAATGAATTTAATCCATTTTGGTATAAGGCTGTAACATAACAAAATGTGGAAAAAGTGATGCGCTGTGAATACTTCCTGAAACACTGTATATACACTAATTTTCAAAAGTTTTAGAAAACTTCAGTTTTTATGGAATTGCACACAGATTAATGTCTTAATACTTCATGAAATCAAGGCACAGAACAAATAAACATTGGCAAATAAAACAATAAGTCAAGGAATCATTAAGTGTGCAAAATTTGATTCAAATTTTTCATTAATCAAAGTAGACACCTTTTGCCGATATAACAGCCGAACTGTGCCAATCCTTCGGATTCAGAATGCCACTCACTCTGTGCAAGTAAACAAGTCTGCCTCCAGCAAAATCATCCCAAACCATCACACTTCCTTCTCCATTCTTGACAGTTGGGTGTCACACGCCGAGGATCCATCTTATCACAAGCTCGACGGCATACACACACTCTCATTGGCCCATTAGGCTTTCTTCCAGTCTGCAGTAGTCCACTGCCGGTATTTCCAGGTCTGATTTTGTCCTTTAAGGAATGGCTTTCTCAAACCTGCAGCACAAAGTCCACACCTCCATTAATGGTTTTTTTTTTGTTTTTGTCTTTTCTCTCTCAGGACAATTAAATAATTCTTTATCCTAGTTACTAACGCACTTCCGTGAACAAGTAGGAGTGGCAGCTTGAAAATGTTGTCAAGTTTTAGACAGATTTATGCATGTCTGAACACAATTTAACCATTCAGCAAGATGACTGTTTGTGGATCAATTCACATGTTGCACTTATTCCTTTGTTTTCTTTTACCATAAATACAACTAAAATCTCCCTTTCTGAAAAGAAATGAATTACCAAATAAAATTATAATAGTCTCACTATAAGCATGTTAAGATATTCTACTTTTCTTTACTCTACCCTCATTTTCTGTTGTGATTTCGCTGCAAGTTTTTTTCAGAACTGCATCTCTAATGTGTTAAATGAAATTGGTGGAGATTGAAAAATATCTACAGTGCTTATTTGACATTCAGCAGTTTCTGAACAGTAGAAAATAAATGTTTTTAACTATTATCAGTCTCCTACACAAGAGATTTGTACACCATGTTGATGGATGAGCACTGATGTTAGTCCTGTTATTTATAAATGTGGACCATGGAGCACAGATGTCCTGTCAATGGAATTGATCAGAGAACGGGGAAAGCTGCATTACTGCCTCAGTCAGCTTATTTTTTCTGGACACTGGAGAAATTAACATATGTTAAAGTGAATGGTACATGTTGGTGTAACTAATTGATGCCACTTTTTCAGATCATTTTTTGTAAACAGTGACAAGCCAAGTCTTCATTCATCCTAATGCAACATTATAAGGATCATTTTGCTTTTTATCCACTGCCCTACTTTTAGGTTGTTAAACATCATCACATTTTTTTTAAAAATCTGCAATTTATAACATTTTTTCTAGTTGAAGCCTTTCGTTTTAAAGAACTACACATAATTAAATTCTTGGCACATCCTGTTTAGTTAGACATCACGTTTCCTTAACACTAGAAGTCCCAGAGCCTACGAAAAAACTCATAGATCCGTCCCACCTTAAAATGCTTCTCACCTCCCCGTCAGCGTCTTTTGTGCTGTAAATGTGTGGATAAGCAGCAACCAGCCTGCCACACATCCCCCACCGGTGCACAGTTTTCTCAGCTCAAGTCTGTTTACCTGCTTGTCAGTTGCTTGGAGTTGTATAGAGTGAGAAGTCAAGCAAAATCACACCTTTTATAAATACTATAACGTTATTGGGAACACTTGCATTTCATGTGTGTTCCGTGTCTACAATGATCTAGGCACAGTAAACATATCATTAAAACAGAAACGTTTTTCATGTTTTAGTAATAATTGACAAAATGTAGACATGAAGTTTATAATGTGTGAAGCCTGAAGTCCAAATATCAAAGAAACACTTTCACAAAAGGTACAAATATAACAGAACAAGTGCGATTTTACTCAAAAATATAACTGCAGCAAAACAACTCGCGTTAGGGTGCGACATTGACACACATTTATTACGACCGCTTCGGTGGCACAATGGTATCAACTGTTGACTGATAATCAAAACTTCACAGGTTCAATCCCCGATGAGTCCGTTTTGAGAAGTGAGCTGCTTGTATTCTTACTATTTTAGAATAAAAACATACATTTGATTTCAGTCTGTAACAGCCATGTAAATGTATGATACTTGTAAAGGTTAGCTTTGTTTTGTTTTTTTTTTTTTATTTATTCAGTTTCATTCTCTCAGTTGCGTTCACGATCCTACCCCCCACCTGACACTGCTGTTTTCACATAAAGACGCGCTATACTTATGACTGTAGGAAGGAAGGCTGTAGGAAGTAAGTAACTAAATCCAAATAAACAACATTCGATCTAGGCAGGAAATAATAATCTTTACCAGTATGGCCTTATAAATACTATGCCTTAGCAGTGGTATGGATGTTTAAGTTCAAGTTTACCATCATATGTACACAGCATAGTGAAATTTGTGTGCATCTTACCAACAAACAACACATCAGCACTGTCCAGCTAGTATTACTAGTCAAGTGTGGACTTTACTTATCTATCTATTGGAATACAAAAAATTTTGACTCAATCCATGTGACCTATATCTTTATTTTTTTATCAATTTGTGGAAATTGAATGTATCTCGGTAGTTAGTTGAAAGTCTAGGGTTTAAATTGAATTGTAATTCTATAGTGGTTATTTTTAACTCCTATAAAAAAATCCTTGGACAAGGCAAAACTTTTTAGTCTGGGACGAGAATAAAATTTCAAAAAAGGGTGAATGCAAAATAAATGAAAACAATCATTTTCAGAAAGAAACAACATACAAAATATGGAGCCACAAGTTTAATAAACTATATTTTGTATATACAGTGTAGATTGCTTTGTTATGTCCAATAGAACGGTTATTTTCATATGTATAATCCAATAATCTGTAAAAAAAAAAAAAAATAAAAAAAATAAGCGTTCAGTTTTATCTTGTTTAGTCAATTTCTATTTCTACCATTCATCTCTACTGTTTGAACAACACAAAAATAAAGTTTTTAAATAATGAATATCAGATCTGATTATCAGAATAAGACATATTATATTAGTAAGCAGGCAATACATAAAAATACGACATTTTTTAATTAAAAAAAAACGTACTTACAGTAAAAAAGTATACTATTGCTTACTCTTCATCATCAGGAGGGATACCCAATTCCTCATCTGTCCACTGTGAGGCATCAGGCCAGGGAAAGTGACCCTGAAATAAGACATTATGTAAATGTTATAATACATTTTAAACAATCACACATATTGTTAATAAATCGACTTGGGCCTTTGTGTTGTGTGTAGTGTTTTGTTGTAAGTCAACCATGCCAGCTACAGCTTTCTTTAGTAAAGAATGGTTACAGCTTTACGTAGATTAGACAACTGTTTAGGAAAGATTCCATCTTAAAACAACCATTCTCTCAGCAGACTAAAAGCACAGTCGAACTCCAGCTACCTGAAAGAATTCTCTCTTACCCTTCTCTTATTCACTTTTTACAGTTCTATGCCAGACTTTGAGGAATTTATTGCTGCAAGCAAAGAAAAGCTTCTTTCCTTTCTCATAAATGACAATTGAAAATTACTGCCAAATGTCTTGACATTACTTATGGCATATTAATGGATTTTATTTAAACTGTCATTTTAAGGGGCTTTGAAACTACTGTTATTTTTTAAATAATTTTAAACATACGTAGCTCCCACATGTCTCTTTCTCCTAACTAGCTGCAGTTTTGACACAAACTGCCTAAAAACAATGAGGTGTATCTTAAATACAATTCAGTCAACCCTATTCCTCTACTACAGATTTAAACAAATGGTTTAAAGATTCACTCTTACTCTTTGACTTCCCTGCTGTAGAAGTAAAATTATGTCCCTTTCACTTCCTGCATCAAAACGTTTAGTTACAGGAACCTAGGCCTCCAACTCAAATCTTATAGTACAGCAGTTTTGTTAAAAAGTGTACTACAGTACTCCAGGTAATCTGAAGCAACAATATTACACAGGCACTTTAATCATTTTTAATTTAGTCAATCACAAAGGAATGTCCAAACTGTATAAACTCAATAATTCCTTTGACATTGAGACAAATTAAAATCAATATCATTCTATCAAACCCAGCTTAACAGGAACCCAGAGGATTAATGAGAAAGTCCCTTTAAAACCACACAAATAGGTCTTAAAAGTTTTCAAAGACTTGATCTGCATAGCAGGAAAGAACACATAAGCCACTGCTATTACAAAAAAATCATAAATGACTGAAGATTGTTAGATATGTCTGGAAGAAGAATTCAATTGTGTGAAGCACAATGTTTCAGAAGAGAAAACAATGGAGAGGATGAGTTAAATAGACCTGAAACAAATCGAAAATTGCTTTTGAATGGACAAACCTCACATTCATGGTAAAACAAGGGCTTTGGGAGTGTAGCGATTGGATGTATTGTTTTTGCGCCTCAGCACCTTCCTGTCATTAAGTAAATATGATTTCTGCAGTTCACCAGAGATTAACTTAAGTAAAAATGTTTGGCTGTCTGTTAATCCTTAATAGTCAATTAAATACAGAAAGTGAAGCACAAATCAAAATTCAATAGTCTAAATTCACCAGGTATTTATTTTTTCACTTTTTACACTAGAAATGCTTAAATCTTCCAAAGCACTGAATTTGGGGATTTTTATAGGTTCCCATACATTAAACACCTACTTCCTTACAGAACTAAATACAAATATACAGAGAATTAAAGATGACGACAGGTTAACTATGTATCTTCTGATAACCATTTGTATGTGAATATCTAAAACTACACTTTATTAAGTGTGTGGAATCCAGAGTTGAAAATGTCCAAATTATTAGCTATTCTATGGATGCTGTAGAAATATATATATATATATATATATATATATATATATATATATATATATATATATATATATATATATATATATATATATATATATATAAAAAACTTCAACCACCACCTTCACACCTATTTTGCACTGAAAAGCTCAAGAATGCATTCTCCTTTCAGCAAATATAAAGGTCTTGTTTCTCCATCTGGCAGTAGCTTGATCTTGTCTGCCTGTATAATACAACTAAAAAGCATTTTGTTGATCATGTACATGCCTTTCTGTCAGCAGTAAAAATAAATAATTTGAGCAAAGATCAATCAAATTATTTATCTTTATTATATTGGAAAATATTTTGCAAGACTATTTGCAAAAGTTGGTATTGTAACTTTGGGATGGCAGGGAGTCAAATGATAAAGCGGAGGCTGTGAGCGCACGGCATTTTGGATTTTCCACCAAATATGCCTTCAGTGGAGGGTCTTCTCGGCAATGCTGTAGTAATGCTTGAAAAAAAATTTTTTTGATGTGACAATCCATAATTCAGATATGGCAATTGAAACATAATGCTTGTTGTCACTGTATTGGGGGCTGGAAGCAGCATTTCTACTGTGGTTTCGAAATACATTTTATACGGGTATAACCCTTGCATAGACAGAGAAAGAAAAATGAGGAGGAAAAGAAAAAAAAAGCTCAACTGCCACCAGCGAGTGGAGAGATAAAGAGAGAGACAAAGTTTTTAACACTTTAAATTATAAATGGTGCATATGTGAATGAAGCTAATACAAAGGAAAGCTTTCCATAATTGAGTTTAAATTCTTTCCTTTCAATGTATTCTTATAGAGCACACATCAATTATTGCAAACAAATTATCGTAATATTATACACATAATGAAATGCTACAAAAACAGTTATAAATTAACACCATTTAAGATCTTCACACAAATATTAAATTTACTTTTATATAAACAGACATACATACACAGACACCCACGACTTGCCAAAAGGTTTAGAACACTTGGCGGAAACAAGATTATGCTTTAATCAGCATAACTCTGTCTAGAAACACTTATGATACAAGCCACAAATATCATGTAACTCAATATTAAAAACATAAACATTTATTGCAAAGCAAGAAGATTTCAGTCTATGTATTACATGGTCTTTGAATACTGAAAGAAATTTTAAAATTTGTTTCTCGTGAGTGCTAGTTTTTTGATTGCCCACAGCAGCTACTGACTCTCACAATATGTTTAAAAATTGACCTTCATTTGCTAAGTAATAGTTCCATCTTAACTGATCATATTGTTCTATGTTCATGCAGTAATTACAAAGTTTTACCCATGCTTCCTCTATTATGGTACATTATAGTGGACCCACAGCTGCTACTAAAAATGGTGAGAAAAAGTTAATGGGGTAACATGATAGTTAGCTGTGGGAATATCTAAGAAAACAATTTTAAACTTATTTTATTGCTGTTCTGACAAAGTTTCAATATGCATTTCTGGTACTTAACTAACAGAGTCTCTAGCATTTTTTGGATGTGTATATTTTGATGAAAAATTTAAATGTTATATGCTCATTACATGTTGTTAATGCATCTAACAACATGGTACTGCTTAAAACAGTTATTTTCTATTTAAGAAAAACAATTTCTAGCATTAAAAACTTGTTTCAACAGTATATCATGTAGAGGCCTCTTAATTATACTCCATTTTATCAAACCAATGTTTACTTGAAAATACTAAGTAATGAATAACAAAGTTATGTTACTTATTCCTGCAACACAGAACTGCCAAAAACAGTGGGTCCTAGTTTAAAGGTACTATTTCACTTTCCATAGTGGTACAGTTTCAGGCCTTAGTTATATTTGATTTTACTAAAACCAGTGTCTACATATCCCAAATACCGAATCTAACTCATTACAGTAAGGTTAACACTGTAGTTGTTCAAATAAAATGGAACTGCTCGCAATACACATTTATACAGTTTAAAGTGCACACGTGTGATAAACCTATTTAAACCAGTTTTCCATTAAAAAAAAAAAACCTTACTGTAGTATATTATATATAAAACACCATTGAAATCAATTCTTTATTCTGTTATTAAGAACCAAGTTTGAAATTAGTTCTGCACATCTGTATACTTTATCTGGAGTTGATTGCTATTAGAAAACTGGTTCTCCCATGCCAAGATAAATTTGAAGATTGAAGTATCATTAAATAGCCAGCCAAAGACCTTATTCATTATTTAGAATTGTTGGTTTCTAATAGCTTTACTGTCTGACTCCTAAAGTCTACAGCATGTTGGCTAATTTGGAAATAAAAGACCATTCACTTGTATCCTTTTTTTTATTTTTTTGCATTCATTTTAATGCAATCCATACAAATCAATCAAGTTTTTACAAAAAGAAAAATTGAGTTAAGGACAAATCGATCCCCACCCCTGAGAGAGAGAGAGCAAGCCAAACGGCGTGAAATGTAAGGCTTGTAAACATACCTAAATTAATAAATTATCTGTGCTTTATGAGCTTATTTTAAAATATTACTGGTTAAATCCTGCCATGTTTTGAAAAAAGTCTGTACGGATCCTCTAACTGAGTATTTGATTTTTTCCAATTTCAAATAGTATAACACATCAGTTTCCCACTGACTTAAAAGAGGAGAGTTTGGGTTCTTCCAGTTTATCAGAATAAGTCTGCGTGCTATTCACTTGTATTCTAACAGTTTAACCCTCTGTCACTCACACCTATGCATAAGAGCAAGGGTGGGCCATTTTAAGGTCATGTTAAAATTCTAAATGGTAAAGAATAATACAAAACCAATAAACCTTTTCTGTGTTATGCTTGTCTGTGCCTCATGTTGTCTTTTAAGTGATCTATCAGCAATTATTATAGCTTTGAGTTACCTTAGGTATAAGTATAATACAAAGAAAGGTAAGGAAAACTGAAGCCTTGCTAAAATATCATATTAATTATTACCATTGGCAAAAATAAACCATATAATTAACATCAATAAATCCTTATGGTACTTTTCTATTATCGTGACACAAATCATATTATCGTAAAGCATGATGCGAAACTTGCGATAAGGCACCTAATAGGAATTTCATGATTAGGCACCCAAAGAGGACATTAACATTAGGGACCTATAGGTAACTATGCTCCACCCCCACTAACTTTAAGATTAGTATTTGTAGTTGGGGTAGGCCAGTCTTTGCCTCAAGATAATAGAAAAGTACCATCCTTTACTCTTGCTCACACCTCTAGTTATCAGATTAGAAACCAGGTGAAGTAGTACTCACAAGGACTGCGTCAGGATTATGCCAAAAATGCCAGAGAATCCAGAACCACATGGCACTGCTAAGAAATTCCGCCTGAAACTTCTGGCTCCTTGTCATTTGTGGACCCTGCCTGTACTGAGGTTCAATATGGACACCGCCACTCGCTCTAGGTCACAAAGAAAGTAAGGTGGGCAGGGGAAAACAAAAAAAACATAGAAATCACTTGTAAGGTACAGGTTTCTCACATACTTATCATCATTAAAAGACTTTAAACTTTACAGCTTATTCATGGTGATGCCACTTAACGTAAGAGGCGTCTAAAAGCACATTTGCTAAGCTAAACTCTTAAAAGTAAACCAAATATTACACAGGATTTAAATTTGGCCCTCATAAGGTGTTTTAAGGGTTAATGAGGGGTGTAAACACTGGAAACAAATCAATAATCGGCCACAAAATGCTTGCTTATATCATGTTAACAACATGTGCTATGCGAGTTAAATTCTACAAATTCATAATTTACACCACATTTATTTTACTAGTGAATGAAACTGCCTCCTCACTTTTTAAATAACGCATTTCCTTTGTCAGTTTCTTATGCTACCCACTCCCACCAGATAAACCGTGTATGCTGTACACTATAAAATACAGCAAACTGGTGTCTTCAGCAGTGTTGCTGCCTCAAAGCATCTAAATGCTGGGGGCTCCTTATGTTTCTATGAGCTTTCTTTTGCACCATGCGTTTTATCTCACAGTTCAAGGACAGGGTGCTTTGTAGACTGCCAGTACTCCTTGGACTGGTGTAAGTAAAGTGAGTAGTATGCTTTTCTGGCCAGGTTTGACTTCCTATTTTGTGCCCCCTCCTGCTGACACAGGCTTTGACTACCTTTGACCCTGCATGTAAAAAAGCAATTTGAGAAAACTGATATTCCAATGGCACATCAGGTGACATATTCCGTACACCTCAGTAGCATTTTTTAATTAGTATTTATTGAAATCTATACTAATGTGTCAACAGACCCAATGAGATGTACATTTTTAAAAAGTACTTCAATCTATGTTGAATAGACAGAATGAATTGTCTTTTCCACAGTGCCAACCAAATGTATTTCATAAACTTATCCGGAGTAGGTCAGATACATTAATTAAAGAGAAAGAAGCTTAACGTTTTGCTGTAATATCCTTTATCCATTCATTCACAGAACTTGGTTTCCATGTATGAGGGTCGCGGGAGTCCCAGTCTAATGTTAGCACTGAGCACAAAGTAGAAGTACTAGCATTCCAGGGACAAGGACTCTCCGCTTGCTCTATCATTTACACATATGCTCCATTATAGATGATACATTTTTATTAACTACACATCTATCAACCATGGAAAGAAATTATATAGTATTGCAGTTTAATTAGAGTATAAACACTGTGTCAAAGATTAAAGTGACTACACTGAAGCTTGTATGCTGAATTAGAAGACTTGTTAAGAAACTTCCCTAGTGCTGCAGTCAGTTACAGAAAGGTGGGATCTCAACCTCCACCCTTTCACACCTACACAAAACCATTACCCCAAATTTACCTGCAAATATCACAACTCAATTTATTAAATCCGTTTTACCTGAACATATCACAGCATGTGTTATAAAGCAATTTACATTACAGAACAAAAAGAACACCACACTTTAGGCTACCCTCCCAGTTACTGTACAGTTTGGAAATATCCACCATCGAAATTATCCTGTTTTACACAATGATGTTTAGAAAGTCATATATTGCTCGTCTTTTATATTCTACTTAATGCACGGTCTCGGAGTTTAGCAACTGAGCATTTTACTACATATTGTACCGTGTTTGTAATTATATGACACAATAAAATTTGATTTGACATACTCTTAAAAAAAAAAAAAGGTGTACCTTTATCAAAAATTTTTACTAACATAATCTCTCTAGGCATAAGCTATACAAATTACAAACATCCGTCTGTACATACCTTTATTATTAATTTCATATTTTTTACTATATGCGACATGCTTTTCTAAATACATAAAAATGGCGCTTCTCATGAATTCACTGTACAGATAAAAGTTAAAAACATTGTGCATACACAGACTGCATTAGCAATATATTTGATTTGTAGAAATACGCGTAACATAAGCCAAACCAGTGGCGGGGAAGAGTATGAGCATCATCTGGGCGAGACGCAAACACACACTGCAAGGCCGTTAAATTACATTTTTTAACCATGAATCCTGGAATATGCACAAGTAACCAATACCAAAATGGGAAATACACACAGGTGGAGAGACCCGGCAACATGCATCAAAAAATAAAATCATAATACATTTGACTTTGAAATTCTCTTAAAATACATATCTGGTCAAACATACTTTCTGAATCCAACTCGCGCTGGACCTCGGCTAAGCAGCTGTGCCCCGGCCCGAAATACGGACCCGAATCTTACTAGAGAAGACATTTCTCTGGTTTCTATGTAGTTTCCTTTAACCTGTACTTTTATTTAATTTCATTTGTCCTTTGTACACAGACAGATAGCCTGCCAAATGTCACCTCTCCCGTCTGAACCCTTGAAACCTACTAACAAGGCGTGTTACCATTGGCTAAATTCGCACATGCGCACCAAGGATCCAGCGGCAGGAGATTGGTCAATTGAAGAGGGGAGAAGGCGAAAAACGACAAAAATGCTGTAGAGAAACACACACACACACCAAAAGGTTTGCCAATGTCTAGTACCTGCAAATAGATCTTAATAAGACGTTGTAGTTTGGGTCAATAAATACACAGTTACACTACTTTTTTTTTTAATAAAAAAGTAAATAAGCTGCCATTACCAGGCTCTTTTGAGGTTTGGATTCTGTTTTTTTCAGTTCTTTTTTGATAAAGTACCTCAAGGCAAATATTACATATACCTGTTTAACAAGGATAATATTTAAAATGAATGTGTCTGTCATGATGGAATATCTTGGCGTGTAATGGTATTTGAAACTCCCCCCTATATTGTACAACTTGAACTATTCCAGTCGCCAGGCAACTTGTATACAATCCTGTCCGCGAGATGCTGCACTTCGGCGAACTACTTTGTATTGAGGAAATAATCAAAGCTTTAGCATCATTTATTACTGCCTACTAAATATTTACTTCTGTTGAAGGTGAGTACACACGAATTTGAATATTTTAACACTACGTTAAGCATGATACTAGGGTGACGTTTCAATTAAAGTCACAATTATGTATGTGTCGGAAAAAGTAATGAAAGTCAACATATACGGCGACATTCGGATCAATATGTTCAATGCCCTATTCAGCCACTCTTGTATCTGCCACATTCAGGAGTTAAGACACCTCGTTTGTTTACTGTTTTGGCCTGTAGAGTGGATGTGTGTATTTTGTACAAGCAATAATCCTGACAGCACAACCACACGCACCACTGGCACCAAGGCACCAGCGCTGAGGGAAGTTGTGTTTTATCTTAGTATTTGGAGAAATTGCCTTTTTTCCTAATACGTCGGAGGTTGTGCACAACAATTTGGTCCTTGCAGCATTGAAAATATTAGGACAAATCATAATGTAGCTGAGGTCTGGCAGCTTAAAATTAAGTTAAGCATTTTTTTAATAGGACTGCTCAAACATAAGCCACAATATTGTGCAGGTTATAATAGCTGGAGAGTAACCAACCCAGAAGTGATGTTAGGTTTGATATTACCACTTGGGAGTTTAGAGTTAGGAAGTAGAAGACATCTTGTATAGGATGGTCCAGATCTAATTATGCAATTTTCATTACGCTATAACAACGTGCAACGCAGGATGTTGGAGGAATCTGGACCGCCTGCAGTGCATTGGAACACGATCTTCCAAGTCAACGAAATGTTTGACCGTACTGGTTGCGCCAGTCACCCGAAATTGTATTGTTTTCCTGCGTTGCATAATTAGATCTGGACCACCCTGTATATAGTGAAGTAGTAATGTGGCCATTAAAGATATTTTTGGACAAACGTGATTTGAAGTAGTTATATTGTATCATCCGAAGGATAAACCGACTAGCAGCAGTATAGGACACCTAGCACGTATAAAGCCAGCCATGCTCATTGTGGTGTGTTTTCTTCTACCATTGTTACTTTTCAGGTTTCCCTAACACTTTGAATTAAATGAAGTCTTTTTAATTTTTTTTTTCACAAACATCAATGTATATTTTTCTGTGTTGGTAATTGTATTTTATTATGTAATCACAAGTCATTTAAACCATCCAGTTAATGTATGAAAAAACATATTTCCATTTGAAGACTACAAATAATCTCCTGTGTTTTGTCTCATGGATTAACACCTTGGAAAACTAAAGCAATTTTGTGAAAGATTATAAAAAAATACAGACTTAAAAAGGACAGTCTTCTAGAGACAGCTAAACCAAGGACAGACTACAAAAATGATAAAGTACTGGATAAAGTCAATTTCAAACCCGCTTAGTCCTGAATAGGGTCATGGGGGTCTGTTGTAGTCTATCCCATCTAGCATAGGGCGCAAGGTAAGAGTAAACCTCTGGACAGGGTGCCAGTCCATCACTTAACGAACACACACACACACTCCAGGGCCAATTTGGCATTGCCAGTTCATTTAACCTGCATGTCTTTGGACTGTGGAAAGAAACTGGAGCACCCAGAGGAATCACACGCAGACACTGGGAGAACATGCAAAACCCTGGTCTCCTTACTGAGAGGTACAGTAGCTGTGCTACCCACTGTGCCACCATGCCTCCTACTTGATACAGGACAAGTACAAAAAAGTTTAGTAGACTTCCACTATTCTGTGAATACAACTTTAAAGTAATTGTTTCAGCCTTCACTCTTTTCTTCCTTGTTTACTCATAACCAAAATAAATGCTAACCTCACAGCCATTCCACATGCAGACTAACTGCCATCTAGTATATGATGATCAATTTGTCCACATGGTTCATATATGTGAAAAAGGTTACCATACTATAAAATTTTACATGGACAAATGACTGTTATCAGCTTTTTTACATACTGTGCATTTATATGTCTTTATGCTCTCTGTCATTATTAAGTCTAATACAGTACTGTTAATCAGTAAACTAGATATAGTTTCTTGCATAAAGTATTTTCATAACATTGTCACCTTGCCCGATTTGGCATGGAATCACTAAATTACTTCAAATTATGTCTCTGCAGAATCATATGAAACTCTGACAAGGTTCAAGTCTACAGTAATTATGCTTCTGTGTTTCAGGTTATTTTTAATCCCACTGCAATGCCAGCACACAGATCTCATTGCCATGTCCATGGACCTCCAAACACGTTTCATGGCATCAGAGAGTGGAATGTCATCTTTGTGCTGGATACATCAGGAAGCATGTATGAAAGCTTGCCAGCTGTGAAGGATCACCTTATTCAGGAGTTGAACTGTAGGGCCCAGGCTCTTCCTCACTTTAAATTTAACATAATTGAGTTTAACAGTAAGGTAAATGACTTTCAAACGTTAATATATAATTGATGAATAAACACTGATTATTTTTCAGCATGTACCCATAGGCTAGAGTTGATATACCTAGTCCTTTGGCAAATAATTCTGAACAACTGTTTTCATAAATAATGTATATACTATTGACAAACTATACTGTAGTAATTAATTGTACATTTAAAATATTTGTTTATCATATTTTCTTGCAACATTATCCCTTTATATTTCACCAACCATTAGTTTGCCTCTTGGTTAATACACATTCCTTAATCCAAAGGGTGTCCTTTGTACTTCCTTTTGGGCTCTGATCTGGCTGTAGCCTCAATGTGACATAACAGTGGAGCCTGCACATACAGTAATAAACCATAGCAACAAATTGAAGTGTGTGCTCCCACAAAATTCCCTAATTCAATATTTTTGGGAGACTAGGGGGCTTCGCCCCCTGCTTGCTTCGCTTGCCAACCCCATGTTGCTATTTCATTAGTTTCACTTTTATTTCAGAACTTATGTAAAAACAATATTTGGAATCTTTCGAGTCCCAGTGGGCTGAATCTCTTTAATGAGGTCAGTGAGACAAATGTTTAATGATTCAGGATAGGTTTCTCTGTTTGGAATTTCAGCACTGACAAAAGATCTACATCATTAGCAGTTAAAACTTTTTTTTGCAAAGTAACCAATTAATGCACGCGAGGTAAACTCCATTTTTGAAATTCTCTTGACTTAAACTTCAAAGCCTTACAATATTCACATATTCTATTTCTTTGTTTTGGCACTGTCGTTTATTTCTGCTTTCATATTCTGTATCTTGCTCTGCATGTGTTTTGCACCTACATTTTTTTTGAGTCTTTTGAATTCCAGTTTTCATTATCTCTAACCTGCTCTGCATGTGTTTGGCCCTTGTTTTTTAACCTCATTATGACGTTTTACTTTGTTTTCTACTATTTCAGACTTCGCTTTATCCTGCTTTGTTTACAATAAAACCTGGTCCGTGGTGATCATTTTCCCTTTTTCGAGTAATAATTTGTTTGTTTGCACTATTGTGATCTTTACTTTCTTTTTTTTATACTTTCAAATTTTCCTACTTTCATATTCTTTAACTTTCTCCACATATGTATCACACCAACGTTTTTTTTTTGAGCCTTTCAAATTCCACTGCTTTCATAATCTCTAAACTGCTCTGCATGTGTATAGCGCCAACATCCAGATTGGACGTGCTTTTTTTCCAATTCCACTTGTTCCGGGCTGATAATTACTTTCCTTATTTTATGAATTTGCATCTAGATTATTCTTTTTCTTTTTTGTCTCTCCAATGCTTTTGAGTCTCTTTTCTCCACACTGCTTTCTTCTTCGCTTAATTGTCAACGTTTCATCTATAACGTATTATCCTTATACGCTTTATATGCGCAGAGAGCCCTGGATCTGTGTGTGCTCAAAGCCAAAACACGACTGAGTGTGTTGCTGCCCGTGCGTAGGGCATGTCTTGCAAGAATCTCATGTTCTACGTCATCGCGAGATGGTCCTGGGTCACTCTCTTGGCACAAAGTCTCAGCCTCTTCACATGCACACGTACCGGTCCCGTACATAACTACACTTGGACAAAGTCACAGCCATGTGTGCATGCCCCTCTGTCATGCACCTCGACATACTACACATCAAATGAAACCTCAGAGTCTCGTCTTTCCGATGATATAAACCATTTTGACACACAACAACCACAGCACTGACATTAATGCCTTTTTTTACAGAGAAGTAAATACTTTAAGAGTTGACTTTTCCTAACTTTGAAGGCTCTCTGCAAGGCAAACATCAATATTTCCGAGCAATATTGGTCTCATTCTGCCCGTAAGGCTCCAGGGAATATAATCCAGTAAAACAATTAGGTCCAAATCACACGATAGATCCTCAAAGGGACAAAAACTCCAGAAAACGTTTTTAACTTGAGACTTGCTCCGACATTTTTTTCATTTCTATTGGTCATATCAGACATAATTTGTTTCTGTCGGCGATAACCATGCTAAAGCATGTTACACGGAAGTGTTTGCTTCTGATTGACACCTAAGTTGGCCAATTAGGAGGGGTCTGGGGGTGACTGGAGCCTCGTATAGCCACAGACAGCTGAACGATGACGCACAACTCCCACCCTGGTAGAATCGACCAGTTTGATTGGACGCTGTGAGTGACGCTCCAAACTTACAGCCAATGAGCAGCTGAGCACGCCAATGTGTAATTTGCCATGCAAACTTGTAAACAAAACTGAAGGGAGCCGTGCGTAACCGGCATTTGGCCTGTCTGCAGACTTGGTGCGTAAATTACGCGTGGTTGTTTATTGTGATTTCACCAAGTTTTTTCGCATTTTAAATATGGATAAACGTACAGATAAACGTAAATACACTCTCGACGAAGTAGTAGAGGCATGTACGCGACGTAACAGTGATGAATCCGACCAGGAGAAGTCTGAGGCAGAGAGCGACATTTCTGCTGTGGACTCAGTAACTGAGGACATGTTTTTGGATGGGATGGACGCCTTGCTTGATAGGTAAGTGTGTTTTTATTGTGTTTTCACACTATTTTACATAAAAATTAGATTGGCAGACACTACAGTATGTACAGTGACAAATAAATAATGACAAATTTGCTCACTTTTACAGGCAAAGTGACCCTGATTGGGAGCCAGAAACTGTGTTGGCTGAAGTCCATGTTGAAATGGATCAGTAAGTGACTATATTTTGAAAATAAGTAACTTGAATATAATGTATTGTAGGTCTATTGGTAACTGGTTTTAGGCTTATATAATCAGGTTTTCAGGTCATCTATAGATGATCTGTTATATACATATAAGCTGTGACTATTGATAAAGTTTTTTCCTCAGTGAGGCCCACCACATGTCTTATTAGATCTAATTCCCAGTGATGCTTAGCTTCTTTGGGATTGGGAGTGGTCTGGTCCAGGAGCCTTGCGGGGGTTGAGTTTCTTGGGGTTTTAGTGAGGTGCCTCCTGGGGAGTTAGAGGTGTGAATGTCCATGCTGAATGGATGTGTGGAGATATAAAGGACTGGCTGATGGTCCATCAGAGTAACTGGAGTACTTTCCAGACCTATGAAGGAGGTTGTCTTTGTGCTGTCAGGAGTAGTACAGTAGAACTTGTTTTTATATTTGTTTTTACATATTATATATAAGATTATAATCGTTTGTTGTTGTTGATATTACTTTTTAGACCATCTTTAGAGCCAGCACCAGAACCAGGTCCTTCCTCCAAGACTCGTCGGTTGACAAGAACCAGAAGAGGCAGGGGACGGGGGAGGAGCAGAGGAAGGGGACGTGGTGCTTGTGCTAGAGAGCCACCACCTGCAGAGGGGAAGTGGCTTAATGTTGAAGATCCAGACATCACACCTACCCACCCCCCCTTTTGTCCTACAAGGACTCCTGGACCCCAGATAATTAGCACGTCAAACTACACTGTGCGTGAACTATTTCAGCAGTTTTTTTACGAGCACTGTGTTACTGACTCTTGTGGCAAATACAAATGTGCACGGCAGATCCATTTACAAATCATGGACAGACAATGGCATTGAAGACCTCTACTCTTTTCTGGCAATTGTAATTTACATGGGCCTCTTGAAAGTACCTGCACTTACTGATTACTGGAGAAAAGGAAGATTATACAGTCTTCCTTTTCCTCAGTCAGTTCTGTCAGGTCGGAAATTCTTCTCAATTGTTCACAGGCTTCATCTAAGCAGTCCAGATGAGGATGCTAAAAATGAAAGTAAAAGAGGCACTGCTGATTTTGACTGCCTGGGCAAGATCAAGCCCATTTACATCGACATTAAAAATGCATGTCGTCAGAACTTCCAACCAAATTAGCATATCTCCATTGATGAGAGAATGGTTGCTTCAAAAGCTCGAGTGATATTCAAATAATACCTGAAAAACAAACCTGTTCGTTGGGGCTACAAGCTGTTTGTGCTTGCAGATTCTCAAACAGGCTATACGTGGGATTTTTTTGTCTATGAGGGCAAAAGTGCACAAGCAAGCAAAAAGGGGTTGAGCTATGACTCGGTTATGACTCTTGTCAACACCTCTTTATTGGGCACAGGGTACAAGCTCTTCGTGGAAAATTTTTATACGAGCCCAGTTCTGTTTCAGGATCTCCTGAAAAAAAAAATAACAGCCTGTGGCACTATCAGGACAAACACACAGGGTTACCCCAAAACTACTGTCAACACCCTGGACACCAAAGCTACCTGTGGCAGTATCAGGTGGATTCGGGAAGTCCCCTTGCTTTTTGTCCAGTGGAGAGATACTAAAGACGTCTTCATGTGCTCCACCATGCACACCGCCCATGGAGAGGAGACAGTGACTGGTAGGGTGAAAGGTGAGGCAGGCCGTTGGACCATGACAGATGTCCCCATTACACCAGCCATCAAAGACTAAAACAAGTATGTATAATATAACATGTATTTACCCCCTCTTGAAATAGTATTTGTACGTTACTAATATATTTGCAATGATTTTAGGCACATGGGTGGAGTCGACCTGTCAGATGCACTGATCGGCTATTATGAGGTTCTCCACAAGACAAAGAAATGGTACAAGACTTTTTTTTTTGCCATTTTGTGGATATTGCCATTGTTAATGCCTTCATATTTTACAAAGCCCAGTGCAAGGCAACGGCAGTAGCTCCTATGCACCAGAAGGCATTTAGGGAAACCCTAGTCTTGGAGCTAGCAGCTGCGGGATCCACCAGGACAGCACAACAAGGAGAGAACAGGGAAGACCATCATCGTTTGGTGCATATCAGCAGTGCTGGGGACAAAACTAATGGCCGGCTGAGGTGCAGGAGGTGCCAAGCAAAAACCCCTGTAAAATGTTCTACATGTGACATGCTCTTGTGCTTTCTGCTTGCTAGGGATTGCTACAATCAGTGGCACATGGAAAAACGCTGAGCTGTGTTGTAACAGTTTGTAAAAAAATGTATATAGTTTGTGTGTTTGTGTGCATTTTATTAAAAATATATATATATATTTTTGGCCCATACTTGTTTTGACTATTTTTATATTGAAATGTGTATTTTTTATTGTTTTTATTATGAAATATGAATTTCCATAACTAATAAAGTGACACTGTGTGTAGATATAGATTCCTCTAGGTGTAAGCTTTCAGTAGAGCCCTCATTGATATCTGTGTGTATCAAGCATTCAAAAGTTATTGCACTTTTTCCATACGTTCCCAAATGTGTCCAATTTGGATAGGTTTGGATAAACCATAGGTCCCTCTAAAAAGCGCCTGGACATGCCCACATAAAAACTGGTGTAAAAATGTCATTTTCAAATTTGAAATGTGAGTAGTCAACAAGTTAGTCTGTTGGTACATAGTGTGTTTCTGTCCCCACCTACCTACTGCAGCTATAGAGGCCTTTATTTTCACAAAAAAATTTGGCGAGAACAAAAAAATTCATTTTTTCTGTGAGTTCTATTGTGCATAACTTTTGATCAGTCACACCTACAGTGATTCTGATTGCTGTGGGTGAAACTAGAGAATGTTACCTTTACAAAGAGACCAAACGTGTTTATACTCCAGATGGTTCAATAACAGCAATGATTCTAATTTGGAGAGGTCAAATTACAAGCGATTTAGCAAAAATGACCCCGCTTGATAAGGGGTTAAGGTCCCCGCAAGACGCTCCGTGGCCAATCTCTTTAGTGTCGCAGGTCTTTTAAGTGTCTTCCATGATCTTAACGTGAAGATCATGTCTCGTCGCCCTACTGTTTTTCTCCAGGATTTTTTTTTATAATAGAAGAGATTAGGTTTCACTGGTCTGAAACTTCAATGGACACCTGTCTTCTTCATTTTTGCTATGTTAGGTACCTCATCTCTGTTTACATAAAATATGTTTGAATATGTTATTCTATCAATAACTAATTTTTTTAGTCATTATAGATTGGCAAATGTTTAGCCCACTTAATGTCTAATTCACTCAGTCAACTTGGCCACTTGCTTAAAGAAGAGTTTTGTGTATTAGATTTAGTGGTCATTTCTGGAGTTTGGAATTTCTCCTTATGATTCAAAGTAGATGGATGGATGATGATTAGTAAATGAATCCAGCAGCAGTAGTAGATGGAATGTGAAGCTAATGACATGTCTGAAAAAAAATTGACAAGCAGCAGTGGAAAGTAAATGTCAAACTGTGCCCAACAGAAGTACAATTAACATAATATACCATTCTATATGTTATAATCTAGGGTTGTTGGGGTCAAGCCTATCTCGATGGCACTGGGTACAAGGCAAATAATCTTCCCTGGAAAGGTTCCCACTTCATTGCATGGCCCTCTCACACATACATCCTATTCACAAAGCAACATTTTGAGTTCAGTTAATTTACTCTGCATGTCTTTGGGCATGTAGAAGGAAAACGTAGAATTCAGAGGAAAACACACATGTATATGGGGAGAATGTATCATCTCCATGTGAATGATTAGTGAATATAGGATTGAAACTCAGGATGCTAAGATCCCTAAAACAGCAATATTAATCAGAGGTGCAATTAATCCTATACAGTTTAGCTCTACAGCTACAGTACACATGCCAGCACTATTTACAGTACATATGAATCAAATGCATTTAAAATAAGAGGTACCTGATTCATTATTTGTTACTATTGCTATCTCAAACTTTGCTTTTCAAGATTTTTTTATGATTAAATGTTAAGCTTAAATGGTCCCATAGGAATCTATACTATGTTGGGCCTGTTTAGGTTAACATTTCTTAAATAATGAATGAAATACAGGTTATTAGACAAGTGTGGTTAAATCGCTATTATTTTTATGGAGCTCTACAGATCACAGATGTGTGTTTTTAACAATACACTTTAAATATTTCCTGCCATTATTTTGAATAGCAAGGTTTTGTTTTAGCGGTTGTAGTTTCTATAAAATGTTACTTCACAATATATACGTCCATACAACATTTTACCACTTTTGTATACTGCAGATTTTATATTATGTTTAGTTCATTGTTTTTCTTCTTGCCCCTAGGTCAGAAAATGGTGTGACCGCTCTGTGTGGTGCAGTCCAAATTCTCTTGCTGAGGCTGTGTCTTGGATACTTTGCCTGGAATGCCAATCAGTTTCAGATGGCCTGTCTACAGTTACAGCTCTCAATGAGGCCCTATTAGATCCAGACTGTCATGCTGTGTGCTTGGTCACAGATGGGATTCCATATTGCCCTAACAGGGAACCCACCTGCAGGCCTTGCCAACCTCACAAAGTACCAATACATGTGGTGTGTGTCAGTGGGAATGATAGAAAAAGCCCGCCCCAAAACTTCCTACTGGAGGTGACACAAGAGACAGGGGGAACCTTCCGCATGTTATCCCTGGAGACAGTAAGTGCAAAGAAGGTGGTGGACATTATGTTGCAGTATTGCTACTGTCAATGCTGTATGGAATCAAATACAATTTACTAGTAGAAATGTATTAATAGGATGTATAAAACAGTATATTCAGGTCAAGAAAAGCACAAAGAGTAATCTTTACAATTTCAATAACTGGTGTCTGATGCTTCAATAAATTTCAACCAATATCAAATGAAAAACATAATAAAAATAGGAAATTTAATTACATGTGTAAATATGATTTAAAAACAGGGTAGACAAAATATTATAAAGCACTATGCAAAAGTCCTAGGCACTTTAGATAGGTCACAAAAGATATTTGTCCTCAATGGTTACTTGATGTCTTTTTGTTTAGTATGTCAATAGAAAAGAATATATTTTAGAGTTTCAAGCATTCTTTTGGCATAAAGTGAAGCAATGCAATAAGATTTATAGTTATAGACCACTCTCCAATTGAAGAAAATGAAATCTTCGTAGGCATATAGCCCCATGTTTGATTAAACAAATGAAATAAACCAGTGCTAATGATCAATGACATAATGTGTAGTGTGATAGACAACATACTGTACCGACATCCCAGCCAGAATTGGTTTGGGGTCCTGACCTGTGTGAGATGCCCTTCCTACTTCTTCTTCTCCTGTACGCTAGATGGCAGCAGCCCTGAATATCAGTACCCATTCGGACATCAGGGATTGCAGTTCAGTAGTGCTACCCTACCAGGGTCTGTAGGTGTCACTATGGGGTACTGCAGGGAGTTACACTCCCTACTATTTGGGACTCCCATATGACCCAGAATATGCTTTTAATGGGTGAAGCCCTGGCACCGGATGTACTCTCGGGTCCTCCATAAAAGACCACACTGCCTTGTCCAGGCAAGTCAGACAGGCAATAGAGAGAGAGGGAAGAAAGAAAAGGAAACCACTTGTGTGTCTGTTTTATACAAGGTATTTGTAATAAAAAAAACCTTTTGTTTGAACCCGGGACTGTGTTTGTGCATTCCTGTTTGGAGGTTTTGGGCTCAGTGGCACCCCCTAGTCTTCACAGTTGGTTGAACTGAAGTGATTAACTGAAAAACAAATAGTTGTGTAGAGAGAATAAAACTAAACAGTTGTCATACCAAATGTTGACTTCATTTATGTTTTTCTCAGTTTACTGCAGCTTTAAGAAGTGTATTGGTTAATAAAAACTATTCATAACATTAATTTTGAAAGTGCCTATAACTTTTAGACAGTATATTCTGAAGTTCATCATGATTCATATTGCATATGAGGTCAAATATGCTTACTTATTAGCAAAATTGCACTAAAATATTTTTTCTAGTATTATTGAATTCTAATGCATGTTTAGTTTAGTGTACTATACAGTTCATCAGTTTTGACCAAATCATTATCTTCCAAATTGTAAAAAAAAAAAAGTACTCTTCAAAATTCAATACAGGTTTAAAATTAACGTTTCCTCTGTCAAGGTGCTAAAGTAAAGGTTGATTGGTTACCTTTTGGTGGTTTAAGTGTTAACTGCGCAAATTTTTTTTAACAACATTTTGTCCATGTATCTTATACTTTTTTGACAATATTTTGTCCATGTATCTCATTGCAGGTTGTACCATCTTCTGTCCTGACAACCCAAGATGAATTCCTATGTCATTCTGGCCTTTGGAGTTTACAAAGTCCAATCACAAAGTATGTTATAGTCTACTAATAGAATTAACAAGACTTATGTTATTTAATGAGGGTTTTCAAAAAAAATGACAAATGAAGATGAAGGTTCCAAAATTGTGTCAATATGTGTAAATGAGTTATTTAAAATAATCACTATTCCTTTTCAAGTAGAAGAAAGAGAGAGAAAGAAAGAAGTTTTTAAAATATTTCATGCTTTCCATAAAGCAATATAAACATTCTCACTATAGCTGCAGCTGTATTGGTAAATAGTAGCAGGACAGTCATGATATGCAGACTATCCGAGTGTGCAGCGCCATCAACTGGCATAAAATGTTATTGAGCCACATGCTTTAAATAACCTTAACAGACAGTACATGGCACAACATAACTTGTCAGTTGACCTGTATTGCTCAAAATGCCTGCCAGTTAGATGAGGTGAGGAAAACAAAGTATCTCACTATTATAAAAAAAAAAATCCTGGAGAGAAACACAAGGGCGTCGAGACGTGATTTTCACGTTAAGATCACAGAAGAAATCTAAAAGAAACCTTAAACATGAGACTTTGTGCCAATAGATTGACCCAGGACCGTCCCACGATGACGTGGAGCATGAGATTCTTGCAAGACATGCCCTACTTACAATCAATATCAAATAAGCCAAGAGGCTGCAAAACATTCAGTCGTCTAAAGGATGTGAGCACACACAGATCCAGGTTCTCAGTGCATATAAAGCGTATAAGGACAGTAAGTTATAAATGAAACATCCGACGACTAAGTGAAGAAGAAAGCAGCGTGGAGAAGAGAGACTCAAAAGCGCTGGAGAGACAAAAAAGAAAAAGAATAATCTAGGTGCAAATTCAGAAAATAAGGAAAATGATTATCAGCCCAGAACAATTGGAATTGAAAAAAAAAGCATGTCCAATCCAGCTCAGAATTAAAAGACAGAGTAAAAGACAAGTAGAACTTCATAAAGACGTTCACAAACGTTGGCGCTAAACACATCCAGAGCAAGTTAGAGATTATGAAAGCAGTGGAATTTGAAAGGCTCAAAAAAAAAAAAAAAAAACCAAAACGTTGGCACGATACACATGTGGAGAAAGGATATGAAAGTAGGAAAATTAGAAAGTATAAAAAAAAAGATAGTAAAGATCACAATAGCACAAACAAACAAACTGCCTCATTTAACTATGCACCTGTCTAACTTTGGTTTTGCACAATAATCACTGCACTATTGCACCTTAACACTTAATTCTACTTTATTCACATAATTTTACTTATTTATTATATTCTACTATACTGTTATCTTTCAATCTATGACTTTTTGTTAATCTAACTGATATTCGTCTAACTTTGTACAGTTTTTTATAAGCGGATCAGGGTGCATTTCACTGCGCGTTGTCCTGTATAACTATGCATGTGACAAATAAAGAATCTTGAGAATTTCAAAAACGGAGTTTATCGCACATGCATTTATTGGATACTGTAAAAAAATTATTAACTACTGATGATGTGGATCATTTTGTCTGTGCTGAAATTCCAAACAGAAAAACCTATCCTGAATTATGGTACAAAGTCATTAAACACATGTCTCACTGACCTCATTAAAAAGATTCAGCATATTGGGACTCCCAAGATTCCAAATATTGTTTTTACAGAAGTTCTGAAATTAAGAGTGAATCTAATGAAATAGCAACAATTCAAAGAAAAAAAAATCTTTAGAGTTTGTATCTGGAAAACCAAACATGGGGGTTGGTGAGCGAAGCGAGCAGGGGGCGAAGCCCCCATATAATTTGAAAACAGAGCCATGAACTGCTTGCATTCCCCCAAATGTATTCATGACTACAAAAAGGTTACTTTTACCCGGCACTTATTGCTCTTGTTTTGTAAATGTATAAACTAAAATGAATCAATTTAAAATATAATATAAAGCAGCACAATTCACACTTGTCATATTTTTTATTGAATAAAGCATGTACTTTAGTGAACAGTCACCTTAAATATCATGGTGTGGTCTAGTTTGGAGATAAGGAGGAAATTAAGTGGGTGCAGTCAGAGTTGAAGAAACAGCTACATAAAGGAACAGCCTACTACAAAGACAGACTTGAGCACAAGTTACTGCAGATGAACATGAATGAAGTTTGGAATGGGATGAGGACTATCTCTAGCTATAAACAGGCTGTAAAACTTGCAGAGGACGGGAACAAGAACAGAGTTAATGAGTTAATGAAATGAACTTTAACTGGTTTGGCTTATTTTTGTCAGCCCAGCCATCTACTAACACTGTTAGCCTCTGTAAGCAAGCTTAGAAAGTTCTGAAATCCTAACTGCCATCTGCACCTAGTATGACCTTTCCTACAATGACATTAGAACAATCTAGACGAGAACAGGCCATTCAGCCCAACAAAGCTCGCCAGTCCTATCCACTTGTTTCCTTCAAGAAAACATCAAGTCGAGTTTTGAAAGTCCCTAACGTCTTACTGTCTACCACACTACTTGGTAGCTTATTCCAAGTGTCTATTGTTCTTTGTGTAAAGAAAAACTTCCTAATGTTTGTGCGAAATTTACCCTTAACAAAAAAAATGACATTACACCTGGGGTCTCCAGCCCCCTTCCATTTTGTGGACTGTCTGTCTCTGCTATTCAAGTGAAGAAACAGCTGGGGAAACTCTGAATGAACATGGCTACAGGGCCTGATGGAATCAACCCCTTGGTGCTGAAAACATGAACCAGTCAGTTCTGTGGGGTCTTTTATCACCTGTTCTGTCTTTCTCCACATTTGAAGAAGGTTCTGTATCTGTGGAAAACACCCTGTGTAGTCCCAATGCCAAAGAAAGGGCATTCCAGTGACCCCAAGGACTTCAGACCAGCTGCTCTCACTTCATATAGCATGGAGACCTTTGAGAGGCAGGTCCTGAAACAACTCTGTCCCCAGGTTTCATAATATCTTGGTTATTGGTAGTTTGCACATAAAGATGTGGAGGATGCTTTGATCTACATGCTCCACAGAGTCTACTCCCACTTCCACCACAGTCAGGATAATGTTTTCTGATGTTCTTTGATGTTTCCAGTGCCTTTAATGGCATTTTACCTTGACTGGGGAAAAAGCTCAAAGCTGTGCATCTTGATGACCCCACAATCTCCTGGATCATGGACTACCTGACCACCTGCAACTGAACATCATCAAGACAAAAGAATTGGTGGTGGATGTCTGGCATGCCAAAAAGTCTCTGAGACCAGTCACCATCCATGCGGAGGATGTGGAAGTGGTGAAGAGGTACAAGTACCTGAGGGTTCACATAAAAAGTATAGTGGATTGGTCGTACAACACAGTGGCACTGTACAAGTAGGGTCAGAGCAGACAGATCTTTTGAAATGCGCCGAAACCTGGTAGAAGTGTTCTACCAGTCTGTAGTAGCCAGTGTATTGTTCTATGCTGTGGTCTTCTGGAGAAGCAGCTTGAGTTCAGAAAACCTGTTCCATCACAGAGCTATCCCTGGACTCCCTGGAATCTGTCATGAAAAATCCCCTCCATTCAACCCAGGAGGCAGTCTGTTGGAGCATGTTTAGCCACAGACTTATTCCAGCAACAGCATGCTAAGAAGCAGCTCTGGTTTTCTTTTCTACCCACTATCAGACACTTCAGTGCTTTTTCCCAACATCCTAAACTAAATGCTTATACTCAGGTTTTTAATAATTTATTGATTTATTTATTGATCGGTTGATTGATTAGAAGATTGTGTTATTTGTCTTGTTAGTCTTTAATTTTTATTTTTCTGTCTGCATCTAAATTTACCCTTGGGATTAATACAGTCTAATCTGATCTAATGTAATCTGATGTATGACTACAAATGTCTATCTCACTAGTATATTTTACTGTATTTGTTTTAAACATGATTCTACTTAAGATTATTTATGAATTATAATGTTTGTTTTAAATGTACTCAATTATGAATTAATCAGTTATTTTGAGAAGTATGCACTTTGTTATGCTTGTATTGCTCTTATCTATCCATTTATCCATTCGTCCAATTTCTTGCTCACCTGGCTGGTGTTGGACCAGGTCAGAGGCAGACCTTTGATAAATCTGTCCTTGTTAATTATTTATTACATTTCAGCATTTTTTTGACTGTTGAGTTTATGATAATTTTTCCAAGTTTTTTTATATGAACTATTACTGTTAAAGGTTACATAAAAAGTTTTATGTTGTATGTAAACATCTACGCGTGGAAGTGTGTGTGTCTGTCTGTCCGACCTGGAAGTGAGAGGTGGAGTCGGGGTAAGGGCTCCACCTCTGAGCATACGCAAGCGAGGCCAGCATGTCGGCAAAACAAAACAGGTATTACAGAAGCGTGGCGAGCACACTGGCAAAACCATATCCCTTTTACTTTTCCTCCCATCACTAATACACAAGCGAGTTGAGCACGTCGGCAAAATGAAACCTCCAAAGAAAGACAAAGTCACTTAGCCGCTAATGCACAAGTGATGCGAGCATGTCAGCAAAGCAAAACCTCCTAGGAGAAAGATGCCCAGAGAAGTTCCTTTCAATTACCCAACATCTCTGTGTTTCAATTATTTTTTCTAGGACCACAGGCTTTTTACAGCACGGGCTTACACAGCTAGTATTAAATAAATATTTTATATTCAGATGTTTATATGTTTTGTATTCAATGTTTTTTTCCTGGTTTGGATAACAAAGCAGTTTCTTATTAGTTTCGTAATTATTGTAATTTTTATCATTTTAGAAAATGTAACATCTTAGTCAGCATTGTAGGACTTGTTCTTGTTCTGTACCCATTACCACTGCTAATAGCTCTAGCCCCCTAACTAACCATGAACTCTTGATGAGTGGGTTATAAAATGGATGGATGAATTATTTAGGAATGGTGAAATACCATATACTGTAGCTACATTCTTCAGTTTTATTCAATCCTTTTTCAGAGAAAACAGAAAATGAACATCTAGTACTAAAGATTACACTTCAAAATATTTTCATCACACAGTGTTGAACTTAGCTTACACTTTCTCCATTTTGATCTGTAGACCTCCCATAAAGGCCTCTGTGACAGGGGATTCATTGGATGGGTCCCAAGGGGCTCCAAGGCTCATGAGAGGAGTTCGGATTTTGGCCAGAAAGCATGATGATGGGCTTTTCTATGCTGCACACATCAGCCAGGAAGAACAGGTTAGCTATAACATCTGCAACATCATAATATGAATAAGTTCTGTATACAGTATAAAGCTTTTAACCATTGTTTGACAACTGAAATTGATGTAATTGAAACTTGCATTGATTTGTTGAGTTTTAGGCACAAAATCTTACAATAATACTATGATGTATTAAAGGACTTTGTTTTACATGATTTTAAATGTTCTATATGTTACTATAAGACAGTATGTAGTGTGGTCGATTTTAGGAACTGTAGGCCTACAAGCTGAAATGTCGGGAGCCAACTTGGTCATCCCCATTTCATCAATAGAAACGAATAAATAAAAGTTGTGCTTGATGGTGCCAAAATAAACAAAAATCAAGGTCCTTGTCTCAGGAAGCTTTCTTGGCTAACAAAGCCTCCTATAGTCACTGTGGGAAAGAGCAGAAGTGGCAGAGTCAATTGCCCTCACTGAGCATCTACTCTGTACTGTGGAGGGAATAAAAGAGGATAAGGGTAGTCCCCCTCTTGATCCTGTGTGGTAGTACATACCTCAGAAAAGACTGGAGGATAATTTACTTGCACACATGATCACTACTTGCTCTTTTTTGGTGAATAAAGAATGAAGGCTCCCCTCTGACCTGTAATGTAAGTAGCAAAGCATAATTTGAATAGAAAATTATCATTAAGTCTACAAATCACTTTTTAGCTTTTTATTATTAAAAATGCAAAATAAAATATATACATGACAATAAAATAACATCAAATTTGTATCCATTGTTCCAGTTGAGGATTGAGGTGGCTGAAAATCTATCTCAACAGCACTGGGCCTAAGGTCAAAGCCAGCCTCAAACAGGGTAGCGACACTTCACAGGGAACACTCACACATGCACCCACACATAGTCACATTAGGTCTTGCCTCCTGAATCAACAATACAACTAAACTTGTATAACTTTAGGATCTGAGATGAATCTCAATTACTCAAAGAAACACTCACAGATAAGTGGAGAAAGTGCTTGTGTCTAAGACAGGAACAATGCCTGGGAACCGAACCCACGCCCCAGGAGTTGTGAGGCTGAAGCACTAACCAGTACACCATCATGATATCCTCTTATACCTACTCACCTCTTTTTTCTATTCTTAGTCTTCAAAGGATGTTTTCCTGGTGCAGTTTGAAAAAGGCAAGAGAATTGGGGAAAAACACAACAGTCTTCTTCAAAAGACACGACTTTGTGATATTGTACAGATAGATGAAGCTGCCAGGCATCCCATCATTCCTGGAGATGCAGTTCTTGCACCATTGAATCTTAATATGAAGAAATATGGACCTGGTATTGTGCTACTTGGACAAGAGAGACGAGAATATAGATCAGGTAAGCCCATTTGATAGGCAAAAAAAATAACTGCCATTATTTGGGATTCCCCAGGTTACTCTTCATCCCTCAAATTTCATCTTATGCCACCTGCAGTCTTGGGCGTCCTTTTCAGGTAAAACTTATTGTACAATCATTAGAAACAAGCCCCTCATGCTCCCATCCTGAGTACCAACATCACAAGATTCTCTTTACCTAACTCATCTTAGTTTTCCTCCCTAAAACTGCACAACTCATTTGAGTCCTTTCATTTTGGCTATCATAATTCACACCATATACCTAGCTTCCATAAAATATTGTTTTAAGAGCCAGACAAGTTCCTTAAGAAGTCTGAAGAGGCTTCTCTCATACATATCTCATCTTTTCCACCACAACCGTAACGTTTATGTCTCCATATGCTTTCAGCTAATCACCTAAATTGCAGAATTGCACAACTAATTCCAAACAAACGCATATGTCTAAGTTGGCATTTATCATCATTCAGCATCCTTATCACACACTGTTTGCAGAGAGATCACAATAGCCGACTAAAGTTTGTAGCCCCTCCACTTTATTGTGTTCATAGGAATTACTTACGAACGTCTTGAAATCAAGATGGCGGCTTTAAAGGCCAGTCTAGGAAGTAATGTCATTGGAGCCGGAAGCGGAAGTGACGTCATCAAAGGCAGGATCAGAAGTGCTGTCATCAAAGGCGTCAGGATCATGTGGGATTTCCCAAGAATGGTCTGCAAGGGATCAAGAAAGACAGTCAGTGCACCCTGCCATCCCCTGGTCGGACGTGGAATTGCCATTATTCAGACTCTTTAGTTGACTCCTACTTGCATTTGTATGACACACCATGTTGCATCTTACACTCCTCTTCACAGCTTAATACATTTTTCCATTCCAGCTTAGCACTCTTCCAGCCAAGCTAAGCTCATCTTTACAGTTTCGAGTTACAGCCAGGGCTTCGGTGCTAATGTGAAAGTACCTGAAGTGTACACGTCACATCTTCATCTTCTAAATATTCAATTTATTCATTTCCCTTGTGTTATTGTGATTGAGTTTGTGAAAGCTTATGTTAGCATGATTTACACATGATACTGAATAATTTATTTTGTTGAAAGCAATGGGAAAGTGACTAACATTGTATCTAATTCTGCCAAGATAGGTCTTGGCATGTTGTAATCCTTTATTGAAATAAGCAGGATCAGAAAAAGTGTAGATGAATGAATATTTTACGGTAGCCATTGTAAATAACAAATTCAGCTAAAAGAAATCATAGAAACACTGAGGTTTACATTTCAATGCTGAAACAGAAACAATTACATGTCTTCACAGATGCTGAGACTAGTGAGCACCTGGTGGTGAATTTCTGGAATGGACGTACGGCAAATGTCTCTGCAGGTGTTGCAATATGGATTCCCCGCCAGATGTACGACTTTCTTGTCCTTGAACTTCAAATGCCTCCTTCAGCTAGAGAGAAGTTTCTTGAATCACATCCGAACTACCCTTTCACTGTTCCTCCGGGATACAGGCCTTGGAGAGATGATGGAGATCTGGCTAAAGACCTTTTTGACCGTTCTCTAACTCATGTTGTCTCTCCATCGTGTCCACATCACAGCCATGGACAAACCTGTGACCTGCTAGGCACCAACATAGAAAGAGAAATGGAAGGAAGTGCTAACAAAGGATCATCACTATATGGACTTGGGGAAAAGAAGCAAAGCAGTAGGCTTCAATGGCAAAGTGGATCAGCCCAGAATCAGACTAGGAACAGAAAAGCAGCTGATAAAGGAGGAAAGGAAGAACAGAAACCCAAAGAGAAAAAGCTTCAAAAGGTAAAAGGAGCCTCACTTCTTCTTATACAAATTATCATGTGAAATTAGAAGCATATCATGATTTCAAGGTTTTGGCATATCTTTTTATTTATTGGTACAGTTTGACTTCATCAATAATTGTTTGTTATTAATATGATGTTTTCATACAGCCATTTTGTGTGAGGCCATGCCCATATTGTTTATGGTTGTTATTCCAATTTCCAGTCATTTAACATGAGGGTTACTAATCTTGTGGTGTCATTACTCTCCCTGCCTACATAAGATGGTGCCATCTTGCTTTCAGTGTCCAAGTTTATCGAAATTAGTATGCAGAAATTCATACCTTTGCTCACTCAGTTTTAACTTTGAGTTTGCTAAGCATTTTGGGAGTTTGCTAGTTTTTGACATTAGGACTTTATCTCTCTCCTGGGGCCTCATGCATAACACCGTGCGTAGAATTCACACTAACATGATGTATGCACAAAAGCAAAATGTTCTTATGCACAAAAAAAATCCAGATGCATAAATCTGTGTGTTTACCAACTTCCACGTTCTTCCGCTCCATAAATCCTGGTCAACGTGAAAAGTAACGCACATGCATGCGCCTGCTGTCCCGCCCCGTCTCCCCCCAGAATTACGCCTCTTTGAATATGCAAATAAATATAAATAGCCTTTAAGTTCAGTGTTCTGTGAAAAGACAATGGCAAAAGCACGGGGGGATGGATAGAAGAATTTCAGTGAATACCAAGTGGAGGCAAGGAAAAACTTATTTATTGGTTTAAACAGTGGTATAAACAACAAAAGTAAGCTGATCAAGTGAAACAGAGTGTCGGAGAAACTGGAAAGCTCAAGTTTACAAAGTCGCACAGTGCCCGAAATAAAAAAAGAAGTTGTCACATATCAAAGTCACTGTGAAAAGGCAAGTCGTAGGCCACTGTCTGAGTGTCATATGAAAGCTTATTAGGGTACAGAGAAAAAAAAAATAGGCACACAGTGGGGAAAAAAGCACGAAATGTCAACTTTAATCTCTAAATTTCCACTTTAATCACGTAGTTTATTTTGTCATTAAAGTAGAACATCATAAACTTCATCTTAAAATCGTTTAATGTACTAGTTTCTCAAATCCCATCGTAACGAAGTATTTGCTCTTCTATGTGCTCTGTGTGTGTGAATCACTACGTGCTTCTTAAACCGGCTTTCTCTTCCTCCGACAGGAAACAGAATCCATTACATTCGTAATATTACAGCTCTCTGAATAATTAAAATACTGAGATATATACGTGATATCATTTTCATGATGATAGGAGTTAAAACATGATATTAAACATGGGAACACGGTGGCGAAGTGATTGTTCATGTCTCATGCAAGATGGATGCTTGCTTTGCCGTGCACAATCTTCGATGAACTAATTTATTGTAGCAGTACTGTCTCTTTCAAACGTACTAACCCCCAATTCCTGTCCTTCATTTTCTTTCTCCAAGTACCGAATCGCCACACAATCAGCTCTATAATAGACGTCAAAAAATCTGTAAGCTTAGAACGCCGATTCTTCAAAACTTTTAAGGAACATTGAAATATCTTCATATTACATGTTTAATTATTCTATCCATCTATCCTTCCAGTGTCGCGCCAGCCCCAGCAAGAATACAGCGCAAGGCAGGAACAATCTGTGAATGGAGCACCAGCTGCTCGCTAGCACTGCAACACCGTGTCCTCACATGTTTATTTATTAACAATATAGATTATGTAGATTAAGTTTTATCTGTATAATAAACATATATTTATTTTGCTGCATTTCATCTTAAAAATGATATCATCATCATATGTAAATATGCGCTTTATAAAGTGGCTCTGGTTGTGCAATATTATAACTTTATCACAAGTTTACAGTGTTCTTATAAATACAAACAGTTCTACAAGGAGCACTTGATAGAATGATTGATGGTCTTTATATTTCTTGGGATGAAACTGTTTCTGAACCGTGAGGTCAGCACAGGAAAGGCTCTGAGGCGTTTGCGATATGAGTGCAGTTCAATAGGCAGCATGGCTAAGGCAGCGTGTGCTTGATGCTGTATCCCAATAATTCTCTTTCCAATCAGCTGCTGAGCTGTGATTACCCACTCAAATACAGTGATATAAATACTCTGAGTGGTGCAGTGAGAGTAATATGGAAAAAGATGATCCGTATTGGCAACCCCTAAAGGGAGCAGCTGAAAGAAGAAGAAGGTGCAGTGAGAGTAACAGTGCTAAAGCAGCTATGGTATCTAGAACACTTTGGCTATTCTGTGGACCAATATATTGTTACAGGTTAATTACAATCAGATGCCTGTCATCAACAATATGCAGTTTCAGTGTATAAGTATATGATAAAGCCGCATCTGGGATGTGGATCTGAAAAAGAAAGGGAACAGTAGCACAGCTTTAACGCTGGGTGCTGCCAGTTTGCTAAACCGAGTGGAGAACTTGCGTACGTCAGGGCATGAGCTACCGTGGAACTGTGCGTGGCTTTATGCCAAGTTTATGTTTTATACATCTTGATTTGAGAATGGAAACGTTCACACGTAACATTTTTGTGTATGCACTGTTTATACAGTAGTCTCTGGTCCTTAAACTTTAAGGGTTAATGCTGCCGGCTCTCAAAAAGCAGAGCAAAGCAAATATTATATAATATAATAATGAAGCCTAGTCATGTTTTATAAAGCCCTCAGTTCAACACACCTCTCATTGTTGATGACTATTGAGTGAAACCAGGAGAAGAGATCTAGTCAAAAAGTCAAAAGCCAAAATACTGAGAGACCAAAGAAATGGCGACAGAGCTGAAATGAAAACCAAAATTTGTAGACACGAAAAAGATGCAAAGGTCAAAACCAGAAAAAGCTTTTAGAAAAAAGGTTTTTGAACCCAAGAAAGAAGAACTCCAAACCTGTCTTTTATCTGCACACTCAGATATTGACCTTTTATCTCGTCATGTTGTAACAATTAATATCTCAAACTCTGACAACCCATCCCTAACAACTGCTGGGTGCCTAACAATGGTTGGTTATCCAAAATGGAGCTGTGAATCACAGATAAATATGGTGGCAAAAATGGTCAAATTAATTTAGAATATTTAATCCCCAAAATGGTCAAATTAATTTAGAATATTTAAACCACACACCGTAACAAAAAACTAACAATAGGAATGAATTCATGGACCTCAAAAACCCCTAACATGATAGTCAAAAAATAAAAGTGCATGAAATCAAACGTGTAAAAAATACAATAATGGACACTTTATAATACTCATAATGTAATTACATCTGAATTTCTTTCTTGAAAACATTTTACTTTTCCTGTTTAGTTTTAAAATTTGCTTATAATTGTCATGCCGTGAGGTCAAAAGGAAGAACCAGAAGTTAAAACTAGCAAAACTGAACAAAAGGAAACCTAACAGTCGGGATTGTACTTCCGTCCCGTGACCGTCCAGTGACCGTCCATTTTACAATGCACAATGGGATTTGTAGTTTCGTTTTTCCAGGTAAAAGATGATTTTCTACTCCAGACTGTGCGATATCTTCTTCTTCTTCTTTCTTCTTACTATATAAAAGTGATCGGGATTGTCCTTCCATTCCGTGAGTGGAAAGCGTAGCGGTATTCCGCTTATCACAGACTTACTACTTGCAGCCCACGGTACGAAGCGACATGATGTGAGCAGAGTTCTGGTGCTCCCATCGTTCCCTTGCTTTTGTGCGCGATGCGCTGGAAAAATAGACAAAATTATGTCTCTGGAAATAATTAATGTTGATGGAGTACAAATGCCTCACCGCGTAGTAAATATCAGGGGGGTTCAAAAGGGCGACCTCAATATAGAAAAAAGTTTAAATTTCATCACAAAAATAACAGAAACTACGAGTATTAAAGTAATACCGCTCAAATGCAATACTGTATAACCAAATTAATGAGTTTGTATAAAATATCAAATTGATCTACATATTGAATTGCCTTAAGAAGTGGTCAACTTAAAAGTCTGTCGCCTTAAAAGGCGGGTCAGCCTAGTTTTATAATATTGGTCGTATAATTCGAATGCGGAAAACTCACACTGTTGGTACAAGAGATAAATGATATGCTAACGCCCACCTGAGAGAATAACCACGGAGCACACTGCCTTTTTTTTTCCATGTATTATGCATATGTGACCACACGGTAATACCTGAACTATTCTGAAGCAACGTTTGCACTATTTAGTGTTTTTTGTATCTCACACCCTCATACACCTTTATCGTAAGAGCATCCGTTATCTAAAACGGAGCATTCGATCAGGAGAAAATATGAAGCTGGTTTTAAATTAAAAGTCGTTGAAGTGGCAAAAGAAATTGATAACTGCTCTGCTGAAACAAAATTTGATGCGTCTGAGAGACTGATAAGAGAATGGAGGAGCCAAGAAGATGTAAACAAAAAATTTTAAGTGTCGCATTTTTGAATGGGGATATAAGTTAGGGTCTGATTTTATGATCGATTTTTTGGGTTTCAAGGCCTGACTTATACGTGAGTATATATGTTAAGTCACAGGAATGAACTTTGCTGTTTTTTGAGAAATCCTTAAACTCAGACAATCAAGTGACCTCAGGGACCCACCTTTATACCCTATGACCTCTAAAATCACTCTGTTTGTAACAATCAATAAATCAAAATACACAAAAAGGCAATTCCCTTGCCAAACTAATAAGCTGTCACGTGAGAATGCAATAAACAATAAATAGTTTAAAATAACCGGAATGAATTACATGACCTCAAAAATGTATAATCAGAACACAATTCCATGCAAATATTACAAAGTGTTAAAGAATGATGACAGTAATGATATAATCCTATCTTTATATATTTTATTCTTTTGTGGTTGCTTGGTCACTTCCAGGCCTCCCTCCACAATCAGAGGCTTACCTATCTGATATTTCATGTCTGTCATACCATAAAAAGTTTTCCTCCTCCACTATATGAGGCGGTAATTAGTTCCACAGTCCTAACACCAGCGACTGTGGAGCATCCGTTGGTGAAGAAAGATTCATGGATCTCGACTTTGCTGACGATGCTGTGATCTTCACAGAGTGAATGGAGGCTGTGATCGGGGCACTCGAGAGACTGAGTGAGGAGTCTTAGTGTCTGGGCTTGCGAGTGTCCTGGATAAAAACCAAGATCCAGGACTTTAATGACCTCTTGGACACAGCCATCAGCAGTGTGTCTGTCTGTGGAGAGAATGTCAACCTTGTCGAGAGGTTTATTTACCTCGGCAGTGACATTCATGTCTCTGGTGATTCTTCTTTTGAAGTCAGTAGACAGACTGGGAGAGCATGGGAGGGTCATAAGGTCGCTGGAAAGGGGTGTGTGGCGCTCCAGATATCTATGCAAAAGGACGATGATCCAAGTCTTTTTATCCTGGTGCTTCCTGTCTTGCTATATGGTTGTGAGATATGGACACTATCCAGTGACCTGAAACGAAGACTGGACTCCTCTGGTACTGTGTCTCTTGAGAGAATCCTTGGGTTTGACTTTGTGTCAAATGAGCAGTTGCTCATGGAGTCCCAAATGAGGCACATTATCTGCATTGTGAAGGAGCATCAGTTATGGCACTATGGCCATGTGGTGCGATTTCCAGAGGTTGATCTGGCTTGCAGGATCCTAATTGTTGAAGACCTGAGTGGCCGGTCCAGGCCAGTGGAACGCCCACATAACACCTAGCTGCCGCAGTTAGAGGGTCATTTCTGGAGTGTGGGACTGAACTGCGTCTCTGCCTGGGGGGGTTGCCAACCAGGATCCGGAGCGGTTTCATTGTGTGGTGGGTGCAGCAACGCACTATACCAATGCATGCTCCCCAACCTGACCTGACCTAATACCCTTTCCATGAAGAAGATTAATTCGGATTCCATCTTGAATGCATGCTCCTTTATTCCTAACAGTGTTACTAAGTAAATGATTTACTATTAAAATGAAAGAACCATGATGGATAGACTTTATTGATGACCTTGAGAATTCTGAAGTTTGGGTTCTGACATAGCCATCTTAGTTTAAAACTAAAGAAGTTTAATTTGCTTTGCTTCCTAGTTTATGCTGTTTATTATGATGGTACAATGGTTAGAGCTTCTGTGCCTGACCCACAAACAAACAGAGGAATTCTCTTTTGAGATGTTGCTGTTTTGGTTCAGTGGTAGCTTCTGGACAATGAATGAAAAATGAATTCAGATTGTATCCATTTGCTGTTGGTGTGGTGGTCAAGTTGGTCTGATTTATTAACTGAATTTGTTATATAGCCTTCAACATGGATCAGTTTATAGTGATAATATTAACATGTATATATGTTTGTAGCCTATGCAGAGCTCCTTAAATATAGAAGAGTCCAGTATGGCATGTTCAGAACGAAATGCAGTGGAGCATCAAGAAAGAAAAACAAGCACACAGCATGACCAGGGCAGACCGCAAGCTGCTGCCATGTTCTTCAAGATGCCTGGTAAGACGTTGGCCTTGACCAAATGGGTCTTGGTTATCAGCCAATCAACAACTGATAGAAGTAAGAGGCTATACATTTTATCTAAAAAAGTTATTAGATAGAGAATTGTATAAATTATGACTAAAATACATTTTGGATAGTTTTGCAAGTTAAACAACCACTTTTTACTGTATAAAGTGCCTTTTAAAATTAACCATCTTCCCAAAATGATTTACAAGTACACAACTATGATATACTTTTGTGTCTTTTTTATGTTCAGTCTGAGGGCAGAAAGGTTAAGCCAATTTTAAATCAAATCTTACTATCTTTTTTCATAAGGCCATACTTCCTGCACCTTAATGAAACTGTTTGCTGCTGTTAAATATTTTGTTGTCTTCCTCTTCTTTTAAAGAGTTTCCATATTCCTGTCTGGCAAGTCGAAGGCTAGCGTTTGAAGGCATTAATGAATTGTTGAGAAAAGATCAAAAAGCCATTGAGACAGTCATACAAAAGCCCACCATTCAGAAAAGGTATGCAGTGGCAGTTTCCTCTTATATTAAAATATACTGCTTGGTAGTCAGTTATTAATATGTGGTTGTAACTGTTTTTACAAGAGTAATTTTATCAGGGTTTTCTGCTGGATTCTGTTTCCAAACTAATCTGTTTTGTGATATGTGATTCCAAACTAATCTGTGTCTCTTTCCAGTTGTGATGCCCCATGCCCTTAGTAAACCCCAGGTATCTTGTAGTTCATTACTGAACACTAGTGAGAAAATTAGATACACAGGCAATTGTACTTGCGGTTCCAAAAACAGCAGTTACTGTAAAGAATTAAACAGACATGGTTAATAAAGGTAGAAGCTCCAACACAGCAACCTCATTTAATAATATTCAAAAGAACAATGAGCAAACCAAAACAAGTGTCAATGCACTTTCTGTTCACTCACATCTGGGAGCTCAGTCTCCTTCAGTCAATTGCAGGTCTGACAACCTTCATCTGGTAGACCACTGATATATAAAGACCTGGGTGCCATAAGGGGCGGGACTTGGCATGTACACAAGGGGTGGGGCTAGGCATTGTCTCCTGGGGAGCAGTGGAGGAAACAGGAAATATCTTTAACCCCCCATTGGATTGATCAGGCTTACCTGAGCCTACTGGGTGGTCCCTAAACACACATGTATGACACTGTCCTTTATAAAAATAAATGAAATTCTTAATTTTATTTAGCAGTGTGCAGTATTTCATAAGTATAGACAACAACTGTGATGGCTCACATACAAAAAGGAAAAATTAAAAACAGCTAAATATTGTCAGTCAGTCAGTCATTGTCCAACCCGCTATATCCTAACACAGGGTCACGGGGGTCTACTGGAACAAATCCCAGGCAGCACAGGGTGCAAGGCAGGAACAAACCCTGGGCAGGGCACCAGCCCTCCGCAGAGCTAAATATTCTGCTGCTGTAAAATACTTTAAACAGTCCAAGCCAACTCTTGTTCAGACAATTAAAAAGAAACAGACAATACAGCGATCATCTCACTGCCTCCACTTAAGCTGAGGATTCAGAGGTCTACCATGGAAGCACACATCCTCGATCACAACCACACCTGCACTGTCTCTTATATTTGGAGCCCTAGTCAAAGCATTTCCCGTTCTCTTCTTTAATTTCCAGAACCTTTACAATATTCTAACTGTTCACAGATCAACCACCAACTGCCATTCCACTTTTCACTGTCACTCATAACACAACTTATCTTCCCTGTTCTTTTCAGTATGCTCAGTAGATCCAACAACAATCTGTATGGAACAAGAATGCCCCTTTTTCCATATTTCACTTGGGCTTTATATACTACCTTGGAGATATTCAGCTACACTTAGCTGCCACTGTATTACCTTCCCAATTATCATGTATGCCACCCTCACTGTCACATACAACTTGCTTGCAATCAGCTTAATACTGATTTCACCTCCCGGCAAACTGATAGCCCCCTCTACGTCCACACCAAGATAACCCCAAGCCAAAGTATGCTCTTGTGCAACCCCACAGAGTGGCACTCTTAAATTACCCCTTCCTTAGATAAAAATATGCTCCACGATCCTCTGTCTCTTGATGTACAAATAGTTAACATAATAAAACTACGACTACTACTGTACCTGTGATGAAACCTGTCACACTAATAACTTAACGGCAGTGACTGTTATGGCACTTACACCTTTTTGGAACATCAGACCAACTGTGATAAAAACAGGCCATTCAGCCCAATGAGCTCGTCCATCCTTATCCATCTAGATTCTCCAAAATAACATCAAGCCAAGATTTGAACGTCCCTCAAGACCTTACTTTCTACCACACTACTTGGTGATTCAAAATACCTGTCTATGGTTCTTTGTGCAAAGCACACTCATGCCCCTGGCTCGGTGACACACCCTGGAGACGAATGCCTTGATTTTCAAGCTTTGAAACCCCTTTCGGCAGGTGGGATTCCTTTCACATCCCAATGGCCTTGATAAGGTTTTGTGGGTCCTACAGTGGACCGGCTGGTTCCTCATTTCTCCTGATGCTACATGGACAGGTTCAAAGTCTTTGCTATCCTGTAGTGGAATGGAGTGGACATGTTTAGGAAATGGATGGCTGTTTTTGACAAGACTGAAAATAGATATTTAACCAGAGATTATTATCATAGATGTTCTGTGAAAATGCACACAAATGGCTATCGTTAAATCTGTGCATTTGATTTAAGTCTGGGATTACCTGCAGCTTCTCACATTTGCATTTCTTTTCTTTTTTTTTTTTAACTAGAAAAATCTGATGAAGAAGTGAAGGCAGAAAAATTTTAATCCAAATACAAATAAGGAGAAACATAGACCTCTAAAAGTGGGTCTTGTTGGGTAATGCAAAGCCAATAAAAAAAAAAAATCAGCGAGTATACTGATTATTATTAATTCAAATAATTTACAAAGTAACAAGTGCTTGTATTGTCCTTTGTTAATTTTATATATACAGTAGCTTATTAAACCAGGTATCAATGATGAGTTGACCACTGTTTTATAAAAAGACATGCAAAATGGCCAAGAGTGGTAAATCAATCACATATAATGTGTGTATATATATATATATATATATATATATATATAAAACACTAAGTCTGTCTTTCTGTCTGTCACACAATTTCTCACAAACTACTGGGGCTAGAGCCTTGATCTTGGTCTTGATCCAAAGCTTAAGATCTGTGTAGAAGCTTTTTAAATTATTACCTGTATGAAAAATAAATTAAACACGTTAAGCATTTATTATTCTGAAGTGAGGGTTTATCGCTAGACACACATAAATGTCCTACACCCTGCTAGGCTCCTAAGATGTGGTGTGTGCTCATTCCATTGAGCAGGCTACTGTTACAATTTTACACATACATCTTCATTTATCTTTTATCAAGTGTCGATTCTCTGAAAGAACAAAATGATCTTAAAAACAAACAGGAAGGCGAATTTTGAAATAAGCTTTCATATGCTGTTTTTCTAGTGCAAATCACAGTAGGCAACTAAAGAGTCTCAACATTGCTGCTGCATTATTTTCATATGTCAGTGTAAGGCAATAGCCAGAAATAAGTAAACATGGCTAATGCAAATATGGGCTTAAATAAAATATTAAGTCCAAACTGTTGCATAGATACAAAAACAATAAACAATTTAAACTTAAGCACTCATCCTGCAAGACTAGAAGACCCCAGAACTTCTACACTTGATACGTTCTGGTAATTCAAAATTGAAGAAACCTCTGCAAACTGACCTGAGCTTGTGGGTTTCTAAAAGCAAAGTGATTGGCAAACAAAGTGATAGCACAGAAAGACAGAGAAGATCAGCATAATTTGCTTAGCTTCAAGCAAATCACAGAAGTCGTTGAAGTGATGAGAAACAGCATAATTTAAAGAAGAGCAGTGCCATCTGCTGAGCATCAAGTGTGGGATACAGAATGCAAGAACAAAGATGGAAAAATGCATGCAACCAGAGGTTCATGTGCAACTACTGCAGCTAAAACCTTGATTTTCCTCTTGAACAAAAACCTATGACCTGATACATTTTGTTAATTGAACAAAATGAGGAAATCTCTGCAAACTGACCTGTGCTCATGGTTCTTACAGTTAAGTGATGGGCAAACTAAATGACACAGCAGAATAAAGACCAGTGCCCTCTGCTGAGCATCAAGTGCGGGATACAGAAAACACGAACGACAGAGACAGAGAAATGCAAGCGACCAGAGATCTGCATGTTTTACTAGTAATAGAATAAAACCTGAATACACAAGACATGTAATTAATGCCAACAATCACAATTATTAGGCAAGATTATCTGTAAAGCAGTGCATGGAAAAAGAACTTCCCTGCGCTTCAGAAATGAAAGCAAATTCCTCTTCAATCACGAGTTTTGTGCACAATGAATTTTAAATTATACAAAATGAATATTGTACAGAACTGCATATAGACAACTCAGTCAGTTTCCAACCAGCTATATCCTAAACCAGGGTCACGGGGGTCTGCTGAAGCCAATCCCAGCCAGCACAAGGCAGGAACAAATCCCCGAGCAGGATGCCAGCCCCCCCGCAGGGCACAAGACAACTCTGTATAATAAAATATTTATTCATGTATTGTACATTAGTAGCTTAAATCAAATGTCCTAGTGCATAAAGTTGCCCCAGCTATTTGGTTTCACTAAATGTAGGTATGGGTGGTCCGCTGGTTAGAGCTTCTGCCTCTCTCCTGGGTTTAAATTCCATCCCTTTCTCTGTGGAGTTCTGCTTCTTTCACAAAGTACCTGGAGTACCTGTTAACCCCAAGACAGCCGTGTTAGGTGTATGGACAAGTCTAAATTAGGGAGGGGGTCTTCACCTCTGTTCTCTGGGAAACTGAAGCACCTCGGAGAATGTTATGTTACGCTAAATTCAGTTCAAACCAAATTATAGTGAAGCCATTAGAACAATGAGAGTTGAGTGATTCATTTCTTTGCAATGTTACAGACTTTATTAACAAGTGGATCAGCCATTCCTTCATTGAAGATGCAAAGACTTTTGTCTGGTAAAGGATCTAAACAAGTAGATATTTTTTTTAGAAAGATTCATTTGCATTGGCATGTAAAGTTTGGGCACCTTTGCTTAAAATGTCTGTTCATTGTGAATCTGTGAGCAGAAGATGAAATGATCAGAGTTTGGACATCCGACATGGTCAGTACTTAATAACACCTCCTTTGGCAGATATCACAGTAAATTCTTTTTGTAGCCAGCCAAGAGTCTTTCAGTTCTTACTTGGGGTATTTTCACCCATTCCTCCTTGCAAAAGGCTTCTAATTCTGTATGACTCTTAGGTCATTTTGCATGCAGTGCCCTTTTGAGATCTAGCCACAGATTATCAGTGATATTTAGGTCGGGGGACTGTGAGAGGCATGGCAAAACTGTCAGCTTGCTCCTCTTAAGGTATTTCATTGTAGATTTTGAGGTGTGTTTCAGGTCATTACTTTGTTATAGGACACATACTCTTTTTAACTTCAACTCTTTTACAGATTGTAAAATGTTTGCTGGTATTTATTTTAATCCATTCTTCACTCTACCAGTGAAATGTTCTCTGTGCCACTGGCTGCAATTCAAGCCCAAAGCCTGATCAATCTACCCCCATGCTAAATAGTTGGAGGTGTTCTTTTCCTGGAATTCAACACCTTTTTTTAATCCTAACATACTTTTGCACAATGGGATCAGAAAGTTCTATTTTGACTTCATCGGTTCACAGGACTTATTTCCAAAATGCATCAGGCTTGTTTCGATATTCATTTGCTGAATTTTCTGGACAGATTTTCTTCTGCTGAGTTTACCATAAAGTTTGTATTTGTTCAGGTGTCACAACACAGTAGAGCAGTGTACCACCACTCCATGCTCTGCTAAACCTGCCTGGAGATCTTTTGCAGTCAAACAGGTGATTTTATTTGCCTTTCTAGCAATCCAACAAACAATTATTTCAGAAAGTTTTCTTGGTCTTCCAGACCTCAACTTGATGTTCACTGTTCCTGTTAACTGCCATTTCTTAATAACATTAGGAACTGAGGAAACAGCTAAGTGAAAACACTTTGCTATCTTCTTGTAGCTTTCTCCTATTTTGTGAGCATCAGTTATTTTATTTTTCAGAGTGCTAGGCCAGGGGTCCTCAATCCCAGTCCTGGGGCCTCATGTATAAACGGTGCGTACGCACAGAAATGTTGCGCAAGAACTTTTCCACGTTCAAATCGCGATGTATAAAACCTACCTTTGGCGTAACGCCACGCACTTTTCCACGGTAACCTCCTACCTTGTCGTACGCAAGTTCTCCACTCGGTTTTGCAAACTGGCGGCACCCAGCGTCAAAGCAATGGTACTGTTCTTGTGTGATTACTCATTATTTTCATGACGCGGCTTTATAAATACACAGAAACTAACCGCATATTGTTTATTAGTGTAATGCATCGGATTGTAATTAACTCGTAACAATATAATGGTCCAGGGAACAGCCATAGTATTCCAAATACCATAACTGCTTTAGCGTTGTTACTTCTCACTTCTCCTTCTTCTTCTTCTTTCAGCTCCTCCCGTTAGGAGTTGCCACAGCGGATCATCTTTTTCCATATTACTCTCACTGCACTATCACTGTATCTGAGTGTGAATCACAGCAGCAGCTGATCGGAAAGAGAATTATCAGTAGACAGCTTTAAGGACACGCTGTCTCAGCCACTGCAAAACGTTTTAAAGCCTTTCCTGTACAGACCTCGCGGTTCAGAAACAGTTTCATCCCAAGAACTTTAAATGCACTCAATCAATTGCTCCTTGTAGAACGGTTTGTACTTATAAGTACAATCACCCCACTGTAAACTTACACTACAGTTATAATATCTCACAACCTGAGCCACTTTATAAAGCGCGTATTTACATATGATGACGATATCATTTTTAAGGTGAAATGCAGCAAAATATGTTTGTTAAATTATACACATAAAACTAACTTCATTTAAATAATCTATATTCTTCACTGGGAGTGTCGTGAAGGATAGAATAATTAAACATCTACTACGAAGATATTTCAATGTTCTTTAAACGTTTTGAAGAATCGGCGCTAAGCTTACAGATGGCTTAACGTCTATTACAGAGCTGATTGTATGGCGATCGGTTACTTGGGGAAAGAAAAGCACTGACTGCAGTGACGGCTACGCCAATATATATTGAATATAAAACAGAAAGAGAAAATAACAACACAGCTAAAAACGCAGCTACAAATTTCGGCAAAAGATAAATGCTTGTCATGAGCACGAGGCTGCTATGCAGTGTCTGCAACGGACGTTGCCATCCACTGTGATAAGCTACCTTACTGACATTGGCTGAAGGAGCCACCGATTCTTTCTCTGCCCAGTGCCACCACAAGCCTAGAGCCGCCCCTGAGTACTGCTGCAATAAATTATTTCATCAAAGTGAAACACATGTTTAATAATGTGCTTTAACTCCTATCATCATGAAAATGACATCACGTATACATCTCAGTATTTTAGTTATTCAGAGAGCTATAATATCACGAATGTAATGGACTCTGTGTCCAGTTGGAGGAAGAGAGCCGGTTTAAGAAGCAAGTAGTGATTCACACACATAGAGCACATACGAGTAGAAGATCAAATACAAAACAAAGCATTTAACGTGCTACTTTAAAATTACGATGTGATTTGAGAAACTGGTTAAACAAACGATTTTAAGATGAAGTTTATAATGTTCTACTAAATGACAAAATAAACTATGTGATTAAAGTGGAAATGTCGAGATTGAAGTTGACATTTCGTGCTTTTTCCCCACCGTGTGCCTTTTTTCTCTGTACCCTAATAAACTTTCATATGACACTCAGACAGTGGGCTTACAACTCTTCTTTTCACGGCAACTTTGATATGTGACTTCTTTTTTATTTCCGGCACTGTGCGATTTTGTGAATGTGAGCTTTCAAGTTTCTCCAACACGCTATGTCACTCGATCAACTTCCTTTTGTTGATTATACCACGGTTTATTTGAACAAATAGTATGTTTTTCCTTTGCCTCCACTTGGTATTCGCTGAAATTCTTATATTTTCCCCGTGCTTTTCCTATTGTCTTTTCACAGAAGGCTGCGCTTAAGGGCGATTTATATTGATTTGCATATTCAAATAGGCGTAATTCTGGGAGGATTTGGGGCGTTACATAATGCGCGTGCACGAGCGTTAGTTTTCACGCTGATCGGGATTTATGTAGCGGAAGAACGTGGAAGTTGGAGTACGCACAGATTCCTGCATCTGGATTTTTCTGTGCGTAAGCACATTTCAGCTTTTGTGCTTACACCATGTTATAGTGCGAGTTCTACATACTGCGTTATACATGAGGCCCCTGGAGAGCCGCAGTGGCTGCAGGTTTTTGTTCTGACCTGGTTGCTTAATTAGAAAGCAATTCTTGCCAATAAAGCACTAACAAGCTATGAAATTAAATTAACTCTGCAAGTCTGTTAGGTCATTCTCATATCCTAGATTTTCTTTCCCTTTCTATCATTTAAATGATTTGAAGGCTAAAATTGACGAGTAATTCTCAGTCCTTCACTTTTTTCTCTTCATTTTTCTTCCAAGTATTTAATTAAACCCAATAGTGCAGATAAATACACACAGGTGTAAATGTAAATAAGCTAAATGGAGAAATGCTGCTCTCTCTTGTCATTTGCATGTTATTGATAATAAGGAGCAATTAAAATAGCTGTTTAAGACAAAATTAGGCAATAAGGGCTCAAAATCACTAAAGTGAAGCAGAAGTGTTACTTTAGCAATAAGTGCTTTTTATTAAGCAACTGGGTTGGAGCAAAAACCTGCAGCCACTGCGGCTCTCCAGGACTGTGATTGAGGACCCCTGTGCTAGGCAGCTGCTTAGCACAGTTCATGGCTGCTGATCATTGGGAGAAGGTTTGAGGAGTCAGAGAATTTATAAAGCTTTACAATTTACATCACCTGAGGTTTCCTAATGGTGACTATCAATAAGCCATAGCCCTAACAAGCTAATTAAGGTGTGAGTTATTAGTACCTGAGACCTCAAATATCTTGAGGTGCCCAAACTTTTGCATGGTGCCCCTTTCCTTTTTTCACTGTACAGTTGTACAAAACAAAAACAACAACACACTAATCTTGTTTAGCTTTGTACCTTTTTATGATCAGTTCATCTTCTGCTCACTTAAACTATTCACAGTAACAGACATTTTAAGCACAGGTGCCCAAACTTTTGCATGCCACTGTACATGCACACTTATGCTATACTTTAAGCAAGTACAATAACGTGAGGCACTTGCCATCCCTTGAAAAATAACCAAATTCTTGGTGTTGTTTGGATTTCAAAAGTAGCTGGTAAGCCTTGCATGGTTTCTTCACAGTTACTAGTGGCCAAGAATCAATCCAGGACAGGATCATTAACTTACAATTTTTACATGCACTGTATATGTTCATTTTAAAATGTAAATAATTAAAAAAAAAAAAAAAGGTTTTGTTTGTTGTATTATTTTCTTGTTTGTGATATATTGTAGTTTTATTGTACCCATATTTTTGTTTTCTTTGATATTTTCATTACTACTCTGAAAACAAATTCAAGATTTGTAAATTACTGTTGACATAAAACAAATAAAACTTGAATTCTGGGCACTCATTGTAACAAAGAACTTGCTAGAAAAAGTTCACTTTTTGCAACATGGCAATGAAATGCCACCTCTGTGTGGACAAAGCCCAGGCACAGGAGCTGAATACAGGGTGCTGGTGTATCTGCCAGGCAGTGGTGTATGTATGTGCCATTTGTTTGCGCCTATGAGAAGAATCGGATATGGCACGGTCAATTTAAGGGAGAGAGTCTGGCTGTAGGGGTCTCTGTTACTCTGTGAACTTTGCAGGTTCTGCTCTTATTCACATTAGCTATCTCAGGGTACTCTGCCCCTTTTCAAACCCTAAGACTTCCGCATTGGGTGACCGGGCATCTTTGTTTGGTCTGGTGTCAGAAGTTTTAATGTGGCCTGCTTCATTAGTATTCAAAACCTGTTCAATATGGCCCACAATGACTGTTAGTTTTGTTAAAGACCCCCTTTAAAGGCTCATTTCATGTATGAATTCTATCCTTATGTAATTTAATTTACTCTTGGCATTTTAAATTGTTTCTAAGTTTAGAAAGATAAAGGCAAGAAAATAATCAGTTTTAAATTTTAGCGAATATGTATTTTTATACTTTAAACTTATTACATATTTTTAAAATTGGCATTCTTTTTGTAAAATTTAACTACAATGATGCCGTTATCCTATATATAGTATTATTCTGCTGTTATATGTATATATGTGTTTACACATTTTTTTGAATAAAATAAACAGGCCCAAAATATTAAGTCATTTTCCTAACACCTGCAGTGAAGTGCTATTGTTCTTTGACATCATTTACCAAAAATTGTGACTATCATTAAAACAAATGCATACTTAACAGGTCACATAAAATGCATATGTGAATGTAAATATAGAATTAATTTCATAATCCAATTAAACTACCAGATAACATGATATGATGGGGGAGAAACCAGTTACAGCTTTGTCCAGGGCAGCAAAAACACTGCAGCTGACCCTGTCACTGATGCCATGTTTCCGGCTCAGTGCCGATTTCAGTCCTGTGGCTGCTGGTAGTGTTCCTAACCTGCTGCAATGTTCAAGAAAAGAGAGACTGACAAAGAGAGATAAGAGTTGCAAGAGGGACCCATGCAGAACATATTACTGCAGTGAGCAGAAAGGTGTCTTACTAGTAAAAACAGTGGTTGTTGTCTGTTGATATATTAAGCCCACATCAGGCATATAAAGTGTTCATTTTGGCCCTCAATAAAATTGAGTTTGACACCTCTGGTCTAGAGTATTGATATCAATGGTTGGTTCCTCCCATATACCCTGTGCTGGTAGAACTGGCTGTGCAAGTCTGCACTGATAAAATGATTGAAGAAAAAAAAAACCTAAACTGATATTAATCCATTAATAAGAAGAGTGATAGAGATACGGATAAACTAAAACATTATGACCACCTACCTGCCTAATATGCTGCTGTTCTTCCCTGTGCTGCCCAAAAGCCCCAACCTGCAGAAGCACAGACTCTACTAGACCTATGGAAGTGTCCTGTGGTATCTGGCACTAGGACAGTAGGAGCAGATCCTTCAACTCCTGTAAGCTGTGGGATGGAGCAACCACTGATTGGATGTTTTGTTCCAACACATCCCACAGATGCTTGTTTGGATTGAGATTTGAAGAATCTACTGGCCTGGGAATCACCTTGAACTCTTCAACATGTTATTCAAACCATTTGCGAACAAGTTGTGCCAGGTCACAGGACATGTTATCCTGCTGAAAGATGACATTTCTATCAAGTCACGCCATTGCAATGAAGGATGGGGAGCGATTTCTAGTCAACAACAATGTGTAGGTAGGTGATATACATCAAACTAATGTCCACATGAATTCCCCAGACCCTGCGTTTCCCAGCAAAACATTGCCAAAGGCATGACACTCTCTTCACCAGGTTGCCTTCTGGTGCCACCTCTTCCCTGGCTGTCCACACGATGCAACAGACAACCTCCTTCCATTGATCCAAGGTCCAGTTCTGACACTCATGTACCTATTGTAAGTGGTTTTGATGAGTTACCATGGGCAATCCGACTGGCCTGCGGCTACTCAGTCCCATACAGAGTAGGTTTTGATGCACCGTGTTGTGACACAATATTCAGGTAACCATCATTAAAATGATCTGTGATGTGTGCCATAGTGGCCTATCTGTCAGTTCATACCAGACAGGATAACCTTCATTGACCTCTCTCATCAATGAGTCTAGGCTCTTCAGTATCGTGCAGCAGTTCATGATTTTTCCCTCTTCGGACCACTGTTCAGAGGTACACATCACAGCTGACCAAGAGCACCTCACAAGCCATGTTGTTTCAGAAACACTTTGACCCTGTTGTCTGGCCACAATGACCTTTGTCTCTTCAGTGTATTATATATACACATACACAAATAACACTATGGTGTTGAGACTAGGAACTGTGTGTGATCTCAGACTTTTTTTGGCAGTGGAATACAAACTACACCACTTTAAGATTTAAGGACAAAACCTTGATTTGATGCAGAGGTGTTAGAAAGTGACGATTCACTCCTTCTACTTTAGCCTTCGTGACTGAAGGATGCATTCAAGTTGAAAGATGAGGTCCTCCAGATCTTCTTTTATAAGGCTTAACCAGGCTGGGAATCCAGAAAGTTCACCAGAGCTGTGAAAGAAACACTCTCAGCTGGCTATGCGGAGAGTTGCCTTTGCTCCTGAACTACATTAAATGAGTGGCTAATATTAAACTAATAAAAAACCAATTTTGCATGATGTTAACACATATAAATAAAATGTAGGAAATAAAAAAAAAACAAGCTCAGTAGATGCAAATGAAACATGCCATATTGATTCTTAGCTAATTTCAATTAGTAGAGTTTTTTAAACCTCTAAGTCCAATAGCTCTGCCCCAGTAATTTACTACAGCACGACAAACTGTGTTTAACAAAAACAAATATACTGTATATGTGTTTATAGATATATATTTTTGTAAACTTTGTTTTAAAAGACTTAAGAAAAAAAAAAAAATTTTTAACATTTACTTCAATACTATTGGTAGGCCTTAGTTGGAAACAGTCACTCACCAAACATGTAAAAATCTATCTGTATTATTACATTTACATTCTGCTTGAAAGGTTCAAACTGGATTGCTTTCTTGCCATGGAGGGTAGAAGTGACGGTCACACAAGAGATGCACAGTTCTTAAGGAGAAATGGCTTTGCCATTTCCAGGATATCCAGGTTAGGATCCAGGGACCTCCCAACTCCTTCCAAAACCATGATGGCAAAAACAATCGAAGCAAAATTACTCTCCAATTTAACCTTTAAACAAACAGACAAAAAACAAAAATGAACAGACTTGTTAATGTTTAAATATGAAGTTTAGGTCAAGGATACAGTGTGTGATCCTTCTAATAAGAATTTTCTTACTTATTTCACATACATGGATTATTTGAACAAAAGCAGCTAAACAGACACCTACTAATGTTCACTAATAAGCAGACATTTAACATTTACTGTAATGTGAGGCTCTCTCCTAAATCCTTGGAGCATAATGTGGCCTTTGCAATTCTGCCTACTCAGCTTACCTTTTTACCTTATTATTATGCCTAAATAAAGTGTTTCATTACCTTGTGAGTGATGAGAAGTCTGAAGACTCGAGACAGCAAATCAGCAACATGAAGCTTGAACAGAAAAAGAAAAATATATTTTTGTAGAAATTTGATGACATGATGGTTATTTTT